>NW_027488611.1:0-600000 GCF_050948215.1 Halictus rubicundus
AGGATAGGATAGAGGATAGGATAGGGGATTCGATAGGATAGAGGATAGGATAGAGGATAGGATAGGATAGAGGATAGGATAGGATAGATTATAGGTTACGATAGAACATACGATATTATGGAGGAAAGGATAGGATAGAGAACAGGATAGGATGGAGGACAGGATAGAGGATAGGATAGGATAGACTATAGGATAGGGTTGAGGATAGGATAGGATAGAGGATATGATATTATAAAGAACAGGATAGCATAGAGGATAGGATAGGATGCAGGATAGGATAGGTTTGAGGATAGGATAGGATAGAGGATAGGATAGGATAGAGGATAGGATAGGATAGAGGATAGCATAGGATAGAGGATTGGATTGGATAGAGGATAGGATAGGATAGAGGATATGATTGGATAGAGGATAGGATATGATAGAGCATAGGATATGATAGAGGATAGGATAGGATTGAGGATAGGATAGGATAGTGGATAGAATAGGATAGTGGATAGGATAGGATACAGCATACGAAAGAGGATAGGATAGGATAGGATAGAGAATAGGATAGGATACATGGTATTATAGGGTAGAGGATAGGATAGGGGATTGGATAGGATAGAGGATAGGATAGGATAGGATAGGATAGATGATAGGATAGGATAGAGGATAGGATAGGATAGAGGATAGTATAGGATAGGGGATACTATAGGATAGAGGATAGGATAAGATTGAGGATAGGATTGGATAGAGGATATGATAGGATAGGGATAGGATAGGATAGGATTGAGGATAGGATAGGATAGAGGATAGGATAGGATAGGATTGAGGATAGGATAGGATTGAGGATAGGATAGGATAGAGGATAGGATAGAGGATTGGATAATATAGAGGATAGGATACGATAGAGGATAGGATATGATAGAGGATAGGATAGAGGATTGGATAGGATAGAAGATAGGATACGATATATTATAGGATATGATAGAGGATAGGATAGGATATGAGATTGAATATTATAGAGGATAGGATAGGATAGAGGATAGGTTACGATAGAAGATACGATATTATAGAGGAAAGGATAGGATAGAGAACAGGATAGGATGGAGGATAGGATAGAGGATAGGATACGATAAGAGGATAGGATAGGATAGAGGATAGCATAGGATTGAGGATAGGATAGGATAGAGGATAGGATAATATAGAATATAGGATTGGATTGAGGATAGGGTAGGATAGAGGATAGAATAGGATAGAGGATAGGATTGGATAGACAATAGGATAGAGGATAGGATAGAGGATAGGATAGGATAGAGGATATTATAGTATAGAGGATAGGATAGAGGATATTATAGTATAGAGGATAGGATAGAATTGAGGATAGGATAGGATAGGATAGAGGATAGGGTAGGATAGAGGATAGGATAGGATAGGTGATAAGATAGGATAGAGGACAGGATAGGATAGAGGATAGGATTGGATAGAGGATCGGATAGGATAGAGGATAGGATAGGATAGAGGATAGGATAGAGGAAAGGATAGGATAGAGGATAGGATACGATAGAACATACGATATTATAGAAAAAAGGATACGATAAGAGGATAGGATAGGATAGAGGATAAGATTGGATAGATTATACGATACGATAGAGGATAGGATAGGATAGAGGATAGGATAGGATAGAGGATAGGATAGGATAGAGGATAGGATAGGATAGAGGATAGGATAGGATAGAGGATAGGATAGGATAGAGGATAGGATTGGATAGAGGATAGCATAGGATAGAGGATAGGATAGGATAGAGGATAGGATAGGATAGAGGATAGGATAGGATAGAGGATAGGATAGGATAGAGGATAGGATAGGATAGAGGATAGGATAGGATAGAGGATAGGATAGGATAGAGGATAGGATAAAGGATAGGATAGGATAGAGGATAAGATAGAGGATAGGATAGGATAGAGGATAGGATATAATAGAGGATAGGATTAGTAAGAGCATAGGATAGGATAGAGGATAGGATAGCGTAGAGGATAGGATAGGATAGAGGACAGGACAGGACAGAGGATAAGATTGGATAGAGGATAGGATAGGATAGAGGATAGGATAGGATAGAGGATAGGATAGGATAGAGGCTAGGATAGGATAGGTCATAAGATAGGATAGAGGATGGGATAGGATAGAGGATAGGGTAGGATAGAGGATAGGATAGGATAGGTGATAAGATAGGATAGAGGACAGGATAGGATAGAGGATAGGATTGGATAGAGGATCGGATAGGATAGAGGATAGGATAGGATAGAGGATAGGATAGAGGAAAGGATAGGATAGAGGATAGGATACGATAGAACATACGATATTATAGAAAAAAGGATACGATAGAGGATAGGATAGGATAGAGGATAGGATATGGGATTGCCTAGGATAGAGGATAGGATAGGATAGAGGATCGGAGATAATAGAGGGTAGGATAGGATAGAGGATAGGATAAGTAAGAGGATAGGATAGGATAGAGGATAGGGTAGTCCAAAGGATAGGATTGATGATGGGATAGGATAGAGGATAGGATAGGATAGAGGATACGATAGGATAGGTTATAGGATAGGATAGAGGATAAGATTGGATAGATTATACGATACGATAGAGGATAGGATAGGATAGAGGATAGGATAGGATAGAGGATAGGATAGGATAGAGGATAGGATAGGATTGAGGATGGGATAGGATAGTTGATAGGATAGGATAGAGGATAGGATAGAGGATAGGATAAGTAAGAGGATAGGATAGGATAGAGGATAGGATAGACGAAAGGATAGGATTGATGATGGGATAGGATAGAGGATGGGATAGGATAGAGGATAGGATTGGATAGAGGATAGGATAGAGGAAAGGATAGGATTGAGGATGGGAGAGGATAGAGGATAGGATATGATAGAGAATAGGATAGGATAGAGGATAGGATAGGATGGAGGATAGGATAGAGGATTGGATAGGATAGAGGATAGGATACGATAGAGGATAGGATAGGATAGAGGATAAGATTGGATAGTGGATAGTATAGGATAGAGGATAGGATAGGATAAAGGACAGGACAGGATAGAGGATAGGATACGATAGAGGATACGATAGGATAGATTATAGGACAGGATAGAGTATAGGATATGATAGAGGATAGGATTAGTAAGAGCATAGGATAGGATAGAGGATAGGATAGCATAGAGGATAGGATATGATGGAGGATAGGATAGAGAATAGGATAGGATAGAGGATAGGATAGGATAGAGGATAGGATAGGATAGAGGATAGGATAGGATAGAGGATAGGATAGGATAGAGGATAGGATAGGACAGAGGATAGGATAGGATAGAGGATAGGATATAATAGAGGATAGGATTAGTAAGAGCATAGGATAGGATAGAGGATAGGATAGCATAGAGGATAGGATAGGTTAGAGGATAGAATAGGATAGAGGATCGGATAGGAGAGAGGATAGGATAGGATAGAGGATAGGATAGGATAGAGGATAGGATAGGATAGAGGGTAGGATAGGATAGAGGATAGGATAGGATAGAGGATAGGATAGGATAGTTGATAGGATAGGATAGAGGATAGGATAGAGGATAGGATAAGTAAGAGGATAGGATAGGATAGAGGATAGGATAGACGAAAGGATAGGATTGATGATGGGATAGGATAGAGGATGGGATAGGATAGAGGATAGGATTGGATAGAGGATAGGATAGAGGAAAGGATAGGATTGAGGATGGGAGAGGATAGAGGATAGGATATGATAGAGAATAGGATAGGATAGAGGATAGGATAGGATGGAGGATAGGATAGAGGATTGGATAGGATAGAGGATAGGATACGATAGAGGATAGGATAGGATAGAGGATAAGATTGGATAGTGGATAGTATAGGATAGAGGATAGGATAGGATAAAGGACAGGACAGGATAGAGGATAGGATACGATAGAGGATACGATAGGATAGATTATAGGATAGGATAGAGTATAGGATATGATAGAGGATAGGATTAGTAAGAGCATAGGATAGGATAGAGGATAGGATAGCATAGAGGATAGGATAGAGAATAGGATAGGATAGAGGATAGGATAGGATAGAGGATAGGATAGGATAGAGGATAGGATAGGATAGAGGATAGGATAGGATAGAGGATAGGATAGGACAGAGGATAGGATAGGATAGAGGATAGGATATAATAGAGGATAGGATTAGTAAGAGCATAGGATAGGATAGAGGATAGGATAGCATAGAGGATAGGATAGGTTAGAGGATAGAATAGGATAGAGGATCGGATAGGAGAGAGGATAGGATAGGATAGAGGATAGGATAGAGGATAGGATAGGATAGAGGATAGGATAGGATAGAGGGTAGGATAGGATAGAGGATAGGATAGGATAGAGGATAGGATATAATAGAGGATAGGATTAGTAAGAGCACAGGATAGGATAGAGGATAGGATAGCATAGAGGATAGGATAGGATGGAGGATAGGATAGAGGATAGGATAGGATAGAGGATAGGATAGGATAGAGGATAGGATAGGATAGAGGATAGGATAGGATAGGATAGAGGATAGGATAGGATAGAGGATAGGATATGATAGAGGATAGGATAGGATTGAGGATATGATAGGATAGAGGATAGGATAAGTAAGAGGATAGGATAGGATAGAGGATAGGATAGACGAAAGGATAGGATTGATGATGGGATAGGATAGAGGATGGGATAGGATAGAGGATAGGATTGGATAGAGGATAGGATAGAGGAAAGGATAGGATTGAGGATGGGAGAGGATAGAGGATAGTATACGATAGAGAATAGGATAGGATAGAGGATAGGATAGGATGGAGGATATTATAGAGAATAGGATAGGATAGAGGATAGGATAGAGGATTGGATAGGATAGAGGATAGGATAGAATAGAGGATCGGATAGGATAGAGGATAGGATAGGATAGAGGATAGGATAAGTAAGAGGATATAATAGGATAGAGGATAGGATAGACGAAAGGATAGGATTGATGATGGGATAGGATAGAGGATGGGATAGGATAGAGGATAAGATTGGATAGAGGATAGTATAGGATAGAGGATAGGATAGGATAGAGGACAGGACAGGATAGAGGATAGGATAGGATAGAGGATAAGATTGGATAGAGGATAGGATAGGATAGAGGATAGGATAGGATAGAGGATAGGATAGGATAGAGGATAGGATAGGATAGAGGATAGGATTAGTAAGAGCATAGGATAGGATAGAGGATAGGATAGCATAGAGGATAGGATAGGATGGAGGATAGGATAGAGGATAGGATAGGATAGAGGATAGGATAGGATAGAGGATAGGATAGGATAGAGGATAGGATAGGATAGAGGATAGGATAGGATAGAGGATAGGATATGATAGAGGATGGGATAGGATTGAGGATATGATAGGATAGAGGATAGGATAGGATAGAGGACAGGACAGGATAGAGGATAGGATACGATAGAGGATACGATAGGATAGATTATAGGATAGGATAGAGTATAGGATATGATATTGGATAGGATTAGTAAGAGCATAGGATAGGATAGAGGATAGGATAGCATAGAGGATAGGATATGATGGAGGATAGGATAGAGAATAGGATAGGATAGAGGATAGGATAGGATAGAGGATAGGATAGGATGGAGGATATTATAGAGGATTGGATAGGATAGAGGATAGGATACGATAGAGGATAGGATAGGATAGAGGATAAGATTGGATAGAGGATAGTATAGGATAGAGGATAGGATAGGATAGAGGACAGGACAGGATAGAGGATAGGATACGATAGAGGATACGATAGGATAGATTATAGGATAGGATAGAGTATAGGATATGATAGAGGATAGGATTAGTAAGAGCATAGGATAGGATAGAGGATAGGATAGCATAGAGGATAGGATATGATGGAGGATAGGATAGAGAATAGGATAGGATAGAGGATAGGATAGGATAGAGGATAGGATAGGATAGAGGATAGGATAGGATAGAGGATAGGATAGGATAGAGGATAGGATAGGACAGAGGATAGGATAGGATAGAGGATAGGATATAATAGAGGATAGGATTAGTAAGAGCATAGGATAGGATAGAGGATAGGATAGCATAGAGGATAGGATAGCATAGAGGATAGGATAGGTTAGAGGATAGAATAGGATAGAGGATCGGATAGGAGAGAGGATAGGATAGGATAGAGGATAGGATAGCATAGAGGATAGGATAGGTTAGAGGATAGAATAGGATAGAGGATCGGATAGGAGAGAGGATAGGATAGGATAGAGGATAGGATAGGATAGAGGATAGGATAGGATAGAGGGTAGGATAGGATAGAGGATAGGATAGGATAGAGGATAGGATATAATAGAGGATAGGATTAGTAAGAGCATAGGATAGGATAGAGGATAGGATAGCATAGAGGATAGGATAGGATGGAGGATAGGATAGAGGATAGGATAGGATAGAGGATAGGATAGGATAGAGGATAGGATAGGATAGAGGATAGGATAGGATAGGATAGAGGATAGGATAGGATAGAGGATAGGATATGATAGAGGATAGGATAGGATTGAGGATATGATAGGATAGAGGATAGGATAAGTAAGAGGATAGGATAGGATAGAGGATAGGATAGACGAAAGGATAGGATTGATGATGGGATAGGATAGAGGATGGGATAGGATAGAGGATAGGATTGGATAGAGGATAGGATAGAGGAAAGGATAGGATTGAGGATGGGAGAGGATAGAGGATAGTATACGATAGAGAATAGGATAGGATAGAGGATAGGATAGGATGGAGGATATTATAGAGAATAGGATAGGATAGAGGATAGGATAGAGGATTGGATAGGATAGAGGATAGGATAGAATAGAGGATCGGATAGGATAGAGGATAGGATAGGATAGAGGATAGGATAAGTAAGAGGATATAATAGGATAGAGGATAGGATAGACGAAAGGATAGGATTGATGATGGGATAGGATAGAGGATGGGATAGGATAGAGGATAAGATTGGATAGAGGATAGTATAGGATAGAGGATAGGATAGGATAGAGGACAGGACAGGATAGAGGATAGGATAGGATAGAGGATAAGATTGGATAGAGGATAGGATAGGATAGAGGATAGGATAGGATAGAGGATAGGATAGGATAGAGGATAGGATAGGATAGAGGATAGGATAGGATAGAGGATAGGATTAGTAAGAGCATAGGATAGGATAGAGGATAGGATAGCATAGAGGATAGGATAGGATGGAGGATAGGATAGAGGATAGGATAGGATAGAGGATAGGATAGGATAGAGGATAGGATAGGATAGAGGATAGGATAGGATAGAGGATAGGATAGGATAGAGGATAGGATAGGATAGAGGATAGGATAGGATAGAGGATAGGATAGGATAGAGGATAGGATAGGATAGGATAGAGGATAGGATAGGATAGAGGATAGGATATGATAGAGGATAGGATAGGATTGAGGATATGATAGGATAGAGGATAGGATAAGTAAGAGGATAGGATAGGATAGAGGATAGGATAGACGAAAGGATAGGATTGATGATGGGATAGGATAGAGGATGGGATAGGATAGAGGATAGGATTGGATAGAGGATAGGATAGAGGAAAGGATAGGATTGAGGATGGGAGAGGATAGAGGATAGTATACGATAGAGAATAGGATAGGATAGAGGATAGGATAGGATGGAGGATATTATAGAGGATTGGATAGGATAGAGGATAGGATACGATAGAGGATAGGATAGGATAGAGGATAAGATTGGATAGAGGATAGTATAGGATAGAGGATAGGATAGGATAGAGGACAGGACAGGATAGAGGATAGGATACGATAGAGGATACGATAGGATAGATTATAGGATAGGATAGAGTATAGGATATGATAGAGGATAGGATTAGTAAGAGCATAGGATAGGATAGAGGATAGGATAGGATAGAGGATAGGATAGGATAGAGGATAGGATAGGATAGAGGATAGGATAGGATAGAGGATAGGATAGGATAGAGGATAGGATAGGATAGGATAGAGGATAGGATAGGATAGAGGATAGGATATGATAGAGGATAGGATAGGATTGAGGATAGGATAGGATAGTTGATAGGATAGGATAGAGGATAGGATAGGATAGAGGATAGGATAGGATAGAGGATAGGATAGGATAGGATAGAGGATAGGATAGGATAGAGGATAGGATATGATAGAGGATAGGATAGGATTGAGGATATGATAGGATAGAGGATAGGATAAGTAAGAGGATAGGATAGGATAGAGGATAGGATAGACGAAAGGATAGGATTGATGATGGGATAGGATAGAGGATGGGATAGGATAGAGGATAGGATTGGATAGAGGATAGGATAGAGGAAAGGATAGGATTGAGGATGGGAGAGGATAGAGGATAGTATACGATAGAGAATAGGATAGGATAGAGGATAGGATAGGATGGAGGATATTATAGAGGATTGGATAGGATAGAGGATAGGATACGATAGAGGATAGGATAGGATAGAGGATAAGATTGGATAGAGGATAGTATAGGATAGAGGATAGGATAGGATAGAGGACAGGACAGGATAGAGGATAGGATACGATAGAGGATACGATAGGATAGATTATAGGATAGGATAGAGTATAGGATATGATAGAGGATAGGATTAGTAAGAGCATAGGATAGGATAGAGGATAGGATAGGATAGAGGATAGGATAGGATAGAGGATAGGATAGGATAGAGGATAGGATAGGATAGAGGATAGGATAGGATAGAGGATAGGATAGGATAGAGGATAGGATAGGATAGGATAGAGGATAGGATAGGATAGAGGATAGGATATGATAGAGGATAGGATAGGATTGAGGATAGGATAGGATAGTTGATAGGATAGGATAGAGCATAAGATAGAGGATAGGATAGGATAGGATAGGATAGAGGATAGGATAGACGAAAGGATAGGATTGATGATGGGATAGGATAGGATAGAGGATAGGATTGGATAGAGGATAGGATAGGATAGAGGATAGGATAGGATAGAAGATAGGATAAGTAAGAGGATATGATAGGATAGAGGATAGGATACGGGAAAGGATAGGATTGATGATGGGAGAGGATAGATGACAGGATATGATAGAGAATAGGATAGGATAGAGGATAGGATAGGATGGAGGATAGGATAGAGGATTGGATAGGATAGAGGATAGGATTTGATAGGATAGAGGATAGGATAGGATTGAGGATAGGATAGGATAGTTGATAGGATAGGATAGAGCATAAGATAGTGGATAGGATAGGATAGAGCATAAGATAGAGGATAGGATAGGATAGGATACATGGTATTATAGGGTAGAGGATAGGATAGGAAAGAGAATAGGATAGGATAGAGAATAGGATAGGATAGAGGATAGGATAGAGTATAGGATAGGATAGAGGATAAGATAGAGGATAGGATAGGATAGAGGATAGGATATAATAGAGGATAGGATTAGTAAGAGCACAGGATAGGATAGAGGATAGGATAGCATAGAGGATAGGATAGGATAGAGGATAGGATAGGATAGAGGATCGGATAGGAGAGAGGATAGGATAGGATAGAGGATAGGATAGGATAGAGGATAGGATAGGATAGAGGATAGGATAGGATAGAGGATAGGATAGGATAGAGGATAGGGTAGGATAGAGGATAGGATAGGATAGGTGATAAGATAGGATAGAGGACAGGATAGGATAGAGGATAGGATTGGATAGAGGATCGGATAGGATAGGGGATAGGATAGGATAGAGGATAGGATAGAGGAAAGGATAGGATAGAGGATAGGATACGATAGAACATACGATATTATAGAAAAAAGGATACGATAGAGGATAGGATATGATAGAGGATAGGATATGGGATTGCCTAGGATAGAGGATAGGATAGGATAGAGGATCGGATAGGATAGAGGATAGGATAGGATAGAGGATAAGATTGGATAGAGGATAGTATAGGATAGAGGATAGGATAGGATAGAGGACAGGACAGGATAGAGGATAGGATAGGATAGAGGATAAGATTGGATAGAGGATAGGATAGGATAGAGGATAGGATAGGATAGAGGATAGGATAGGATAGAGGATAGGATAGGATAGAGGATAGGATTAGTAAGAGCATAGGATAGGATAGAGGATAGGATAGCATAGAGGATAGGATAGGATGGAGGATAGGATAGAGGATAGGATTAGTAAGAGCATAGGATAGGATAGAGGATAGGATAGCATAGAGGATAGGATAGGATGGAGGATAGGATAGAGGATAGGATAGGATAGAGGATAGCATAGGATAGAGGATAGGATAGGATAGAGGATAGGATAGGATAGAGGATAGGATAGGATAGAGGATAGGATAGGATAGAGGATAGGATAGGATAGAGGATAGGATAGGATAGAGGATAGGATAGGATAGAGGATAGGATAAAGGATAGGATAGGATAGAGGATAAGATAGAGGATAGGATAGGATAGAGGATAGGATATAATAGAGGATAGGATTAGTAAGAGCATAGGATAGGATAGAGGATAGGATAGCGTAGAGGATAGGATAGGATAGAGGACAGGACAGGACAGAGGATAAGATTGGATAGAGGATAGGATAGGATAGAGGATAGGATAGGATAGAGGATAGGATAGGATAGAGGCTAGGATAGGATAGGTCATAAGATAGGATAGAGGATGGGATAGGATAGAGGATAGGGTAGGATAGAGGATAGGATAGGATAGGTGATAAGATAGGATAGAGGACAGGATAGGATAGAGGATAGGATTGGATAGAGGATCGGATAGGATAGAGGATAGGATAGGATAGAGGATAGGATAGAGGAAAGGATAGGATAGAGGATAGGATACGATAGAACATACGATATTATAGAAAAAAGGATACGATAGAGGATAGGATAGGATAGAGGATAGGATATGGGATTGCCTAGGATAGAGGATAGGATAGGATAGAGGATCGGAGATAATAGAGGGTAGGATAGGATAGAGGATAGGATAAGTAAGAGGATAGGATAGGATAGAGGATAGGGTAGTCCAAAGGATAGGATTGATGATGGGATAGGATAGAGGATAGGATAGGATAGAGGATACGATAGGATAGGTTATAGGATAGGATAGAGGATAAGATTGGATAGATTATACGATACGATAGAGGATAGGATAGGATAGAGGATAGGATAGGATAGAGGATAGGATAGGATTGAGGATGGGATAGGATAGTTGATAGGATAGGATAGAGGATAGGATAGAGGATAGGATAAGTAAGAGGATAGGATAGGATAGAGGATAGGATAGACGAAAGGATAGGATTGATGATGGGATAGGATAGAGGATGGGATAGGATAGAGGATAGGATTGGATAGAGGATAGGATAGAGGAAAGGATAGGATTGAGGATGGGAGAGGATAGAGGATAGGATATGATAGAGAATAGGATAGGATAGAGGATAGGATAGGATGGAGGATAGGATAGAGGATTGGATAGGATAGAGGATAGGATACGATAGAGGATAGGATAGGATAGAGGATAAGATTGGATAGTGGATAGTATAGGATAGAGGATAGGATAGGATAAAGGACAGGACAGGATAGAGGATAGGATACGATAGAGGATACGATAGGATAGATTATAGGATAGGATAGAGTATAGGATATGATAGAGGATAGGATTAGTAAGAGCATAGGATAGGATAGAGGATAGGATAGCATAGAGGATAGGATATGATGGAGGATAGGATAGAGAATAGGATAGGATAGAGGATAGGATAGGATAGAGGATAGGATAGGATAGAGGATAGGATAGGATAGAGGATAGGATAGGATAGAGGATAGGATAGGACAGAGGATAGGATAGGATAGAGGATAGGATATAATAGAGGATAGGATTAGTAAGAGCATAGGATAGGATAGAGGATAGGATAGCATAGAGGATAGGATAGGTTAGAGGATAGAATAGGATAGAGGATCGGATAGGAGAGAGGATAGGATAGGATAGAGGATAGGATAGGATAGAGGATAGGATAGGATAGAGGGTAGGATAGGATAGAGGATAGGATAGGATAGAGGATAGGATAGGATAGTTGATAGGATAGGATAGAGGATAGGATAGAGGATAGGATAAGTAAGAGGATGGGATAGGATAGAGGATAGGATTGGATAGAGGATAGGATAGACGAAAGGATAGGATTGATGATGGGATAGGATAGAGGATGGGATAGGATAGAGGATAGGATAGCATAGAGGATAGGATAGAGAATAGGATAGGATAGAGGATAGGATAGGATAGAGGATAGGATAGGATAGAGGATAGGATAGGATAGAGGATAGGATAGGATAGAGGATAGGATAGGACAGAGGATAGGATAGGATAGAGGATAGGATATAATAGAGGATAGGATTAGTAAGAGCATAGGATAGGATAGAGGATAGGATAGCATAGAGGATAGGATAGGTTAGAGGATAGAATAGGATAGAGGATCGGATAGGAGAGAGGATAGGATAGGATAGAGGATAGGATAGAGGATAGGATAGGATAGAGGATAGGATAGGATAGAGGGTAGGATAGGATAGAGGATAGGATAGGATAGAGGATAGGATATAATAGAGGATAGGATTAGTAAGAGCACAGGATAGGATAGAGGATAGGATAGCATAGAGGATAGGATAGGATGGAGGATAGGATAGAGGATAGGATAGGATAGAGGATAGGATAGGATAGAGGATAGGATAGGATAGAGGATAGGATAGGATAGGATAGAGGATAGGATAGGATAGAGGATAGGATATGATAGAGGATAGGATAGGATTGAGGATATGATAGGATAGTTGATAGGATAGGATAGAGCATAAGATAGAGGATAGGATAGGATAGGATAGGATAGAGGATAGGATAGACGAAAGGATAGGATTGATGATGGGATAGGATAGGATAGAGGATAGGATTGGATAGAGGATAGGATAGGATAGAGGATAGGATAGGATAGAAGATAGGATAAGTAAGAGGATATGATAGGATAGAGGATAGGATACGGGAAAGGATAGGATTGATGATGGGAGAGGATAGATGACAGGATATGATAGAGAATAGGATAGGATAGAGGATAGGATAGGATGGAGGATAGGATAGAGGATTGGATAGGATAGAGGATAGGATTTGATAGGATAGAGGATAGGATAGGATTGAGGATAGGATAGGATAGTTGATAGGATAGGATAGAGCATAAGATAGTGGATAGGATAGGATAGAGCATAAGATAGAGGATAGGATAGGATAGGATACATGGTATTATAGGGTAGAGGATAGGATAGGAAAGAGAATAGGATAGGATAGAGAATAGGATAGGATAGAGGATAGGATAGAGTATAGGATAGGATAGAGGATAAGATAGAGGATAGGATAGGATAGAGGATAGGATATAATAGAGGATAGGATTAGTAAGAGCACAGGATAGGATAGAGGATAGGATAGCATAGAGGATAGGATAGGATAGAGGATAGGATAGGATAGAGGATCGGATAGGAGAGAGGATAGGATAGGATAGAGGATAGGATAGGATAGAGGATAGGATAGGATAGAGGATAGGATAGGATAGAGGATAGGATAGGATAGAGGATAGGGTAGGATAGAGGATAGGATAGGATAGGTGATAAGATAGGATAGAGGACAGGATAGGATAGAGGATAGGATTGGATAGAGGATCGGATAGGATAGGGGATAGGATAGGATAGAGGATAGGATAGAGGAAAGGATAGGATAGAGGATAGGATACGATAGAACATACGATATTATAGAAAAAAGGATACGATAGAGGATAGGATATGATAGAGGATAGGATATGGGATTGCCTAGGATAGAGGATAGGATAGGATAGAGGATCGGATAGGATAGAGGATAGGATAGGATAGAGGATAAGATTGGATAGAGGATAGTATAGGATAGAGGATAGGATAGGATAGAGGACAGGACAGGATAGAGGATAGGATAGGATAGAGGATAAGATTGGATAGAGGATAGGATAGGATAGAGGATAGGATAGGATAGAGGATAGGATAGGATAGAGGATAGGATAGGATAGAGGATAGGATTAGTAAGAGCATAGGATAGGATAGAGGATAGGATAGCATAGAGGATAGGATAGGATGGAGGATAGGATAGAGGATAGGATTAGTAAGAGCATAGGATAGGATAGAGGATAGGATAGCATAGAGGATAGGATAGGATGGAGGATAGGATAGAGGATAGGATAGGATAGAGGATAGGATAGGATAGAGGATAGGATAGGATAGAGGATAGGATAGGATAGGATAGAGGATAGGATAGGATAGAGGATAGGATAGGATAGAGGATAGGGTAGGATAGAGGATAGGATAGGATAGGTGATAAGATAGGATAGAGGACAGGATAGGATAGAGGATAGGATTGGATAGAGGATCGGATAGGATAGGGGATAGGATAGGATAGAGGAAAGGATAGGATAGAGGATAGGATACGATAGAACATACGATATTATAGAAAAAAGGATACGATAGAGGATAGGATATGATAGAGGATAGGATATGGGATTGCCTAGGATAGAGGATAGGATAGGATAGAGGATCGGATAGGATAGAGGATAGGATAGGATAGAGGATAAGATTGGATAGAGGATAGTATAGGATAGAGGATAGGATAGGATAGAGGACAGGACAGGATAGAGGATAGGATAGGATAGAGGATAAGATTGGATAGACGATAGGATAGGATAGAGGATAGGATAGGATAGAGGATAGGATAGGATAGAGGATAGGATAGGATAGAGGATAGGATTAGTAAGAGCATAGGATAGGATAGAGGATAGGATAGCATAGAGGATAGGATAGGATGGAGGATAGGATAGAGGATAGGATTAGTAAGAGCATAGGATAGGATAGAGGATAGGATAGCATAGAGGATAGGATAGGATGGAGGATAGGATAGAGGATAGGATAGGATAGAGGATAGGATAGGATAGAGGATAGGATAGGATAGAGGATAGGATAGGATAGGATAGAGGATAGGATAGGATAGAGGATAGGATATGATAGAGGATAGGATAGGATTGAGGATATGATAGGATAGAGGATAGGATAAGTAAGAGGATAGGATAGGATAGAGGATAGGATAAGTAAGAGGATAGGATAGGATAGAGGATAGGATACAGGAAAGGATAGGATTGAGGATGGGAGAGGATAGATGATAGGATATGATACAGAATAGGATAGGATAGAGGATAGGATAGGATGGAGGATAGGATAGAGGATTGGATAGGATAGAGGATAGGATATGATAGGATAGAGGATAGGATATGATACAGGATAGGATAGGATTGAGGATAGGATAGGATAGTTGATAGGATAGGATAGAGCATAAGATAGAGGATAGGATAGGATAGGATACATGGTATTATAGGGTAGAGGATAGGATAGGAAAGAGAATAGGATAGGATAGAGAATAGGATACGATAGAGGATAGGATAGGATAGAGGATAGGATAGAGTATAGGATAGGATAGAGGATAAGATAGAGGATAGGATAGGATACAGGATAGGATATAATAGAGGATAGGATTAGTAAGAGCATAGGATAGGATAGAGGATAGGATAGCATAGAGGATAGGATAAGATAGAGGATAGGATAGGATACAGGATAGGATATAATAGAGGATAGGATTAGTAAGAGCATAGGATAGGATAGAGGATAGGATAGCATAGAGGATAGGATAGGATAGAGGATAGGATAGGACAGAGGATAAGATTGGATAGAGGATTGGATAGGATAGAGGATAGGATACGATAGAGGATAGGATAGGATAGAGGATAAGATTGGATAGAGGATAGTATAGGATAGAGGATAGGATAGGATAGAGGACAGGACAGGATAGAGGATAGGATACGATAGAGGATACGATAGGATAGATTATAGGATAGGATAGTGTATAGGATATGATAGAGGATAGGATTAGTAAGAGCATAGGATAGGATAGAGGATAGGATAGCATAGAGGATAGGATATGATGGAGGATAGGATAGAGAATAGGATAGGATAGAGGATAGGATAGGATAGAGGACAGGATAGGATAGAGGATAGGATAGGATAGAGGATAGGATAGGATAGAGGATAGGATAGGACAGAGGATAGGATAGGATAGAGGATAGGATATAATAGAGGATAGGATTAGTAAGAGCATAGGATAGGATAGAGGATAGGATAGCATAGAGGATAGGATAGCATAGAGGATAGGATAGGTTAGAGGATAGAATAGGATAGAGGATCGGATAGGAGAGAGGATAGGATAGGATAGAGGATAGAATAGGATAGAGGATCGGATAGGAGAGAGGATAGGATAGGATAGAGGATAGGATAAGTAAGAGGATATAATAGGATAGAGGATAGGATAGACGAAAGGATAGGATTGATGATGGGATAGGATAGAGGATGGGATAGGATAGAGGATAAGATTGGATAGAGGATAGTATAGGATAGAGGATAGGATAGGATAGAGGACAGGACAGGATAGAGGATAGGATAGGATAGAGGATAAGATTGGATAGAGGATAGGATAGGATAGAGGATAGGATAGGATAGAGGGTAGGATAGGATAGAGGATAGGATAGGATAGAGGATAGGATATAATAGAGGATAGGATTAGTAAGAGCATAGGATAGGATAGAGGATAGGATAGCATAGAGGATAGGATAGGATGGAGGATAGGATAGAGGATAGGATAGGATAGAGGATAGGATAGGATAGAGGATAGGATAGGATAGAGGATAGGATAGGATAGGATAGAGGATAGGATAGGATAGAGGATAGGATATGATAGAGGATAGGATAGGATTGAGGATATGATAGGATAGAGGATAGGATAAGTAAGAGGATAGGATAGGATAGAGGATAGGATAGACGAAAGGATAGGATTGATGATGGGATAGGATAGAGGATGGGATAGGATAGAGGATAGGATTGGATAGAGGATAGGATAGAGGAAAGGATAGGATTGAGGATGGGAGAGGATAGAGGATAGTATACGATAGAGAATAGGATAGGATAGAGGATAGGATAGGATGGAGGATATTATAGAGAATAGGATAGGATAGAGGATAGGATAGAGGATTGGATAGGATAGAGGATAGGATAGAATAGAGGATCGGATAGGATAGAGGATAGGATAGGATAGAGGATAGGATAAGTAAGAGGATATAATAGGATAGAGGATAGGATAGACGAAAGGATAGGATTGATGATGGGATAGGATAGAGGATGGGATAGGATAGAGGATAAGATTGGATAGAGGATAGTATAGGATAGAGGATAGGATAGGATAGAGGACAGGACAGGATAGAGGATAGGATAGGATAGAGGATAAGATTGGATAGAGGATAGGATAGGATAGAGGATAGGATAGGATAGAGGATAGGATAGGATAGAGGATAGGATAGGATAGAGGATAGGATTAGTAAGAGCATAGGATAGGATAGAGGATAGGATAGCATAGAGGATAGGATAGGATGGAGGATAGGATAGAGGATAGGATAGGATAGAGGATAGGATAGGATAGAGGATAGGATAGGATAGAGGATAGGATAGGATAGAGGATAGGATAGGATAGAGGATAGGATAGGATAGGATAGAGGATAGGATAGGATAGAGGATAGGATATGATAGAGGATAGGATAGGATTGAGGATATGATAGGATAGAGGATAGGATAAGTAAGAGGATAGGATAGGATAGAGGATAGGATAGACGAAAGGATAGGATTGATGATGGGATAGGATAGAGGATGGGATAGGATAGAGGATAGGATTGGATAGAGGATAGGATAGAGGAAAGGATAGGATTGAGGATGGGAGAGGATAGAGGATAGTATACGATAGAGAATAGGATAGGATAGAGGATAGGATAGGATGGAGGATATTATAGAGGATTGGATAGGATAGAGGATAGGATACGATAGAGGATAGGATAGGATAGAGGATAAGATTGGATAGAGGATAGTATAGGATAGAGGATAGGATAGGATAGATTATAGGATAGGATAGAGTATAGGATATGATAGAGGATAGGATTAGTAAGAGCATAGGATAGGATAGAGGATAGGATAGGATAGAGGATAGGATAGGATAGAGGATAGGATAGGATAGAGGATAGGATAGGATAGAGGATAGGATAGGATAGAGGATAGGATAGGATAGAGGATAGGATAGGATAGGATAGAGGATAGGATAGGATAGAGGATAGGATATGATAGAGGATAGGATAGGATTGAGGATAGGATAGGATAGTTGATAGGATAGGATAGAGCATAAGATAGAGGATAGGATAGGATAGGATAGGATAGAGGATAGGATAGACGAAAGGATAGGATTGATGATGGGATAGGATAGGATAGAGGATAGGATTGGATAGAGGATAGGATAGGATAGAGGATAGGATAGGATAGAAGATAGGATAAGTAAGAGGATATGATAGGATAGAGGATAGGATACGGGAAAGGATAGGATTGATGATGGGAGAGGATAGATGACAGGATATGATAGAGAATAGGATAGGATAGAGGATAGGATAGGATGGAGGATAGGATAGAGGATTGGATAGGATAGAGGATAGGATTTGATAGGATAGAGGATAGGATTTGATAGGATAGAGGATAGGATAGGATTGAGGATAGGATAGGATAGTTGATAGGATAGGATAGAGCATAAGATAGTGGATAGGATAGGATAGAGCATAAGATAGAGGATAGGATAGGATAGGATACATGGTATTATAGGGTAGAGGATAGGATAGGAAAGAGAATAGGATAGGATAGAGAATAGGATAGGATAGAGGATAGGATAGAGTATAGGATAGGATAGAGGATAAGATAGAGGATAGGATAGGATAGAGGATAGGATATAATAGAGGATAGGATTAGTAAGAGCACAGGATAGGATAGAGGATAGGATAGCATAGAGGATAGGATAGGATAGAGGATAGGATAGGATAGAGGATCGGATAGGAGAGAGGATAGGATAGGATAGAGGATAGGATAGGATAGAGGATAGGATAGGATAGAGGATAGGATAGGATAGAGGATAGGATAGGATAGAGGATAGGGTAGGATAGAGGATAGGATAGGATAGGTGATAAGATAGGATAGAGGACAGGATAGGATAGAGGATAGGATTGGATAGAGGATCGGATAGGATAGGGGATAGGATAGGATAGAGGATAGGATAGAGGAAAGGATAGGATAGAGGATAGGATACGATAGAACATACGATATTATAGAAAAAAGGATACGATAGAGGATAGGATATGATAGAGGATAGGATATGGGATTGCCTAGGATAGAGGATAGGATAGGATAGAGGATAGGATAGGATAGAGGATAGGATAGGATAGAGGATAGGATAGGATAGAGGATAGGATTAGTAAGAGCATAGGATAGGATAGAGGATAGGATAGCATAGAGGATAGGATAGGATGGAGGATAGGATAGAGGATAGGATTAGTAAGAGCATAGGATAGGATAGAGGATAGGATAGCATAGAGGATAGGATAGGATGGAGGATAGGATAGAGGATAGGATAGGATAGAGGATAGGATAGGATAGAGGATAGGATAGGATAGAGGATAGGATAGGATAGGATAGAGGATAGGATAGGATAGGATAGAGGATAGGATAGGATAGAGGATAGGATAGGATAGAGGATAGGGTAGGATAGAGGATAGGATAGGATAGGTGATAAGATAGGATAGAGGACAGGATAGGATAGAGGATAGGATTGGATAGAGGATCGGATAGGATAGGGGATAGGATAGGATAGAGGAAAGGATAGGATAGAGGATAGGATACGATAGAACATACGATATTATAGAAAAAAGGATACGATAGAGGATAGGATATGATAGAGGATAGGATATGGGATTGCCTAGGATAGAGGATAGGATAGGATAGAGGATCGGATAGGATAGAGGATAGGATAGGATAGAGGATAAGATTGGATAGAGGATAGTATAGGATAGAGGATAGGATAGGATAGAGGACAGGACAGGATAGAGGATAGGATAGGATAGAGGATAAGATTGGATAGAGGATAGGATAGGATAGAGGATAGGATAGGATAGAGGATAGGATAGGATAGAGGATAGGATAGGATAGAGGATAGGATTAGTAAGAGCATAGGATAGGATAGAGGATAGGATAGCATAGAGGATAGGATAGGATGGAGGATAGGATAGAGGATAGGATTAGTAAGAGCATAGGATAGGATAGAGGATAGGATAGCATAGAGGATAGGATAGGATGGAGGATAGGATAGAGGATAGGATAGGATAGAGGATAGGATAGGATAGAGGATAGGATAGGATAGAGGATAGGATAGGATAGGATAGAGGATAGGATAGGATAGAGGATAGGATATGATAGAGGATAGGATAGGATTGAGGATATGATAGGATAGAGGATAGGATAAGTAAGAGGATAGGATAGGATAGAGGATAGGATAAGTAAGAGGATAGGATAGGATAGAGGATAGGATACAGGAAAGGATAGGATTGAGGATGGGAGAGGATAGATGATAGGATATGATAGAGAATAGGATAGGATAGAGGATAGGATAGGATGGAGGATAGGATAGAGGATTGGATAGGATAGAGGATAGGATATGATAGGATAGAGGATAGGATATGATACAGGATAGGATAGGATTGAGGATAGGATAGGATAGTTGATAGGATAGGATAGAGCATAAGATAGAGGATAGGATAGGATAGGATACATGGTATTATAGGGTAGAGGATAGGATAGGAAAGAGAATAGGATAGGATAGAGAATAGGATACGATAGAGGATAGGATAGGATAGAGGATAGGATAGAGTATAGGATAGGATAGAGGATAAGATAGAGGATAGGATAGGATACAGGATAGGATATAATAGAGGATAGGATTAGTAAGAGCATAGGATAGGATAGAGGATAGGATAGCATAGAGGATAGGATAGGATAGAGGATAGGATAGGACAGAGGATAAGATTGGATAGAGGATTGGATAGGATAGAGGATAGGATAGGATAGAGTATAGGATAGGATAGAGGATAGGATAGGATAGGTCATAAGATAGGATAGAGGACAGGATAGGATAGAGGATAGGATAGGATAGAGGATAGGATAGGATAGAGGATAGGATATAATAGAGGATAGGATTAGTAAAAGCATAGGATAGGATAGAGGATAGGATAGCATAGAGGATAGGATAGGATAGAGGATAGGATAGGATAGAGGATCGGATAGGAGAGAGGATAGGATAGAGGATAGGATAGAGGATAGGATAGGATAGAGGATAGGATAGGATAGAGGATAGGGTAGGATAGAGGATAGGATAGGATAGGTGATAAGATAGGATAGAGGACAGGATAGGATAGAGGATAGGATAGGATAGAGGATAGGATAGGATAGAGGATAGGATAGGATAGAGGACAGGATAGGATAGAGGATAGGATAGGATAGAGGATAGGATAGGATAGAGGATAGGATAGGATAGAGGATAGGATAGGATAGAGGATAGGATAGGATAGAGGATAGGATGGGATAGAGGATAGGATAGGATAGAGGATAGGATAGGATAGAGGATAGGATAGGATAGAGGATAGGATAGGATAGAGGATAGGATAGGATAGAGGATAGGATAGGATAGAGGATAGGATAGGATAGAGGATAGGATAGGATAGAGGATAGGATAGGATAGAGGATAGGATAGGATAGAGGATAGGATAGGATAGAGGATAGGATAGGATAAAGGATAGGATAGGATAGAGGATAGGATAGGATAGAGGATAGGATAGGATAGAGGATAGGATAGGATAGAGGATAGGATAGGATAGAGGATAGGATAGGATAGAGGATAGGATAGGATAGAGGATAGGATAGGATAGAGGATAGGAAAGGATAGAGGATAGGATAGGATAGAGGATAGGATAGGATAGAGGATAGGATAGGATAGAGGATAGGATAGGATAGAGGATAGGATAGGATAGAGGATAGGATAGAGGATAGGATAGGATAGAGGATAGGATATGATAGAGGATAGGATAGGATAGAGGATAGGATAGGATAGAGGATAGGATAGGATAGAGGATAGGATAGGATAGAGGATAGGATAGGATAGAGGATAGGATAGGATAGAGGATAGGATAGGATAGAGGATAGGATAGGATAGAGGATAGGATAGGATAGAGGATAGGATAGGATAGAGGATAGGATAGGATAGAGGATAGGATAGGATAGAGGATAGGATAGGATAGAGGATAGGATAGGATAGAGGATAGGATAGGATAGAGGATAGGATAGGACAGAGGATAGGATAGGATAGAGGATAGGAAAGGATAGAGGATAGGATAGGATAGAGGATAGGATAGGATAGAGGATAGGATAGGATAGAGGATAGGATAGGATAGAGGATAGGATAGGATAGAGGATAGGATAGGATAGAGGATAGGATAGGATAGAGGATAGGATAGGATAGAGGATAGGATAGGATAGAGGATAGGATAGGATAGAGGATAGGATAGGATAGAGGATAGGATAGGATAGAGGATAGGATAGGATAGAGGATAGGATAGGATAGAGGATAGGATAGGATTGAGGATAGGATAGGATAGAGGATAGGATAGGATAGAGGATAGGATAGGTTAGAGGATAGGATAGGATAGAGGATAGGATAGGATAGAGGATAGGATAGGATAGAGGATAGGATAGGATAGAGGATAGGATAGGATAGAGGATAGGATAGGATAGAGGATAGGATATAATAGAGGATAGGATTAGTAAGAGCATAGGATAGGATAGAGGATAGGATAGCATAGAGGATAGGATAGGATAGAGGATAGAATAGGATAGATGATCGGATAGGAGAGAGGATAGGATAGGATAGAGGATAGGATAGGATAGAGGATAGGATAGGATAGAGGATAAGATTGGATAGAGGATAGTATAGGATAGAGGATAGGATATAATAGATGATAGGACAGGATAGAGGATAGGATACGATAGAGGATACGATAGGATAGATTATAGGATAGGATAGAGGATAGGATATGATAGAGGATAGGATTAGTAAGAGCATAGGATAGGATAGAGGATAGGATAGCATAGAGGATAGGATAGGATGGAGAATAGGATAGAGGATAGGATAGGATAGAGGATAGGATAGGATAGAGGATAGGATAGGATAGAGGATAGGATAGGATAGGATAGAGGATAGGATAGGATAGAGGATAGGATATGATAGAGGATAGGATAGGATTGAGGATAGGATAGGATAGTTGATAGGATAGGATAGAGCATAAGATAGAGGATAGGATAGGATAGGATAGGATAGAGGATAGGATAGACGAAAGGATAGGATTGATGATGGGATAGGATAGAGGATGGGATAGGATAGAGGATAAGATTGGATAGAGGATAGTATAGGATAGAGGATAGGATAGGATAGAGGACAGGACAGGATAGAGGATAGGATAGGATAGAGGATAAGATTGGATAGAGGATAGGATAGGATAGAGGATAGGATAGGATAGAGGATAGGATAGGATAGAGGATAGGATAGGATAGAGGATAGGATAGGATAGAGGATAGGATTAGTAAGAGCATAGGATAGGATAGAGGATAGGATAGCATAGAGGATAGGATAGGATGGAGGATAGGATAGAGGATAGGATAGGATAGAGGATAGGATAGGATAGAGGATAGGATAGGATAGAGGATAGGATAGGATAGAGAATAGGATAGGATAGGATAGAGGATAGGATAGGATAGAGGATAGGATATGATAGAGGATAGGTTAGGATTGATGATGGGATAGGATAGAGGATGGGATAGGATAGAGGATAGGATTGGATAGAGGATAGGATAGAGGAAAGGATAGGATTGAGGATGGGAGAGGATAGAGGATAGTATACGATAGAGAATAGGATAGGATAGAGGATAGGATAGGATGGAGGATATTATAGAGGATTGGATAGGATAGAGGATAGGATACGATAGAGGATAGGATAGGATAGAGGATAAGATTGGATAGAGGATAGTATAGGATAGAGGATAGGATAGGATAGAGGACAGGACAGGATAGAGGATAGGATACGATAGAGGATACGATAGGATAGATTATAGGATAGGATAGAGTATAGGATATGATAGAGGATAGGATTAGTAAGAGCATAGGATAGGATAGAGGATAGGATAGGATAGAGGATAGGATAGGATAGAGGATAGGATAGGATAGAGGATAGGATAGGATAGAGGATAGGATAGGATAGAGGATAGGATAGGATAGAGGATAGGATAGGATAGAGGATAGGATAGGATAGGATAGAGGATAGGATAGGATAGAGGATAGGATATGATAGAGGATAGGATAGGATTGAGGATAGTATAGGATAGTTGATAGGATAGGATAGAGCATAAGATAGAGGATAGGATAGGATAGGATAGGATAGAGGATAGGATAGACGAAAGGATAGGATTGATGATGGGATAGGATAGGATAGAGGATAGGATTGGATAGAGGATAGGATAGGATAGGATAGAGGATAGGATTGGATAGAGGATAGGATAGGATAGAGGATAGGATAGGATAGAAGATAGGATAAGTAAGAGGATATGATAGGATAGAGGATAGGATACGGGAAAGGATAGGATTGATGATGGGAGAGGATAGATGACAGGATATGATAGAGAATAGGATAGGATAGAGGATAGGATAGGATGGAGGATAGGATAGAGGATTGGATAGGATAGAGGATAGGATTTGATAGGATAGAGGATAGGATAGGATTGAGGATAGGATAGGATAGTTGATAGGATAGGATAGAGCATAAGATAGTGGATAGGATAGGATAGAGCATAAGATAGAGGATAGGATAGGATAGGATACATGGTATTATAGGGTAGAGGATAGGATAGGAAAGAGAATAGGATAGGATAGAGAATAGGATAGGATAGAGGATAGGATAGAGTATAGGATAGGATAGAGGATAAGATAGAGGATAGGATAGGATAGAGGATAGGATATAATAGAGGATAGGATTAGTAAGAGCATAGGATAGGATAGAGGATAGGATAGCATAGAGGATAGGATAGGATAGAGGATAGGATAGGACAGAGGATAAGATTGGATAGAGGATAGGTTAGGATAGAGGATAGGATAGGATAGAGGATAGGATAGGATAGGTCATAAGATAGGATAGAGGACAGGATAGGATAGAGGATAGGATAGGATAGAGGATAGGATAGGATAGAGGATAGGATATAATAGAGGATAGGATTAGTAAGAGCACAGGATAGGATAGAGGATAGGATAGCATAGAGGATAGGATAGGATAGAGGATAGGATAGGATAGAGGATCGGATAGGAGAGAGGATAGGATAGGATAGAGGATAGGATAGGATAGATGATAGGATAGGATAGAGGATAGGATAGGATAGAGGATAGGATAGGATAGAGGATAGGGTAGGATAGAGGATAGGATAGGATAGGTGATAAGATAGGATAGAGGACAGGATAGGATAGAGGATAGGATTGGATAGAGGATCGGATAGGATAGGGGATAGGATAGGATAGAGGATAGGATAGAGGAAAGGATAGGATAGAGGATAGGATACGATAGAACATACGATATTATAGAAAAAAGGATACGATAGAGGATAGGATATGATAGAGGATAGGATATGGGATTGCCTAGGATAGAGGATAGGATAGAATAGAGGATCGGATAGGATAGAGGATAGGATAGGATAGAGGATAAGATTGGATAGAGGATAGTATAGGATAGAGGATAGGATAGGATAGAGGACAGGACAGGATAGAGGATAGGATAGGATAGAGGATAAGATTGGATAGAGGATAGGATAGGATAGAGGATAGGATAGGATAGAGGATAGGATAGGATAGAGGATAGGATAGGATAGAGGATAGGATTAGTAAGAGCATAGGATAGGATAGAGGATAGGATAGCATAGAGGATAGGATAGGATGGAGGATAGGATAGAGGATAGGATAGGATAGAGGATAGGATAGGATAGAGGATAGGATAGGATAGAGGATAGGATAGGATAGAGGATAGGATAGGATAGAGGATAGGATAGGATAGAGGATAGGATAGGATAGGATAGAGGATAGGATAGGATAGAGGATAGGATATGATAGAGGATAGGATAGGATTGAGGATATGATAGGATAGAGGATAGGATAAGTAAGAGGATAGGATAGGATAGAGGATAGGATAAGTAAGAGGATAGGATAGGATAGAGGATAGGATAGACGAAAGGATAGGATTGATGATGGGATAGGATAGAGAATAGGATAGGATAGAGGATAGGATTGGATAGAGGATAGGATAGAGGAAAGGATAGGATTGAGGATGGGAGAGTGTAGAGGATAGGATATGATAGAGAATAGGATAGGATAGAGGATAGGATAGGATGGAGGATAGGATAGAGGATTGGATAGGATAGAGGATAGGATACGATAGAGGATAGGATAGGATAGAGGATAAGATTGGATAGAGGATAGTATAGGATAGAATATAGGATAGGATAGAGGAAAGGACAGGATAGAGGATAGGATACGATAGAGGATACGATAGGATAGATTATAGGATAGGATAGAGGATAGGATAGGATAGAGGATAGGATAGGATAGAGGATAGGATTTGATAGGATAGAGGATAGGATAGGATAGAGGATAGGATAGGATAGAGGATAGGATAAGTAAGAGGATAGGATAGGATAGAGGATAGGATACAGGAAAGGATAGGATTGAGGATGGGAGAGGATAGATGATAGGATATGATAGAGAATAGGATAGGATAGAGGATAGGATAGGATAGAGGATAGGATAGGATAGAGGATAGGATAGGATAGAGGATAGGAAAGGATAGAGGATAGGATAGGATAGAGGATAGGATAGGATAGAGGATAGGATAGGATAGAGGATAGGATAGGATAGAGGATAGGATAGGATAGAGGATAGGATAGGATAGAGGATAGGATAGGATAGAGGATAGGATAGGATAGAGGATAGGATAGGATAGAGGATAGGATAGGATAGAGGATAGGATAGGATAGAGGATAGGATAGGATAGAGGATAGGATAGGATAGAGGATAGGATAGGATAGAGGATAGGATAGGATAGAGGATAGGATAGGATAGAGGATAGGATAGGATAGAGGATAGGATAGGATAGAGGATAGGATAGGATAGAGGATAGGATAGGATAGAGGATAGGATAGGATAGAGGATAGGATAGGATAGAGGATAGGATAGGATAGAGGATAGGATATAATAGAGGATAGGATTAGTAAGAGCATAGGATAGGATAGAGGATAGGATAGCATAGAGGATAGGATAGGATAGAGGATAGAATAGGATAGATGATCGGATAGGAGAGAGGATAGGATAGGATAGAGGATAGGATAGGATAGAGGATAGGATAGGATAGAGGATAAGATTGGATAGAGGATAGTATAGGATAGAGGATAGGATATAATAGATGATAGGACAGGATAGAGGATAGGATACGATAGAGGATACGATAGGATAGATTATAGGATAGGATAGAGGATAGGATATGATAGAGGATAGGATTAGTAAGAGCATAGGATAGGATAGAGGATAGGATAGCATAGAGGATAGGATAGGATGGAGGATAGGATAGAGGATAGGATAGGATAGAGGATAGGATAGGATAGAGGATAGGATAGGATAGAGGATAGGATAGGATAGAGGATAGGATAGGATAGGATAGAGGATAGGATAGGATAGAGGATAGGATATGATAGAGGATAGGATAGGATTGAGGATAGGATAGGATAGTTGATAGGATAGGATAGAGCATAAGATAGAGGATAGGATAGGATAGGATAGGATAGAGGATAGGATAGACGAAAGGATAGGATTGATGATGGGATAGGATTGAGGATAGGATAGGATAGTTGATAGGATAGGATAGAGCATAAGATAGAGGATAGGATAGGATAGGATAGGATAGAGGATAGGATAGACGAAAGGATAGGATTGATGATGGGATAGGATAGGATAGAGGACAGGACAGGATAGAGGATAGGATACGATAGAGGATACGATAGGATAGATTATAGGATAGGATAGAGGATAGGATATGATTGAGGATAGGATAGAGTAAGAGCATAGGATAGGATAGAGGATAGGATAGCATAGAGGATAGGATAGGATGGAGGATAGGATAGAGGATAGGATAGAGGACAGGATAGGATAGAGGATAGGATTGGATAGAGGATCGGATAGGATAGAGGATAGGATAGGATAGAGGATAGGATAGAGGAAAGGATAGGATAGAGGATAGGAAACGATAGAACATACGATATTATAGAAAAAAGGATACGATAAGAGGATAGGATAGTATAGAGGATAAGATTGGATAGATTATACGATACGATAGAGGATAGGATAGGATAGAGGATACGATTTGATAGAGGATAGGATAGGATAGAGGATAGGATAAGATAGAGGATAGGATAGGATAGAGGATAGGATAGGATAGAGGATAGGATAGGATAGAGGATAGGATAGGATAGAGGATAGGATAGGATAGAGGATAGGATAGGATAGAGGAGAGGATAGGATAGAGGATAGGATAGGATAGAGGATAGGATAGGATAGAGGATAGGATAGGATAGAGGATAGGATAGGATAGAGGATAGGATAGGATAGAGGATAGGATAGGATAGAGGATAGGATAGGATAGAGGATAGGATAGGATAGAGGATAGTATATAATAGAGGATAGGATTAGTAAGAGCATAGGATAGGATAGAGGATAGGATAGCATAGAGGATAGGATAGGATAGAGGATAGAATAGGATAGAGGATCGGATAGGAGAGAGGATAGGATAGGATAGAGGATAGGATAGGATAGAGGATAGGATAGGATAGACGGTAGGATAGGATAGAGGATAGGATAGGATAGAGGATAGGATAGGATAGAGGATAGGATAGGATAGAGGATAGGATAGGATAGAGGATAGGATAGGATAGAGGATAGTATATAATAGAGGATAGGATTAGTAAGAGCATAGGATAGGATAGAGTATAGGATAGCATAGAGGATAGAATAGGATAGAGGATAGAATAGGATAGAGGATCGGATAGGAGAGAGGATAGGATAGGATAGAGGATAGGATAGGATAGAGGATAGGATAGGATAGACGGTAGGATAGGATAGAGGATAGGATAGGATAGAGGATAGTATATAATATAGGATAGGATTAGTAAGAGCATAGGATAGGATAGAGGATAGGATAGCATAGAGGATAGGATAGGATAGAGGATAGGATAGGACAGAGGATAAGATTGGATAGAGGATAGGATAGGATAGAGGATAGGATAGGATAGAGGATAGGATAGGATAGAGGATAGGATAAGTAAGAGGATAGGATAGGATAGAGGATAGGATAGACGAAAGGATAGGATCGATGATGGGATAGGATAGATGATAGGATAGAATAGATGATAGGATTGGATAGAGGATAGGATAGAGGAAAGGATAGGATTGAGGATGGGAGAGGATAGGATAGGATAGACGATAGGATATAATAGAGGATAGGATTAGTAAGAGCATAGGATAGGATAGAGGATAGGATAGCATAGAGGATAGGATAGGATAGAGGATAGGATAGGATAGAGGATCGGATAGGAGAGAGGATAGGATAGGATAGAGGATAGGATAGGATAGAGGATAGGATAGGATAGGGGATATGATAGGATAGAGGATAGGATAGGATAGAGGATAGGATAGGATAGAGGATAGGATAGGATAGAGGATAGGATAGGATAGAGGATAGGGTAGGATAGAGGATAGGATAGGATAGGTGATAAGATAGGATAGAGGACAGGATAGGATAGAGGATAGGATTGGATAGAGGATCGGATAGGATAGAGGATAGGATAGGATAGAGGATAGGATAGAGGAAAGGATAGGATAGAGGATAGGATACGATAGAACATACGATATTATAGAAAAAAGGATACGATAGAGGATAGGATATAATAGAGGATAGGATTAGTAAGAGCATAGGATAGGATAGAGGATAGGATAGGATAGAGGATAGGATATAATAGAGGATAGGAATAGTAAAAGCATAGGATAGGATAGAGGATAGGATAGCATAGAGGATAGGATAGGATAGAGGATAGGATATAATAGAGGATAGGATTAGTAAGAGCACAGGATAGGATAGAGGATAGGATAGCATAGAGGATAGGATAGGATAGAGGATAGGATAGGATAGAGGATCGGATAGGAGAGAGGATAGGATAGGATAGAGGATAGGATAGGATAGAGGATAGGATAGGATAGAGGATAGGATAGGATAGAGGATAGGATAGGATAGAGGATAGGATAGGATAGAGGATAGGATAGGATAGAGGATAGGATAGGATAGAGGATAGGATAGGATAGAGGATAGGATAGGATAGAGGATAGGATAGGATAGAGGATAGGAAAGGATAGAGGATAGGATAGGATAGAGGATAGGATAGGATAGAGGATAGGATAGGATAGAGGATAGGATAGGATAGAGGATAGGATAGGATAGAGGATAGGATAGGATAGAGGATAGGATATGATAGAGGATAGGATAGGATAGAGGATAGGATAGGATAGAGGATAGGATAGGATAGAGGATAGGATAGGATAGAGGATAGGATAGGATAGAGGATAGGATAGGATAGAGGATAGGATAGGATAGAGGATAGGATAGGATAGAGGATAGGATAGGATAGAGGATAGGATAGGATAGAGGATAGGATAGGATAGAGGATAGGATAGGATAGAGGATAGGATAGGATAGAGGATAGGATAGGATAGGATAGAGGATAGGATAGGATAGAGGATAGGATAGGATAGAGGATAGGAAAGGATAGAGGATAGGATAGGATAGAGGATAGGATAGGATAGAGGATAGGATAGGATAGAGGATAGGATAGGATAGAGGATAGGATAGGATAGAGGATAGGATAGGATAGAGGATAGGATAGGATAGAGGATAGGATAGGATAGAGGATAGGATAGGATAGAGGATAGGATAGGATAGAGGATAGGATAGGATAGAGGATAGGATAGGATAGAGGATAGGATAGGATAGAGGATAGGATAGGATAGAGGATAGGATAGGATAGAGGATAGGATAGGATAGAGGATAGGATAGGATAGAGGATAGGATAGGATAGAGGATAGGATAGGATAGAGGATAGGATAGGATAGAGGATAGGATAGGATAGAGGATAGGATAGGATAGAGGATAGGATATAATAGAGGATAGGATTAGTAAGAGCATAGGATAGGATAGAGGATAGGATAGCATAGAGGATAGGATAGGATAGAGGATAGAATAGGATAGATGATCGGATAGGAGAGAGGATAGGATAGGATAGAGGATAGGATAGGATAGAGGATAGGATAGGATAGAGGATAAGATTGGATAGAGGATAGTATAGGATAGAGGATAGGATATAATAGATGATAGGACAGGATAGAGGATAGGATACGATAGAGGATACGATAGGATAGATTATAGGATAGGATAGAGGATAGGATATGATAGAGGATAGGATTAGTAAGAGCATAGGATAGGATAGAGGATAGGATAGCATAGAGGATAGGATAGGATGGAGGATAGGATAGAGGATAGGATAGGATAGAGGATAGGATAGGATAGAGGATAGGATAGGATAGAGGATAGGATAGGATAGGATAGAGGATAGGATAGGATAGAGGATAGGATATGATAGAGGATAGGATAGGATTGAGGATAGGATAGGATAGTTGATAGGATAGGATAGAGCATAAGATAGAGGATAGGATAGGATAGGATAGGATAGAGGATAGGATAGACGAAAGGATAGGATTGATGATGGGATAGGATAGGATAGAGGACAGGACAGGATAGAGGATAGGATACGATAGAGGATACGATAGGATAGATTATAGGATAGGATAGAGGATAGGATATGATAGAGGATAGGATAGAGTAAGAGCATAGGATAGGATAGAGGATAGGATAGCATAGAGGATAGGATAGGATGGAGGATAGGATAGAGGATAGGATAGAGGACAGGATAGGATAGAGGATAGGATTGGATAGAGGATCGGATAGGATAGAGGATAGGATAGGATAGAGGATAGGATAGAGGAAAGGATAGGATAGAGGATAGGAAACGATAGAACATACGATATTATAGAAAAAAGGATACGATAAGAGGATAGGATAGTATAGAGGATAAGATTGGATAGATTATACGATACGATAGAGGATAGGATAGGATAGAGGATAGGATAGGATAGAGGATAGGATAGGATAGAGGATAGGATAGGATAGAGGATAGGATAGGATAGAGGAGAGGATAGGATAGAGGATAGGATAGGATAGAGGATAGGATAGGATAGAGGATAGGATAGGATAGAGGATAGGATAGGATAGACGGTAGGATAGGATAGAGGATAGGATAGGATAGAGGATAGGATAGGATAGAGGATAGGATAGGATAGAGGATAGGATAGGATAGAGGATAGGATAGGATAGAGGATAGGATAGGATAGAGGATAGGATAGGATAGAGGATAGTATATAATAGAGGATAGGATTAGTAAGAGCATAGGATAGGATAGAGGATAGGATAGGATAGAGGATAGGATAGGATAGAGGATAGTATATAATAGAGGATAGGATTAGTAAGAGCATAGGATAGGATAGAGGATAGGATAGCATAGAGGATAGGATAGGATAGAGAATAGAATAGGATAGAGGATCGGATAGGAGAGAGGATAGGATAGGATAGAGGATAGGATAGGATAGAGGATAGGATAGGATAGACGGTAGGATAGGATAGAGGATAGGATAGGATAGAGGATAGGATAGGATAGAGGATAGGATAGGATAGAGGATAGGATAGGATAGAGGATAGGATAGGATAGAGGATAGGATAGGATAGAGGATAGGATAGGATAGAGGATAGTATATAATAGAGGATAGGATTAGTAAGAGCATAGGATAGGATAGAGGATAGGATAGCATAGAGGATAGGATAGGATAGAGGATAGAATAGGATAGAGGATCGGATAGGAGAGAGGATAGGATAGGATAGAGGATAGGATAGGATAGAGGATAGGATAGGATAGACGGTAGGATAGGATAGAGGATAGGATAGGATAGAGGATAGTATATAATATAGGATAGGATTAGTAAGAGCATAGGATAGGATAGAGGATAGGATAGCATAGAGGATAGGATAGGATAGAGGATAGGATAGGACAGAGGATAAGATTGGATAGAGGATAGGATAGGATAGAGGATAGGATAGGATAGAGGATAGGATAGGATAGAGGATAGGATAAGTAAGAGGATAGGATAGGATAGAGGATAGGATAGACGAAAGGATAGGATCGATGATGGGATAGGATAGATGATAGGATAGAATAGATGATAGGATTGGATAGAGGATAGGATAGAGGAAAGGATAGGATTGAGGATGGGAGAGGATAGGATAGGATAGACGATAGGATATAATAGAGGATAGGATTAGTAAGAGCATAGGATAGGATAGAGGATAGGATAGCATAGAGGATAGGATAGGATAGAGGATAGGATAGGATAGAGGATCGGATAGGAGAGAGGATAGGATAGGATAGAGGATAGGATAGGATAGAGGATAGGATAGGATAGGGGATATGATAGGATAGAGGATAGGATAGGATAGAGGATAGGATAGGATAGAGGATAGGATAGGATAGAGGATAGGATAGGATAGAGGATAGGGTAGGATAGAGGATAGGATAGGATAGGTGATAAGATAGGATAGAGGACAGGATAGGATAGAGGATAGGATTGGATAGAGGATCGGATAGGATAGAGGATAGGATAGGATAGAGGATAGGATAGAGGAAAGGATAGGATAGAGGATAGGATACGATAGAACATACGATATTATAGAAAAAAGGATACGATAGAGGATAGGATATAATAGAGGATAGGATTAGTAAGAGCATAGGATAGGATAGAGGATAGGATAGGATAGAGGATAGGATATAATAGAGGATAGGAATAGTAAAAGCATAGGATAGGATAGAGGATAGGATAGCATAGAGGATAGGATAGGATAGAGGATAGGATATAATAGAGGATAGGATTAGTAAGAGCACAGGATAGGATAGAGGATAGGATAGCATAGAGGATAGGATAGGATAGAGGATAGGATAGGATAGAGGATCGGATAGGAGAGAGGATAGGATAGGATAGAGGATAGGATAGGATAGAGGATAGGATAGGATAGAGGATAGGATAGGATAGAGGATAGGGTAGGATAAAGGATAGGATAGGATACTTGATAAGATAGGATAGAGGACAGGATAGGATAGAGGATAGGATTGGATAGAGGATCGGATAGGATAGGGGATAGGATAGGATAGAGGATAGGATAGAGGAAAGGATAGGAGAGAGTATAGGATACGATAGAACATACGATATTATAGAAAAAAGGATACGATAGAGGATAGGATATGATAGAGGATAGGATATGGGATTGCCTAGGATAGAGGATAGGATAGGATAGAGGATCGGATAGGATAGAGGATAGGATAGGATAGAGGATAGGATAAGTAAGAGGATAGGATAGGATAGAGGATAGGATAGACGAAAGGATAGGATTGATGATGGGATAGGATAGAGGATAGGATAGGATAGAGGATAGGATTGGATAGAGGATAGGATAGAGGAAAGGATAGGATTGAGGATGGGAGAGGATAGAGGATAGGATATGATAGAGAATAGGATAGGATAGAGGATAGGATAGGATGGAGGATAGGATAGAGGATTGAATAGGATAGAGGATATGATACGATAGAGGATAGGATAGGATAGAGGATAAGATTGGATAGAGGATAGTATAGGATAGAGGATAGAATAGGATAGAGGACAGGACAGGATAGAGGATAGGATACGATAGAGGATACGATAGGATAGATTATAGGATAGGATAGAGGATAGGATATGATAGAGGATAGGATTAGTAAGAGCATAGGATAGGATAGAGGATAGGATAGCATAGAGGATAGGATAGGATGGAGGATAGGATAGAGGATAGGAGACGATAGAGGATAGGATAGGATAGAGGATAGGATAGGATAGAGCATAGGATAGGATAGAGGATAGGATAGGATAGGATAGGATAGAGGATAGGATAGGATAGGATAGAGGATAGGATAGGATAGAGGATAGGATATGATAGAGGATAGGATAGGATTGAGGATAGGATAGGATAGTTGATAGGATAGGATAGAGCATAAGATAGAGGATAGGATAGGATAGGATAGGATAGAGGATAGGATAGACGAAAGGATAGGATTGATGATGGGATAGGATAGGATAGAGGATAGGATTGGATAGAGGATAGGATAGGATAGAGGATAGGATAGGATAGAGGATAGGATAAGTAAGAGGATAGGATAGGATAGAGGATAATATACAGGAAAGGATAGGATTGAGGATGGGAGAGGATAGATGATAGGATATGATAGAGAATAGGATAGGATAGAGGATAGGATAGGATGGAGGATAGGATAGAGGATTGGATAGGATAGAGGATAGGATATGATAGGATAGAGGATAGGATATGATACAGGATAGGATAGGATTGAGGATAGGATAGGATAGTTGATAGGATAGGATAGAGCATAAGATAGAGGATAGGATAGGATAGGATACATGGTATTATAGGGTAGAGGATAGGATAGGAAAGAGAATAGGATAGGATAGAGAATAGGATACGATAGAGGATAGGATAGGATAGAGGATAGGTTAGAGTATAGGATAGGATAGAGGATAAGATAGAGGATAGGATAGGATAGAGGATAGGATATAATAGAGGATAGGATTAGTAAGAGCATAGGATAGGATAGAGGATAGGATAGCATAGAGGATAGGATAGGATAGAGGATAGGATAGGATAGAGGATAGGATAGGATAGAGGATAGGATATGATAGAGAATAGGATAGGATAGAGGATAGGATAGGATGGAGGATAGGATAGAGGATTGGATAGGATAGAGGATAGGATATGATAGGATAGAGGATAGGATATGATACAGGATAGGATAGGATTGAGGATAGGATAGGATAGTTGATAGGATAGGATAGAGCATAAGATAGAGGATAGGATAGGATAGGATACATGGTATTATAGGGTAGAGGATAGGATAGGAAAGAGAATAGGATAGGATAGAGAATAGGATACGATAGAGGATAGGATAGGATAGAGGATAGGTTAGAGTATAGGATAGGATAGAGGATAAGATAGAGGATAGGATAGGATAGAGGATAGGATATAATAGAGGATAGGATTAGTAAGAGCATAGGATAGGATAGAGGATAGGATAGCATAGAGGATAGGATAGGATAGAGGATAGGATAGGACAGAGGATAAGATTGGATAGAGGATAGGATAGGATAGAGGATAGGATAGGATAGAAGATAGGATAGGATAGAGGATAGGATATAATAGAGGATAGGATTAGTAAAAGCATAGGATAGGATAGAGGATAGGATAGCATAGAGGATAGGATAGGATAGAGGATAGGATAGGATAGAGGATCGGATAGGAGAGAGGATAGGATAGGATAGAGGATAGGATAGGATAGAGGATAGGATAGGATAGAGGATAGGATAGGATAGAGGATAGGGTAGGATAGAGGATAGGATAGGATAGAGGATAGGATAGGATAGAGGATAGGATAGGATAGAGGATAGGATAGGATAGAGGATAGGATAGGATAGGATAGAGGATAGGATAGGATAGAGGATCGGATAGGATAGAGGATAGGATAGGATAGAGGATAGGATAAGTAAGAGGATAGGATAGGATAGAGGATAGGATAGACGAAAGGATAGGATTGATGATGGGATAGGATAGAGGATAGGATAGGATAGAGGATAGGATTGGATAGAGGATAGGATAGAGGAAAGGATAGGATTGAGGATGGGAGAGGATAGAGGATAGGATATGATAGAGAATAGGATAGGATAGAGGATAGGATAGGATGGAGGATAGGATAGAGGATTGAATAGGATAGAGGATATGATACGATAGAGGATAGGATAGGATAGAGGATAAGATTGGATAGAGGATAGTATAGGATAGAGGATAGAATAGGATAGAGGACAGGACAGGATAGAGGATAGGATACGATAGAGGATACGATAGGATAGATTATAGGATAGGATAGAGGATAGGATATGATAGAGGATAGGATTAGTAAGAGCATAGGATAGGATAGAGGATAGGATAGCATAGAGGATAGGATAGGATGGAGGATAGGATAGAGGATAGGAGACGATAGAGGATAGGATAGGATAGAGGATAGGATAGGATAGAGCATAGGATAGGATAGAGGATAGGATAGGATAGGATAGGATAGAGGATAGGATAGGATAGGATAGAGGATAGGATAGGATAGAGGATAGGATATGATAGAGGATAGGATAGGATTGAGGATAGGATAGGATAGTTGATAGGATAGGATAGAGCATAAGATAGAGGATAGGATAGGATAGGATAGGATAGAGGATAGGATAGACGAAAGGATAGGATTGATGATGGGATAGGATAGGATAGAGGATAGGATTGGATAGAGGATAGGATAGGATAGAGGATAGGATAGGATAGAGGATAGGATAAGTAAGAGGATAGGATAGGATAGAGGATAATATACAGGAAAGGATAGGATTGAGGATGGGAGAGGATAGATGATAGGATATGATAGAGAATAGGATAGGATAGAGGATAGGATAGGATGGAGGATAGGATAGAGGATTGGATAGGATAGAGGATAGGATATGATAGGATAGAGGATAGGATATGATACAGGATAGGATAGGATTGAGGATAGGATAGGATAGTTGATAGGATAGGATAGAGCATAAGATAGAGGATAGGATAGGATAGGATACATGGTATTATAGGGTAGAGGATAGGATAGGAAAGAGAATAGGATAGGATAGAGAATAGGATACGATAGAGGATAGGATAGGATAGAGGATAGGTTAGAGTATAGGATAGGATAGAGGATAAGATAGAGGATAGGATAGGATAGAGGATAGGATATAATAGAGGATAGGATTAGTAAGAGCATAGGATAGGATAGAGGATAGGATAGCATAGAGGATAGGATAGGATAGAGGATAGGATAGGATAGAGGATAGGATAGGATAGAGGATAGGATATGATAGAGAATAGGATAGGATAGAGGATAGGATAGGATGGAGGATAGGATAGAGGATTGGATAGGATAGAGGATAGGATATGATAGGATAGAGGATAGGATATGATACAGGATAGGATAGGATTGAGGATAGGATAGGATAGTTGATAGGATAGGATAGAGCATAAGATAGAGGATAGGATAGGATAGGATACATGGTATTATAGGGTAGAGGATAGGATAGGAAAGAGAATAGGATAGGATAGAGAATAGGATACGATAGAGGATAGGATAGGATAGAGGATAGGTTAGAGTATAGGATAGGATAGAGGATAAGATAGAGGATAGGATAGGATAGAGGATAGGATATAATAGAGGATAGGATTAGTAAGAGCATAGGATAGGATAGAGGATAGGATAGCATAGAGGATAGGATAGGATAGAGGATAGGATAGGACAGAGGATAAGATTGGATAGAGGATAGGATAGGATAGAGGATAGGATAGGATAGAAGATAGGATAGGATAGAGGATAGGATATAATAGAGGATAGGATTAGTAAAAGCATAGGATAGGATAGAGGATAGGATAGCATAGAGGATAGGATAGGATAGAGGATAGGATAGGATAGAGGATCGGATAGGAGAGAGGATAGGATAGGATAGAGGATAGGATAGGATAGAGGATAGGATAGGATAGAGGATAGGATAGGATAGAGGATAGGGTAGGATAGAGGATAGGATAGGATAGAGGATAGGATAGGATAGAGGATAGGATAGGATAGAGGATAGGATAGGATAGAGGATAGGATAGGATAGGATAGAGGATAGGATAGGATAGAGGATAGGATAGGATAGAGGATAGGATAGGATAGAGGATAGGATAGGATAGAGGATAGGATAGGATAGAGGATAGGATAGGATAGAGGATAGGATATAATAGAGGATAGGATTAATAAGAGCATAGGATAGGATAGAGGATAGGATATAATAGAGGATAGGATTAGTAAGAGCATAGGATAGGATAGAGGATAGGATAGGATAGAGGATAGAATAGGATAGAGGATCGGATAGGAGAGAGGTTAGGATAGGATAGAGGATAGGATAGGATAGAGGATAGGATAGGATAGAGGATAAGATTGGATAGAGGATAGTATAGGATAGAGGATAGGATATAATAGAGGATAGGACAGGATAGAGGATAGGATACGATAGAGGATACGATAGTATAGATTATAGGATAGGATAGAGGATAGGATATGATAGAGGATAGGATTAGTAAGAGCATAGGATAGGATAGAGGATAGGATAGCATAGAGGATAGGATAGGATGGAGGATAGGATAGAGGATAGGATAGGATAGAGGATAGGATAGGATAGAGGATAGGATAGGATAGGATAGAGGATAGGATAGGATAGAGGATAGGATATGATAGAGGATAGGATAGGATTGAGGATAGGATAGGATAGTTGATAGGATAGGATAGAGCATAAGATAGAGGATAGGATAGGATAGGATAGGATAGAGGATAGGATAGACGAAAGGATAGGATTGATGATGGGATAGGATTGAGGATAGGATAGGATAGTTGATAGGATAGGATAGAGCATAAGATAGAGGATAGGATAGGATAGGATAGGATAGGGGATAGGATAGACGAAAGGATAGGATTGATGATGGGATAGGATAGGATAGAGGACAGGACAGGATAGAGGATAGGACACGATAGAGGATACGATAGGATAGATTATAGGATAGGATAGAGGATAGGATATGATAGAGGATAGGATAGAGTAAGAGCATAGGATAGGATAGAGGATAGGATAGGATAGAGGATAGGATAGGATAGAGGATAGGATAGGATAGAGGATAGGATAGGATAGAGGATAGGATAGGATAGAGGATAGGATAGGATAGAGGATAGGATAGGATAGAGGATAGGATAGGATAGAGGATAGGATAGGATAGAGGATAGGATAGGATAGAGGATAGGATAGGATAGAGGATAGGATATAATAGAGGATAGGATTAGTAAGAGGATAGGATATAATAGAGGATAGGATTAGTAAGAGCATAGGATAGGATAGAGGATAGGATAGCATAGAGGATAGGATAGGATAGAGGATAGAATAGGATAGAGGATCGGATAGGAGAGAGAATAGGATAGGATAGAGGATAGGATAGGATAGAGGATAGGATAGGATAGAGGATAGGATAGGATAGAGGATAGGATAGGATAGAGGATAGGATAGGATAGAGGATAGGATAGGATAGAGGATAGGATATAATAGAGGATAGGATTAGTAAGAGCATAGGATAGGATAGAGGATAGGATAGCATAGAGGATAGGATAGGATAGAGGATAGAATAGGATAGAGGATCGGATAGGAGAGAGGATAGGATAGGATAGAGGATAGGATAGGATAGAGGATAGGATAGGATAGAGGGTAGGATAGGATAGAGGATAGGATGGGATAGAGGATAGGATATAATATAGGATAGGATTAGTAAGAGCATAGGATAGGATAGAGGATAGGATAGCATAGAGGATAGGATAGGATAGAGGATAGGATAGGACAGAGGATAAGATTGGATAGAGGATAGGATAGGATAGAGGATAGGATAGGATAGAGGATCGGATAGGAGAGAGGATAGGATAGGATAGAGGATAGGATAGGATAGAGGATAGGATAGACGATAGGATATAATAGAGGATAGGATTAGTAAGAGCATAGGATAGGATAGAGGATAGGATAGCATAGCGGATAGGATAGGATAGAGGATAGGATAGGATAGAGGATCAGATAGGAGAGAGGATAGGATAGGATAGAGGATAGGATAGGATAGAGGATAGGATAGGATAGGGGATATGATAGGATAGAGGATAGGATAGGATAGAGGATAGGATAGGATAGAGGATAGGATAGGATAGAGGATAGGATAGGATAGAGGATAGGATAGCATAGAGGATAGAATAGGATAGAGGATAGGATAGGACAGAGGATAAGATTGGATAGAGGATAGGATAGGATAGAAGATAGGATAGGATAGAGGATAGGATAGGATAGAGGATAGGATATGATACAGGATAGGATAGGATTGAGGATAGGATAGGATAGTTGATAGGATAGGATAGAGCATAAGATAGAGGATAGGATAGGATAGGATACATGGTATTATAGGGTAGAGGATAGGATAGGAAAGAGAATAGGATAGGATAGAGAATAGGATACGATAGAGGATAGGATAGGATAGAGGATAGGTTAGAGTATAGGATAGGATAGAGGATAAGATAGAGGATAGGATAGGATAGAGGATAGGATATAATAGAGGATAGGATTAGTAAGAGCATAGGATAGGATAGAGGATAGGATAGCATAGAGGATAGGATAGGATAGAGGATAGGATAGGACAGAGGATAAGATTGGATAGAGGATAGGATAGGATAGAGGATAGGATAGGATAGAAGATAGGATAGGATAGAGGATAGGATATAATAGAGGATAGGATTAGTAAAAGCATAGGATAGGATAGAGGATAGGATAGCATAGAGGATAGGATAGGATAGAGGATAGGATAGGATAGAGGATCGGATAGGAGAGAGGATAGGATAGGATAGAGGATAGGATAGGATAGAGGATAGGATAGGATAGAGGATAGGATAGGATAGAGGATAGGGTAGGATAGAGGATAGGATAGGATAGAGGATAGGATAGGATAGAGGATAGGATAGGATAGAGGATAGGATAGGATAGAGGATAGGATAGGATAGGATAGAGGATAGGATAGGATAGAGGATCGGATAGGATAGAGGATAGGATAGGATAGAGGATAGGATAAGTAAGAGGATAGGATAGGATAGAGGATAGGATAGACGAAAGGATAGGATTGATGATGGGATAGGATAGAGGATAGGATAGGATAGAGGATAGGATTGGATAGAGGATAGGATAGAGGAAAGGATAGGATTGAGGATGGGAGAGGATAGAGGATAGGATATGATAGAGAATAGGATAGGATAGAGGATAGGATAGGATGGAGGATAGGATAGAGGATTGAATAGGATAGAGGATATGATACGATAGAGGATAGGATAGGATAGAGGATAAGATTGGATAGAGGATAGTATAGGATAGAGGATAGAATAGGATAGAGGACAGGACAGGATAGAGGATAGGATACGATAGAGGATACGATAGGATAGATTATAGGATAGGATAGAGGATAGGATATGATAGAGGATAGGATTAGTAAGAGCATAGGATAGGATAGAGGATAGGATAGCATAGAGGATAGGATAGGATGGAGGATAGGATAGAGGATAGGAGACGATAGAGGATAGGATAGGATAGAGGATAGGATAGGATAGAGCATAGGATAGGATAGAGGATAGGATAGGATAGGATAGGATAGAGGATAGGATAGGATAGGATAGAGGATAGGATAGGATAGAGGATAGGATATGATAGAGGATAGGATAGGATTGAGGATAGGATAGGATAGTTGATAGGATAGGATAGAGCATAAGATAGAGGATAGGATAGGATAGGATAGGATAGAGGATAGGATAGACGAAAGGATAGGATTGATGATGGGATAGGATAGGATAGAGGATAGGATTGGATAGAGGATAGGATAGGATAGAGGATAGGATAGGATAGAGGATAGGATAAGTAAGAGGATAGGATAGGATAGAGGATAATATACAGGAAAGGATAGGATTGAGGATGGGAGAGGATAGATGATAGGATATGATAGAGAATAGGATAGGATAGAGGATAGGATAGGATGGAGGATAGGATAGAGGATTGGATAGGATAGAGGATAGGATATGATAGGATAGAGGATAGGATATGATACAGGATAGGATAGGATTGAGGATAGGATAGGATAGTTGATAGGATAGGATAGAGCATAAGATAGAGGATAGGATAGGATAGGATACATGGTATTATAGGGTAGAGGATAGGATAGGAAAGAGAATAGGATAGGATAGAGAATAGGATACGATAGAGGATAGGATAGGATAGAGGATAGGTTAGAGTATAGGATAGGATAGAGGATAAGATAGAGGATAGGATAGGATAGAGGATAGGATATAATAGAGGATAGGATTAGTAAGAGCATAGGATAGGATAGAGGATAGGATAGCATAGAGGATAGGATAGGATAGAGGATAGGATAGGATAGAGGATAGGATAGGATAGAGGATAGGATATGATAGAGAATAGGATAGGATAGAGGATAGGATAGGATGGAGGATAGGATAGAGGATTGGATAGGATAGAGGATAGGATATGATAGGATAGAGGATAGGATATGATACAGGATAGGATAGGATTGAGGATAGGATAGGATAGTTGATAGGATAGGATAGAGCATAAGATAGAGGATAGGATAGGATAGGATACATGGTATTATAGGGTAGAGGATAGGATAGGAAAGAGAATAGGATAGGATAGAGAATAGGATACGATAGAGGATAGGATAGGATAGAGGATAGGTTAGAGTATAGGATAGGATAGAGGATAAGATAGAGGATAGGATAGGATAGAGGATAGGATATAATAGAGGATAGGATTAGTAAGAGCATAGGATAGGATAGAGGATAGGATAGCATAGAGGATAGGATAGGATAGAGGATAGGATAGGACAGAGGATAAGATTGGATAGAGGATAGGATAGGATAGAGGATAGGATAGGATAGAAGATAGGATAGGATAGAGGATAGGATATAATAGAGGATAGGATTAGTAAAAGCATAGGATAGGATAGAGGATAGGATAGCATAGAGGATAGGATAGGATAGAGGATAGGATAGGATAGAGGATCGGATAGGAGAGAGGATAGGATAGGATAGAGGATAGGATAGGATAGAGGATAGGATAGGATAGAGGATAGGATAGGATAGAGGATAGGGTAGGATAGAGGATAGGATAGGATAGAGGATAGGATAGGATAGAGGATAGGATAGGATAGAGGATAGGATAGGATAGAGGATAGGATAGGATAGGATAGAGGATAGGATAGGATAGAGGATAGGATAGGATAGAGGATAGGATAGGATAGAGGATAGGATAGGATAGAGGATAGGATAGGATAGAGGATAGGATAGGATAGAGGATAGGATATAATAGAGGATAGGATTAATAAGAGCATAGGATAGGATAGAGGATAGGATATAATAGAGGATAGGATTAGTAAGAGCATAGGATAGGATAGAGGATAGGATAGGATAGAGGATAGAATAGGATAGAGGATCGGATAGGAGAGAGGTTAGGATAGGATAGAGGATAGGATAGGATAGAGGATAGGATAGGATAGAGGATAAGATTGGATAGAGGATAGTATAGGATAGAGGATAGGATATAATAGAGGATAGGACAGGATAGAGGATAGGATACGATAGAGGATACGATAGTATAGATTATAGGATAGGATAGAGGATAGGATATGATAGAGGATAGGATTAGTAAGAGCATAGGATAGGATAGAGGATAGGATAGCATAGAGGATAGGATAGGATGGAGGATAGGATAGAGGATAGGATAGGATAGAGGATAGGATAGGATAGAGGATAGGATAGGATAGGATAGAGGATAGGATAGGATAGAGGATAGGATATGATAGAGGATAGGATAGGATTGAGGATAGGATAGGATAGTTGATAGGATAGGATAGAGCATAAGATAGAGGATAGGATAGGATAGGATAGGATAGAGGATAGGATAGACGAAAGGATAGGATTGATGATGGGATAGGATTGAGGATAGGATAGGATAGTTGATAGGATAGGATAGAGCATAAGATAGAGGATAGGATAGGATAGGATAGGATAGGGGATAGGATAGACGAAAGGATAGGATTGATGATGGGATAGGATAGGATAGAGGACAGGACAGGATAGAGGATAGGACACGATAGAGGATACGATAGGATAGATTATAGGATAGGATAGAGGATAGGATATGATAGAGGATAGGATAGAGTAAGAGCATAGGATAGGATAGAGGATAGGATAGGATAGAGGATAGGATAGGATAGAGGATAGGATAGGATAGAGGATAGGATAGGATAGAGGATAGGATAGGATAGAGGATAGGATAGGATAGAGGATAGGATAGGATAGAGGATAGGATAGGATAGAGGATAGGATAGGATAGAGGATAGGATAGGATAGAGGATAGGATAGGATAGAGGATAGGATATAATAGAGGATAGGATTAGTAAGAGGATAGGATATAATAGAGGATAGGATTAGTAAGAGCATAGGATAGGATAGAGGATAGGATAGCATAGAGGATAGGATAGGATAGAGGATAGAATAGGATAGAGGATCGGATAGGAGAGAGGATAGGATAGGATAGAGGATAGGATAGGATAGAGGATAGGATAGGATAGAGGATAGGATAGGATAGAGGATAGGATAGGATAGAGGATAGGATAGGATAGAGGATAGGATAGGATAGAGGATAGGATATAATAGAGGATAGGATTAGTAAGAGCATAGGATAGGATAGAGGATAGGATAGCATAGAGGATAGGATAGGATAGAGGATAGAATAGGATAGAGGATCGGATAGGAGAGAGGATAGGATAGGATAGAGGATAGGATAGGATAGAGGATAGGATAGGATAGAGGGTAGGATAGGATAGAGGATAGGATGGGATAGAGGATAGGATATAATATAGGATAGGATTAGTAAGAGCATAGGATAGGATAGAGGATAGGATAGCATAGAGGATAGGATAGGATAGAGGATAGGATAGGACAGAGGATAAGATTGGATAGAGGATAGGATAGGATAGAGGATAGGATAGGATAGAGGATCGGATAGGAGAGAGGATAGGATAGGATAGAGGATAGGATAGGATAGAGGATAGGATAGACGATAGGATATAATAGAGGATAGGATTAGTAAGAGCATAGGATAGGATAGAGGATAGGATAGCATAGCGGATAGGATAGGATAGAGGATAGGATAGGATAGAGGATCAGATAGGAGAGAGGATAGGATAGGATAGAGGATAGGATAGGATAGAGGATAGGATAGGATAGGGGATATGATAGGATAGAGGATAGGATAGGATAGAGGATAGGATAGGATAGAGGATAGGATAGGATAGAGGATAGGATAGGATAGAGGATAGGATAGCATAGAGGATAGAATAGGATAGAGGATAGGATAGGACAGAGGATAAGATTGGATAGAGGATAGGATAGGATAGAAGATAGGATAGGATAGAGGATAGGATAGGATAGAGGATAGGATAGGATAGAGGATAGGATAGGATAGAGGATAGGATAGGATAGAGGATAGGATAGGATAGGTGATAAGATAGGATAGAGGACAGGATAGGATAGAGGATATGATTGGATAGAGGATCGGATAGGATAGAGGATAGGATAGAGGAAATGATAGGATAGAGGATAGGATACGATAGAACATACGATATTATAGAAAAAAGGATACGATAGAGGATAGGATAGGATAGAGGATAGGATATGGGATTGCCTAGGATAGAGGATAGGATAGGATACTGGATGGGATAGGAGAGAGCATACGATAGAGGATAGGATAGGATACATGGTATTATAGGGTAGAGGATAGGATAGGGTAGAGGATAGGATAGGGGATTGGATAGGATAGAGGATAGTATATGATAGAGGATAGGATAGGATAGAGTATAGGATTATATTGAGTATAGGATAGGATAGATGATAGGATAGGATTGAGGATAGGATAGAGGATTGGATAGGATAGAAGATAGGATACGATAGAGGATAGGATATGATAGAGGATAGGATAGGATATGAGATTGAATAGGATAGAGGATAGGATAGGATAGAGGATAGGTTACGATAGAAGATACGATATTATAGAGGAAAGGATACGATAGAGAACAGGATAGGATGGAGGATAGGATAGAGGATAGGATACGACAAGAGGATAGGACAGGATAGAGGATAGGATAGGATTGAGGATAGGATAGGATAGAGGATATGATAGGATAGAGAAGAGGATAGGATAGAGGATAGGATAGGATTGAGGATAGGATAGAGGATAGGATAGGATAGAGGATTGGATAGGATAGAGGATTGGATAGGAAAGAGGATAAGAAAGGGGAATGATAAGATAGAGATTAGGATAGGATAGAGGATATTATAGGACGGAGGATAGGATAGGATAGAGATTAGGATAGGATAGAGGATATTATAGGATAGAGTATGGGATAGGATTGAGGATAGAATAGGATAGAGGATATTATAAGATAGAGGATAGGATAGGATTGAGGATTGGATAGGAATGAGGATAGGATAGGATGGAGGATAGGATAGGATGGAGGATAGGATAGGATAGGATTGAGGATAGGATAGGATAGAGGATAGGATGGGATAGAGGATATTATGGGATAGAGGATAAGTTAGGTTTGAGGATATGATAGGATAGAGGATAGGGTAGGTGATTGATAGGATAGAGATTAGGATGGGATAGAGGATATTATAGGATAGAGGATAGGATAGGATAGAGTATAGGATTATATTGAGTATAGGATAGGATAGAGGATAGGATAGGATTGAGGATAGGATAGAGGATTGGATAGGATAGAAGATAGGATACGATAGAGGATAGGATATGATAGAGGATAGGATAGGATATGAGATTGAATAGGATAGAGGATAGGATAGGATAGAGGATAGGTTACGATAGAAGATACGATATTATAGAGGAAAGGATACGATAGAGAACAGGATAGGATGGAGGATAGGATATGGGATTGCCTAGGATAGAGGATAGGATAGGATACTGGATGGGATAGGAGAGAGCATACGATAGAGGATAGGATAGGATAGGATAGAGAATAGGATAGGATACATGGTATTATAGGGTAGAGGATAGGATAGGGTAGAGGATAGGATAGGGGATTGGATAGGATAGAGGATAGTATATGATAGAGGATAGGATAGGATAGAGTATAGGATTATATTGAGTATAGGATAGGATAGAGGATAGGATAGGATTGAGGATAGGATAGAGGATTGGATAGGATAGAAGATAGGATACGATAGAGGATAGGATATGATAGAGGATAGGATAGGATATGAGATTGAATAGGATAGAGGATAGGATAGGATAGAGGATAGGTTACGATAGAAGATACGATATTATAGAGGAAAGGATACGATAGAGAACAGGATAGGATGGAGGATAGGATAGAGGATAGGATACGACAAGAGGATAGGACAGGATAGAGGATAGGATAGGATTGAGGATAGGATAGGATAGAGGATATGATAGGATAGAGAAGAGGATAGGATAGAGGATAGGATAGGATTGACGATAGGATAGAGGATAGGATAGGATAGGATAGAGGATATTATAGGATAGAGGATAGGATAGAATTGAGGATAGGATTGGATAGAGGATAGGATAGGATAGAGGATTGGATAGGATAGAGGATTGGATAGGAAAGAGGATAAGAAAGGGGAATGATAAGATAGAGATTAGGATAGGATAGAGGATATTATAGGACGGAGGATAGGATAGGATAGAGATTAGGATAGGATAGAGGATATTATAGGATAGAGTATGGGATAGGATTGAGGATAGAATAGGATAGAGGATATTATAAGATAGAGGATAGGATAGGATTGAGGATTGGATAGGAATGAGGATAGGATAGGATGGAGGATAGGATAGGATGGAGGATAGGATAGGATAGGATTGAGGATAGGATAGGATAGAGGATAGGATGGGATAGAGGATATTATGGGATAGAGGATAAGTTAGGTTTGAGGATATGATAGGATAGAGGATAGGGTAGGGGATTGATAGGATAGAGATTAGGATGGGATAGAGGATATTATAGGATAGAGGATAGGATAGGATAGGATAGAGGATATTATAGGATAGAGGATAGGATAGAATTGAGGATAGGATTGGATAGAGGATAGGATATAATAGTGGATTGGATAGGAAAGAGGATAAGAAAGGGGAATGATAGGATAGAGATTAGGATAGGATAGAGGATATTATAGGATATAGGATAGGATAGTATAGTGGATAGGATACGATAGAGGATATTATAGGATAGAGGATAGGATAGGATTGAGGATAGGATTGGATAGTGGATAGGATAGGATAGAGCATACGATAGAGGATAGGATAGGATAGGATAGAGAATAGGATAGGGTACATGGTATTATAGGATAGAGGATAGGATAGGATAGAGGATAGGATACGGGATTCGATAGGATAGCGGATAGGATAGAGGATAGGATAGGATAGAGGATAGGATAGGATAGATTATAGGTTACGATAGAACATACGATATTATGGAGGAAAGGATAGGATAGAGAACAGGATAGGATGGAGGACAGGATAGAGGATAGGATAGGATAGAGGATAGGATAGGATTGAGGATAGGATAGGATAGAGGATATGATAGGATAACGAACAGGATAGCATAGAGGATAGGATAGGATTCAGGATAGGATAGGTTTGAGGATAGGATAGGATAGAGGATAGGATAGGATAGAGGATAGGATAGGATAGAGGATAGCATAGGATAGAGGATTGGATTGGATAGAGGATAGGATAGGATAGAGGATAGGATTGGATAGAGGATAGGATATGAAAGAGGATAGGATATGATAGAGGATAGGATAGGATTGAGGATAGGATAGGATAGTGGATAGAATTGGATAGTGGATAGGATAGGATACAGCATACGAAAGAGGATAGGATAGGATAGGATAGAGAATAGGATAGGATACATGGTATTATAGGGTAGAGGATAGGATAGGTGATTGGATAGGATAGAGGATAGGATAGGATAGAGGATAGGATATGGGATTGGATAGGATAGAGGATAGGATAGGATAGAGCATACGATAGAGGATAGGATAGGATAGAGGATAGCATAGGATAGAGGATTGGATTGGATTTGGGATAGGATAGGGGATTGGACAGGATAGAGGATAGGATATGATAGAGGATAGGATAGGATAGAGGATAGGTTAGGATTGAGGATAGGATAGGATTGAGGAGAGGATAGGATTTGGGATAGGATAGGTGATTGGACAGGATAGAGGATAGGATATGATAGAGGATAGGATAGGATAGAGCATACGATAGAGGATAGGATAGGATAGGATAGAGAATAGGATAGGATACATTGTATTATAGGGTAGAGGATAGGATAGGGGATTGGATAGGATAGAGTATAGGATAGGATAGAGAATAGGATAGGATACATTGTATTATAGGGTAGAGGATAGGATAGGGGATTGGATAGGATAGAGTATAGGATAGGATAGAGGATAGGATAGGATAGAGGATAGGATATGATAGAGGATAGGATATGATAGAGGATAGGATAGGATTGAGGATAGGATAGGATAGTGGATAGGATAGGATAGTGGATAGGATAGGATACAGCATACGAAAGAGGATAGGATAGGATAGGATAGAGAATAGGATAGGATACATGATATTATAGGGTAGAGGATAGGATAGGATAGAGGATAGGATAGGGGATTGGATAGGATAGAGGATAGGATATTATAGAGGATAGGATAGGGGATTGGATAGGATAGAGGATAGGATAGGATAGATCATACGATAGAGGATAGGATAGGATAGAGGATAGGATAGGATAGATGATAGAATAGGATAGAGGATAGGATAGGATTGAGGATAGGATAGGATAGAGGATAGGATAGGATAGAGGATAGGATAGGATTGAGGAGAGGAGAGGATAGAGGATAGGATATGGTAGAGGATAGGATAGGATAGAGGATAGGATAGGATTGAGGATATTATAGGATAGTGTATATGATTGGATAGAGGATAGGATATGATAGAGGATAGGATATGATAGAGGATAGGATAGGATTGAGGATAGGATAGGATAGTGGATAGAATAGGATAGTGGATAGGATAGGATACAGCATACGAAAGAGGATAGGATAGGATAGGATAGAGAATAGGATAGGATACATGGTATTATAGGGTAGAGGATAGGATAGGGGATTGGATAGTGTGACGTTGCAACTTTGGCGACGTCACTTCTCCGTATTTCCGCGAACGGCGAAGGGACCGGGCTGCCGTTGGCGCCAATTACGACTGTTCGAACGGGCAGGAGGTGCTCCCCGAGGAAGTACAAAATCACCCCGGGATACAAAATAACGAATTTCCGCGCGCCGAGTATGGCACATTCGCAGGAATACTCGACGATGGCGACCCAGGAGGACCAGGAAACCCGGTACCGGTAACTTCTTCGGATGGGACGAGACACCGAGAGGCGAGCTGCAGGACGAGGACCCCCCTCACCGAACATCCAGACATTTTGTCGCGGTCCTGCCGCCGCCTCACCTCAGCCACTTGAAAGGGGTCCCGGCGGGGGTGGTGTAAGCGGACCCATCGGGGCAGATCGCGAATCTGCCTCCTTTCGCGATTCGGGAAAGAATTTCCCAAGAGGGTTCGGGGCCCGCGTATTCCTCGAGTATACGATCCTGTGTTCCCGGAAACTCGCGAGAGGCGCGCCCCATTAGGGAAAAATCGGCACTAGGACGAGAAGTGGGGATACCTAGTCCTCGCGACCGAACTACGAATTCCGAAGGATCACTGTCGTGGTACCTCCCGCTGGAATACGTCACGAAGTTCCGAGTCTCGCGTTCCGACGATAAACGCTCGCGCCCCGCGTGTTGCGTGTTCCCAAAACGCCCGTGTTTCCGGCCATCCGATCACGAGATTCCGCCAACGTTCCGGACTAGGAGCTTTTGGGCGAGGGGCAATAATCCGGGGAATTAGAGACTTCTGGATTGACCGTCCCGATCCCGAACTACGGAAACGGTAAGTCCGCGCAGTGGTCCTTCTGTCCGACCCTTCTTGGGGCGTTTTATTCTCGCGAGTTGGTTCGAAGATTTCGCGGGGGAGCGAGGCGGGTGTTCCCCGTCGCGTCCTCCAGGTTTCGCGCGCCGAGACGGGCCACCGTCTCGAGCGATATCCCTCACGCCGAACCGTCGGCGTTTTGAGACAACCGGTAAAAGGCCCTTCGCGACGTCTTCCTCGGGGGAATCCGTCCCAGTCGTAATTGGAAAAGGGATCGATCGTACCGCGTAATTACATCTGCGCCGTTCCGAACATCGTGTATGCGTTCCGTATGTCCGTGCGAGAAAACCGCGACAGTCCCCTTGTTATCGCGCCGACCACCAGCGTGCCGCGAGATTCCGTTCCGACGGACGGAATATTGTACCGTATTACCGTACTCGTGCGGAGAATCACGTTTTAACGAATGACCACGCGCGGCGAGTCTTCCACCTTCTCGCAATAATTGTACAAAGAGCGCGGGCTCTCGGGTGCGGCCACGTGGCCGGGTGCTTGTAAACGACCCGATTTTATAATAAAAGACCTAATAGAGCCGACGTCATCTCTCGTTATTACAACCTGCGCGATCCGCCCTGCCGTGAGGGCTGTCCCCGTTATCCCGTGTCCGAACCATTGGCCCCTTTCGCGTTTTCCGTCGTTCCGCGCATCTCGGAGATTCCCTCCGCGAATTTCGCGTGGCACCCTTCCGGTGCCTGGCGCCCGAGCAGAAGGCTCATGTAACGTAATTTCGTCGTGCGTTATTTTCCGGGGAAATTTCCGAGATCGCTTTGTACCGGGAGGACCGTGCGTCGCCACGGCCGAGCGCGGCCCGGCCTACGAGCCTATAAATTCCCGGAGTCGTCCCCGGTTCCCGTCCTAACACGCGGCGAAAAAGGGACGACGTTACAATTTGGCGCCCGAACAGGGACCTCTCTCTCGAAAGGGCTCTTCCCGAGAAGGGAGAGAGGCACGGTAATAGCGACGGACTCGCGCAGGAGATTCCGTGATTCGCGAATTCGGGGAAACTGTCGCGGGACGCTTAGGCTACGGTCGATCCAAATTCCGACGACGAACCAACTCGACAAAACGAAAATTGTGTAAAATTTTAGTGTGTAGCATTTGTGTTAATTTATTATATATCATTTGGTGTACGTGGAGTGTACGTTTGAGGTGGCTGGGCTAAGAAAGTGCCCCGTGTTTCCCGCTAGCGATTTACGTGTAGTTCCAGTAGGTTGTTTTTTTTGTTTTTTTTTGTTGTTTTTTTTTCTTTCATATCGCGTAGCGACCGGAACGCGTAAATAGGGATAATAGGTTCCCCGTTAGGGTCGGTTGGAGCGATACGAAAGCGAGAAGTAAATATCGCGAACAATAATTGTTTACGCGACGCGATTCCGACACCGATTATTGTTGAAAGATAATCGCTTGGGTTTGAATGGCAGGTCGGTTGGGATAGCGAGTTCGGACGGGGTTCAATAGTAACCGTCGTAAACGCGTAAACATTCCGAACGACCGCGCGCCCCTGCCGTCGCGTGTTTACGACTTCGAACGCGGGCATACCAACGGTCGCGCTTTGTTTGGGTTACGGTTCGTAGAAATTCTCGAGGATGTTGGCGGACGAGGAGCGTTCAGATTACGAAGAGTGTTCGGGCGAAGACGGGGGAAGGGATGCGTGGCCACCCCTAGGGGACGGACGTAAAACAGACCTCCCGGAGAAATTCGAACATTTTCCGGAAAATACGAAATCGGCCCTAAATCTGCCGAGGGGCCCATTGTACCGCACAATGGCGACCCTCCCCGTACCGACCCCTCGACACTCTCGGGAAGCGGATTTGCACCGTCCCACCCGCACGAACGAAACTGGCACCGGCTGGGCCGTGCCCTTGGGGACGCGAAAGCCTGCGGCGTACGAGGTCATGCGCGACTGGCGTTTGCATTTTTCCGGGGCGCCCGGAGAGGATCCCGAGGCGTTCCTGACGCGTTTAGACCGCATGCGGGGATGCGCCGATTTAGATGAGCGCGACCTCCTACGCTGCTTGCCGATGTGTCTCTCCGGCATGGCCGCCCACTGGTATGAGACCAGCAGCGAATTCCGTACGTGGGATCAGTTCGTGCGCGCGTGGCGGGAAAATTACGTTGGTCCCGATTACCAGGAACGCCTGGAACGCGAACTCTTAACGCGAAGGCAGGGCCGCGACGAACCGGTCCGGGATTACGTGACCCTTATGCGGGTCATGATGAAACGGCTCGCGACACCGTGGTCAGAGTCTAAACGAATCGACACTGTATATTGGGGGGCAAGGGAGGAATTGCGCGCCGTGGTGTCCCTACGGTTGGCAGCCTCGCTGGAGGATCTCGAAAGGGAACTCCGAGAAGCCGAGGTTCGCCTCCGTCCCGCCGACCCGGCCCCGTACCGTACTCCGGGAAAGAGTTATGCGGAATTCGCGTACGATCCGCGAAGATACCACCCGCGGACCGGGGGCAACCCTAAAAACTCAGATCCGGTACCCCCTCGATACGAGCGTGTAAATATGGTGAGCGAGGAGCGGGGGGAGTCGCGCGGCGAACCGTGGTATGAGTCCGGGCCCTCTCGTCCCCGCAACCCCCGGGAGGCCCTATCGGAAAATACCGCCGTAAGGCGAGCCGTCTCGCCCGCAGAGAGATCACGGGAAGGGCCGAACAACACCGAGCGCACCCGACCGCGGTCCGATATGCTTCGTCCCGCCGAGCGCCGGGGAACGGCGACGAACACCGATTCCCGCCGAGCCGTTGTGCCGTCGGACAAACAACCGTCGGCCAACGACACGTGTTGGAATTGCCGTCGACCAGGCCACAGGTCCCGGGTCTGTCCCCAACAATTACGAATTCACTGCTTTGGGTGTGGGCGACCAGGGGTACGAGTTCCGGATTGTCCGCGTTGCGGCCCGGGGTCGGAAAACCGGCGGAGGAGCCGCTCGGGGGAACCGGGGCGGCTCCAATCCCGTTAATTTCGGCGCGCGTAGTCGACCACGAATACGAGAACTTTCGCGAGTTGCGCCCCTCCCTCCTCATCCTCGACGCTCACATTGAGGGAAAATCTTTCCGCGCTCTTATCGATTCCGGGTCGACGGTATCATTCATAAGCCAGCGGGTGATCGACGAATTAGGAAATACCGGGAGGGTTATCGCAGCGGAGCGCCCTTGTTTCTTTCTCCTGGCCACGGGGTCGGTAGACCGAGCCTCCGAGCAGGTAAATCTCGCGATACGCATCGGGAAAGAAACGCGGAAAATGACCACATACGTTTTAGAAAATCTCGTGAACCCCCTCCTACTCGGAATCGACGCCATAGCGACATTCGGTATCGTGGTCGAATATCATCGAGCGATTTGGTATTTCGCGTCGCGGCCGCGAGAGGAACACCCCTTCAGTCCGGTTTCCCGTGAATCCCTCTGTTGCGGGTTACAGATTTTAACCGCGGATGAACAGGGGCGGTTACGAGAATTTTTGGAAACCGAACTCACGGATTTTGCCGCGTTACCTGGGCTAACGGATTTGACAAAGCACCGGATTGACGTTGGGGAAAACCGTCCCATAAAACAACGGTACTATCCCGTCTCGCCCAAAGTTCAGGAGGCAATATACCGCGAAGTCGACAAACTTCTTGCGGAAGATATAATCGAACCGTCGAACAGCGAATGGTCGAGCCCGATCGTGATGGTTAAGAAATCTAACGGCAAATACCGGTTTTGTTTGGATTTTCGGAAAGTGAACGAGGTTTCCAAAAAGGACGCGTACCCGCTCCCAATTATGTCAAGTATTTTGGATAAATTACGGGCCGCGCGATATATTTCGACCCTCGATCTCAGCCAGGCGTATTTTCAGATTCCGCTCGAGGAATCTAGCAAGCCAATTACCGCGTTTACCGTCCCGGGAAAGGGCCTATTCCAATTCAAACGAATGCCGTACGGGCTTTCGGGAGCTCCCGCCACGTTCCAACGACTATTAGATCGTTTAATCGGTCCGGAGATGGAACCTCACGCGTTCGCGTATTTGGACGATATAATAATCGCAACGTCCACCTTCGAGGAGCATCTTTCGTGGCTTTCGCGAATCTTCCGGAGAATAAAATCGGCGGGGCTCATCGTGAATCCGGAAAAGTGCGAATTCTGTCGGGAGGAGGTGCGATATTTGGGGTTCGTGGTCAGCAGGGAGGGGCTTAAAGTAGATTCCGAGAAAGTCGCGCCGGTGCTGTCCTTTCCCGTTCCCCGGAACATAAGACAACTGAGGCGATTTCTTGGGATGGCTTCGTGGTATCGAAGGTTCATCCCGGATTTCGCTACGGTCGCGGAACCGTTGAACATCTTGTTACGGAAGGGGCAGCCCTGGAAATGGGAGGACGGACAACAATCCGCCTTCGAGAAAATACGGCACCTTATAGCGACAGCCCCCACCCTCGCCTGCCCCCACTTCGACGTACCATTTGTCCTCCAGACAGACGCGAGCACGGTTGGATTAGGGGCGGTCCTGGTACAAGAGATCGAGGGAGTAGAAAGGGTTATCGCGTTCGCGAGCCGTGCATTAACCGAGCCCGAGAGGAAGTATTCCGCGACAGAGCTGGAATGCCTCGCGATTGTCTGGGCGGTTCAAAAATTCCGACCATACCTCGAGGGTTATCATTTTACGGTCGTCACCGACCATCACAGCCTTCGATGGCTGCGTACTTTAAAAAACCCTTCCGGACGATTAGCGAGGTGGGCACTACAGCTGCTAGAATACGATTTCGCGATCGCGTACCGTCAAGGCGCGCTAAATCACGTTCCCGACGCTCTGTCCCGAATGTTTGAGAACACCGAAGAGGGTTCCTCCGAGGGGGGCATTCCGGTCGTGGCCGCGATCGAAACAAATTGGTATGACGCGAAGTTCAGCGCAGTTACGGAAAATCCGAAAGGGCATCCGGGATGGGAAATTCGCGGGGGGCAGCTCTATCGTCGGAGAGCAGATCCATGGGTGCAGGAAGTGCTGGGAGACGATCTCGACGAGTGGAAACTCGTCGTACCAGAAGATCGAATTCCCGAAATATTACGGGAAGCGCACGACGAGGAGCAAGCGGGCCATTTAGGGGTAGAAAAAACCTACCGCCGTATAATAACCCGTTACTTTTGGCCGGGAATATTCCGTACCGTGACCGAGTACGTGCGGCGTTGTCCTACCTGTCAGCTTACGAAGGTGGAACAAAAACCCCCCTCCGGGCTGATGGGGCGACGCCGCGTAGAAGTACCGTGGGTAGTGATCGCCGCGGATATAATGGGCCCGTTTCCTCCGAGTCGTGCCGGCTTTCAATACTTGTTAGTAATCCAGGATCTGTTCACCAAGTGGATCGAGTGTTGCCCCCTTCGGCGAGCCACCGGGCCAAAAATTTCGGAAGCGCTTGACGATCTTATATTTTCGCGATGGGGGACGCCGGAGGTTATTCTGACCGACAACGGTACCGAATTCGTGAACCGCGCGATACAAGATCTCGCAAGCTCGCGTGGTATCGCGACAACGACAACCCCGCCTTACCACCCCCAAGCGAATCCCGTCGAGAGGGTTAATCGAGTCCTTAAAACGATGATCGTATCATACATCGGAAAAGATCACCGTAACTGGGATCAGAATTTATCGAGTTTTCGTTTCGCATATAATACCGCGTATCATTCGGCGCTCCAATCCTCCCCGGCGTTTCTGAACTTCGGACGAGAGCCGCGCCCCCGCACGTGCCGACGAGCCGAGGGAGAAGGAATACCGGAGCTGGAGACGGCGGATACGGAAAACTGGGGGAACCGCGTCACGCGCTTAACGACCCTACGGGCCTGGGTCGCGGAAAATCTAGAGCAGGCCTATCAGTCCCAGGCGAAACACTATAACCTGCGGCGCCGAGATACGCAATTCAAAATCGGCGATCTCGTTCTACGGAAACAAAGAATACTGTCATCGGCCGCACAGAATGTCGCCGCGAAACTATGTCCGAAATATTGCGGCCCCTTTTGCGTGGGAACAAAGTTATCCACGGTTGTATACGGGCTACGCACCATGGAAGGGAAGGAGGCCGGAAAAGCTCATGTGTCCGATCTCAAACGATACACTCCACCACCCCCGAAGAACGTCACCCCTTCTACCTCTGCCTTACAACCTCCCACAGATGCCGCATATTTCCGAGGTAACCGCCCGGGGGCAATGCCAGGCGATCGTCCAGCAAATCCGGAGGTTCCGCCACAACCTCAAAGTGGTGGAGGATTTCTTCACGTGCCTGCCGGACGACTTCCAGTGGCCGCCGACCGAGTCCTCCGACGACGAGGACGTCCCCGTGGAGGACCTCCTAGGGCTGGGGCTCCCAGAAAAAAGAAAGCTGCCGATACCGCTGCAGCCCAGGAATCGACTAGTTCCGGGGAAGAGCGAGTCCCGCGCCACCGTAAACATAGAAACGATCCCAACCCCTAGCGAATCGGCCGACCCAGCCAAGGAAACAGCCACCCCGGAAACCCCGTCCGAAGAAACGCCACCTACCGAAGCTCCGGCCACCGTAATCCCGGCTCCGAAGGACAGGGCCACGCAAAGTCCGGAAACGAAAGCCCGACCCGAAAGCATCCCGGAAGAAAGGGAAGCCCGAACGGAAAAGACCGCAGCCGCGGAGTCTCCGATCAAAAAGGCCGCGACCGGGGAAATTCCGGCCAAGAAGTACTCGGCCGAAAAGGCACCGGCCAAAGTAGCCCCGGCCAAAAGCGGGAACGGGTCACGGCCGCAAGCAACCACCAGGAATACCCCGAAGGAAGGACCTCGACGGGCCACGGAGCGCTGGGTGGAGTATTGGCGAAGGCAGGCAGGGGAGAGTAAACCAGAGGTACCACGTCCGGACCAATGCTGGAACTGTGGGGAGATCGGACACCGGCGTAAAGACTGCCGACACCCACCGCGGCAACACTGCTACCGATGCGGCCGAGCAGGATGCTCGGTAAATACCTGTCCGGTATGCGGTCCGGACTGGTGCCAGGAAATCCTGGACCATCCGGAACGCTTCGTCCGTAAGGAGAGGAAAGGATAACGGAATTACGCGGCGACAAGATTGCGGACCCCCCCCATGATTCCCGACTATCCCGAAGTATATTTTTTTTTTTTTTTTTTTTTTTCTCTCTTCTTTTTCAAGTTTTTTTTTTCCCCTCTCGACTACGGTGACATTTCGGAAAATTTTTTTTTGTTGTTAAGTTAATTTCGGTTCCGCCGTTCGGAACTCGACTTCGGAACGCTACGTAGCTACGTAAAATAGAAAATAAGATTATAATAAAAGAGCATATTTTTCAAACAGTATCACCATTCATTTAATCACCTCTGGCTTCCGTCCCACTCACAAGACGCGAATAATACCTCTCGTCCGAGATCCGTAAATAGGCCACCCCGTGCATGTTCGTTTTGTCGATTGGGATTATTCGTCCATCGGTAAGGGTTCCCAGTACTGTAAGAGAAAGACTTCCGAAGGGAGATGCCTCCGAACCAGCTGAGCAGGGGGATCGGTGCGCGGACCACCGGGCAGTCCCGGTCCACTTTAAGGGGGGGGGGAGTTGTGACGTTGCAACTTTGGCGACGTCACTTCTCCGTATTTCCGCGAACGGCGAAGGGACCGGGCTGCCGTTGGCGCCAATTACGACTGTTCGAACGGGCAGGAGGTGCTCCCCGAGGAAGTACAAAATCACCCCGGGATACAAAATAACGAATTTCCGCGCGCCGAGTATGGCACATTCGCAGGAATACTCGACGATGGCGACCCAGGAGGACCAGGAAACCCGGTACCGGTAACTTCTTCGGATGGGACGAGACACCGAGAGGCGAGCTGCAGGACGAGGACCCCCCTCACCGAACATCCAGACATTTTGTCGCGGTCCTGCCGCCGCCTCACCTCAGCCACTTGAAAGGGGTCCCGGCGGGGGTGGTGTAAGCGGACCCATCGGGGCAGATCGCGAATCTGCCTCCTTTCGCGATTCGGGAAAGAATTTCCCAAGAGGGTTCGGGGCCCGCGTATTCCTCGAGTATACGATCCTGTGTTCCCGGAAACTCGCGAGAGGCGCGCCCCATTAGGGAAAAATCGGCACTAGGACGAGAAGTGGGGATACCTAGTCCTCGCGACCGAACTACGAATTCCGAAGGATCACTGTCGTGGTACCTCCCGCTGGAATACGTCACGAAGTTCCGAGTCTCGCGTTCCGACGATAAACGCTCGCGCCCCGCGTGTTGCGTGTTCCCAAAACGCCCGTGTTTCCGGCCATCCGATCACGAGATTCCGCCAACGTTCCGGACTAGGAGCTTTTGGGCGAGGGGCAATAATCCGGGGAATTAGAGACTTCTGGATTGACCGTCCCGATCCCGAACTACGGAAACGGTAAGTCCGCGCAGTGGTCCTTCTGTCCGACCCTTCTTGGGGCGTTTTATTCTCGCGAGTTGGTTCGAAGATTTCGCGGGGGAGCGAGGCGGGTGTTCCCCGTCGCGTCCTCCAGGTTTCGCGCGCCGAGACGGGCCACCGTCTCGAGCGATATCCCTCACGCCGAACCGTCGGCGTTTTGAGACAACCGGTAAAAGGCCCTTCGCGACGTCTTCCTCGGGGGAATCCGTCCCAGTCGTAATTGGAAAAGGGATCGATCGTACCGCGTAATTACATCTGCGCCGTTCCGAACATCGTGTATGCGTTCCGTATGTCCGTGCGAGAAAACCGCGACAGTCCCCTTGTTATCGCGCCGACCACCAGCGTGCCGCGAGATTCCGTTCCGACGGACGGAATATTGTACCGTATTACCGTACTCGTGCGGAGAATCACGTTTTAACGAATGACCACGCGCGGCGAGTCTTCCACCTTCTCGCAATAATTGTACAAAGAGCGCGGGCTCTCGGGTGCGGCCACGTGGCCGGGTGCTTGTAAACGACCCGATTTTATAATAAAAGACCTAATAGAGCCGACGTCATCTCTCGTTATTACAACCTGCGCGATCCGCCCTGCCGTGAGGGCTGTCCCCGTTATCCCGTGTCCGAACCATTGGCCCCTTTCGCGTTTTCCGTCGTTCCGCGCATCTCGGAGATTCCCTCCGCGAATTTCGCGTGGCACCCTTCCGGTGCCTGGCGCCCGAGCAGAAGGCTCATGTAACGTAATTTCGTCGTGCGTTATTTTCCGGGGAAATTTCCGAGATCGCTTTGTACCGGGAGGACCGTGCGTCGCCACGGCCGAGCGCGGCCCGGCCTACGAGCCTATAAATTCCCGGAGTCGTCCCCGGTTCCCGTCCTAACACGCGGCGAAAAAGGGACGACGTTACAATAGGATAGAGTATAGGATAGGATAGAGAATAGGATAGGATACATTGTATTATAGGGTAGAGGATAGTATAGGGGATTGGATAGGATAGAGTATAGGATAGGATAGAGGATAGGATAGGATAGAGGATAGGATATGATAGAGGATAGGATATGATAGAGGATAGGATAGGATTGAGGATAGGATAGGATAGTGGATAGGATAGGATAGTGGATAGGATAGGATACAGCATACGAAAGAGGATAGGATAGGATAGGATAGAGAATAGGATAGGATACATGATATTATAGGGTAGAGGATAGGATAGGATAGAGGATAGGATAGGGGATTGGATAGGATAGAGGATAGGATATTATAGAGGATAGGATAGGGGATTGGATAGGATAGAGGATAGGATAGGATAGAGGATAGGATAGGATAGAGGATAGGATAGGATAGAGGATAGGATAGGATAGAGGATAGGATAGGATAGAGGATAGGATAGGATAGAGGATAGGATATAATAGAGGATAGGATTAGTAAGAGCATAGGATAGGATAGAGGATAGGATAGCATAGAGGATAGGATAGCATAGAGGATAGGATAGGTTAGAGGATAGAATAGGGTAGAGGATCGGATAGGAGAGAGGATAGGATAGGATAGAGGATAGGATAGGATAGAGGATAGGATAGGATAGAGGGTAGGATAGGATAGAGGATAGGATAGGATAGAGGATAGGATATAATAGAGGATAGGATTAGTAAGAGCATAGGATAGGATAGAGGATAGGATAGCATAGAGGATAGGATAGGACAGAGGATAAGATTGGATAGAGGATAGGATAGGATAGAGGATAGGATAGACGAAAGGATAGGATCGATGATGGGATAGGATAGAGGATAGGATAGGATAGAGGATAGGATTGGATAGAGCATAAGATAGAGGATAGGATAGGATAGGATACATGGTATTATAGGGTAGAGGATAGGATAGGATAGAGAATAGGATAGGATAGAGAATAGGATAGGATAGAGGATAGGATTGGATAGAGGATAGGATAGAGGAAAGGATAGGATTGAGGATGGGAGAGGATAGAGGATAGGATATGATAGAGAATAGGATAGGATAGAGGATAGGATAGGATGGAGGATAGGATAGAGGATTGGATAGGATAGAGGATAGGATACGATAGAGGATAGGATAGGATAGAGGATAAGATTCGATAGAGGATAGTATAGGATAGAGGATAGGATAGGATAGAGGACAGGACAGGATAGAGGATAGGATACGATAGAGGATACGATAGGATAGATTATAGGATAGGATAGAGTATAGGATATGATAGAGGATAGGATTAGTAAGAGCATAGGATAGGATAGAGGATAGGATAGCATAGAGGATAGGATACATGGTATTATAGGGTAGAGGATAGGATAGGAAAGAGAATAGGATAGGATAGAGAATAGGATAGGATAGAGGATAGGATAGGATAGAGGATAGGATAGAGTATAGGATAGGATAGAGGATAAGATAGAGGATAGGATAGGATAGAGGATAGGATATAATAGAGGATAGGATTAGTAAGAGCATAGGATAGGATAGAGGATAGGATAGCATAGAGGATAGGATAGGATAGAGGATAGGATAGGACAGAGGATAAGATTGGATAGAGGATAGGATAGGATAGGTCATAAGATAGGATAGAGGACAGGATAGGATAGAGGATAGGATAGGATAGAGGATAGGATAGGATAGAGAATAGGATAGGATAGAGGATAAGATTGGATAGAGGATAGTATAGGATAGAGGATAGGATAGGATAGAGGACAGGACAGGATAGAAGATAGGATACGATAGGATAGATAATAGGATAGGATAGAGTATAGGATATGATAGAGGATAGGATTAGTAAGAGCATAGGATAGGATAGAGGATAGGATAGCATAGAGGATAGGATAGAGGATAGGATAGGATAGAGGATAGGATATGATAGAGGATCGGATGGGATAGAGGATAGGATAGGGTAGAGGATAGGATAGAGGAAAGGATAGGATAGAGGATAGGATACGATAGAACATACGATATTATAGAAAAAAGGATACGATAGAGGATAGGATAGGATAGAGGATACGATATGGGATTGCCTAGGATAGAGGATAGGATAGGATAGAGGATCGGAGAGGATAGAGGATAGGATAGGATAGAGGATAGGATAAGTAAGAGGATAGGATAGGATAGAGAATAGGGTAGTCCAAAGGATAGGATTGATGATGGGATAGGATAGAGGATAGGATAGGATAGAGGATACGATAGGATAGATTATCGGATAGGATAGAGGATAAGATTGGATAGATTATACGATACGATAGAGGATAGGATAGGATAGAGGATAGGATAGGATAGAGGATAGGATAGGATAGAGGATAGGATAGGATAGAGGATAGGATAGGATAGAGGATAGGATAGGATAGAGGATAGGATAGGATAGAGAATAGGATAGGGGATTGATAGGATAGAGATTAGGATAGGATAGAGGATATTATAGGATAGAGGATAGGATAGGATAGAGGATAGGATAGGATAGAGGATAGGTTAGGATAGAGGATAGAATATGATAGAGGATAGGATAGGATAGTGGATAGCATAGGATAGAGCATACGATAGAGGATAGGATAGGATAGTGGATAGCATAGGATAGAGCATACGATAGAGGATAGGATGGGATAGGATAGAGAATAGGATAGGGTACATGGTATTATAGGATAGAGGATAGGATAGGATAGAGGATAGGATAGGGGATTCGATAGGATAGAGGATAGGATAGAGGATAGGATAGGATAGAGGATAGGATAGGATAGATTATAGGTTACGATAGAACATACGATATTATGGAGGAAAGGATAGGATAGAGAACAGGATAGGATGGAGGACAGGATAGAGGATAGGATAGGATAGACTATAGGATAGGGTTGAGGATAGGATAGGATAGAGGATATGATATTATAAAGAACAGGATAGCATAGAGGATAGGATAGGATGCAGGATAGGATAGGTTTGAGGATAGGATAGGATAGAGGATAGGATAGGATAGAGGATAGGATAGGATAGAGGATAGCATAGGATAGAGGATTGGATTGGATAGAGGATAGGATAGGATAGAGGATATGATTGGATAGAGGATAGGATATGATAGAGCATAGGATATGATAGAGGATAGGATAGGATTGAGGATAGGATAGGATAGTGGATAGAATAGGATAGTGGATAGGATAGGATACAGCATACGAAAGAGGATAGGATAGGATAGGATAGAGAATAGGATAGGATACATGGTATTATAGGGTAGAGGATAGGATAGGGGATTGGATAGGATAGAGGATAGGATAGGATAGGATAGAGGATAGGATAGAGGATAGGATAGGATTGAGGATAGGATAGGTTTGAGGATAGGATAGGATAGAGGATAGGATAGGATAGATGATAGGATAGGATAGAGGATAGGATAGGATAGAGGATAGTATAGGATAGGGGATACTATAGGATAGAGGATAGGATAAGATTGAGGATAGGATTGGATAGAGGATATGATAGGATAGGGATAGGATAGGATAGGATTGAGGATAGGATAGGATAGAGGATAGGATAGGATAGGATTGAGGATAGGATAGGATTGAGGATAGGATAGGATAGAGGATAGGATAGAGGATTGGATAATATAGAGGATAGGATACGATAGAGGATAGGATATGATAGAGGATAGGATAGAGGATTGGATAGGATAGAAGATAGGATACGATATATTATAGGATATGATAGAGGATAGGATAGGATATGAGATTGAATATTATAGAGGATAGGATAGGATAGAGGATAGGTTACGATAGAAGATACGATATTATAGAGGAAAGGATAGGATAGAGAACAGGATAGGATGGAGGATAGGATAGAGGATAGGATACGATAAGAGGATAGGATAGGATAGAGGATAGCATAGGATTGAGGATAGGATAGGATAGAGGATAGGATAATATAGAATATAGGATTGGATTGAGGATAGGGTAGGATAGAGGATAGAATAGGATAGAGGATAGGATTGGATAGACAATAGGATAGAGGATAGGATAGAGGATAGGATAGGATAGAGGATATTATAGTATAGAGGATAGGATAGAGGATATTATAGTATAGAGGATAGGATAGAATTGAGGATAGGATAGGATAGGATAGAGGATAGGGTAGGATAGAGGATAGGATAGGATAGGTGATAAGATAGGATAGAGGACAGGATAGGATAGAGGATAGGATTGGATAGAGGATCGGATAGGATAGAGGATAGGATAGGATAGAAGATAGGATAGAGGAAAGGATAGGATAGAGGATAGGATAGGATAGAGGATAGGATAGGATAGAGGATAGGATAGGATAGAGGATAGGATTGGATAGAGGATAGCATAGGATAGAGGATAGGATAGGATAGAGGATAGGATAGGATAGAGGATAGGATAGGATAGAGGATTGGATTGGATAGAGGATAGGATAGGATAGAGGATATGATTGGATAGAGGATAGGATATGATAGAGCATAGGATATGATAGAGGATAGGATAGGATTGAGGATAGGATAGGATAGTGGATAGAATAGGATAGTGGATAGGATAGGATACAGCATACGAAAGAGGATAGGATAGGATAGGATAGAGAATAGGATAGGATACATGGTATTATAGGGTAGAGGATAGGATAGGGGATTGGATAGGATAGAGGATAGGATAGGATAGGATAGAGGATAGGATAGAGGATAGGATAGGATTGAGGATAGGATAGGTTTGAGGATAGGATAGGATAGAGGATAGGATAGGATAGATGATAGGATAGGATAGAGGATAGGATAGGATAGAGGATAGTATAGGATAGGGGATACTATAGGATAGAGGATAGGATAAGATTGAGGATAGGATTGGATAGAGGATATGATAGGATAGGGATAGGATAGGATAGGATTGAGGATAGGATAGGATAGAGGATAGGATAGGATAGGATTGAGGATAGGATAGGATTGAGGATAGGATAGGATAGAGGATAGGATAGAGGATTGGATAATATAGAGGATAGGATACGATAGAGGATAGGATATGATAGAGGATAGGATAGAGGATTGGATAGGATAGAAGATAGGATACGATATATTATAGGATATGATAGAGGATAGGATAGGATATGAGATTGAATATTATAGAGGATAGGATAGGATAGAGGATAGGTTACGATAGAAGATACGATATTATAGAGGAAAGGATAGGATAGAGAACAGGATAGGATGGAGGATAGGATAGAGGATAGGATACGATAAGAGGATAGGATAGGATAGAGGATAGCATAGGATTGAGGATAGGATAGGATAGAGGATAGGATAATATAGAATATAGGATTGGATTGAGGATAGGGTAGGATAGAGGATAGAATAGGATAGAGGATAGGATTGGATAGACAATAGGATAGAGGATAGGATAGAGGATAGGATAGGATAGAGGATATTATAGTATAGAGGATAGGATAGAGGATATTATAGTATAGAGGATAGGATAGAATTGAGGATAGGATAGGATAGGATAGAGGATAGGGTAGGATAGAGGATAGGATAGGATAGGTGATAAGATAGGATAGAGGACAGGATAGGATAGAGGATAGGATTGGATAGAGGATCGGATAGGATAGAGGATAGGATAGGATAGAGGATAGGATAGAGGAAAGGACAGGATAGAGGATAGGATACGATAGAACATACGATATTATAGAAAAAAGGATACGATAAGAGGATAGGATAGGATAGAGGATAAGATTGGATAGATTATACGATACGATAGAGGATAGGATAGGATAGAGGATAGGATAGGATAGAGGATAGGATAGGATAGAGGATAGGATAGGATAGAGGATAGGATAGGATAGAGGATAGGATAGGATAGAGGATAGGATAGGATAGAGGATAGGATTGGATAGAGGATAGCATAGGATAGAGGATAGGATAGGATAGAGGATAGGATAGGATAGAGGAGAGGATAGGATAGAGGATAGGATAGGATAGAGGATAGGATAGGATAGAGGATAGGATAGGATAGAGGATAGGATTGGATTGAGGATAGGATTAGTAAGAGCATAGGATTGGATAGAGGATAGGATAGCATAGAGGATAGGATAGCATAGAGGATAGGATAGGTTAGAGGATAGAATAGGATAGAGGATCGGATAGGAGAGAGGATAGGATAGGATAGAGGATAGGATAGGATAGACGATAGGATTGGATAGAGCATAAGATAGAGGATAGGATAGGATAGGATACATGGTATTATAGGGTAGAGGATAGGATAGGATAGAGAATAGGATAGGATAGAGAATAGGATAGGATAGAGGATAGGATAGGATAGAGGATAGGATAAAGGATAGGATAGGATAGAGGATAAGATAGAGGATAGGATAGGATAGAGGATAGGATATAATAGAGGATAGGATTAGTAAGAGCATAGGATAGGATAGAGGATAGGATAGCGTAGAGGATAGGATAGGATAGAGGACAGGACAGGACAGAGGATAAGATTGGATAGAGGATAGGATAGGATAGAGGATAGGATAGGATAGAGGATAGGATAGGATAGAGGCTAGGATAGGATAGGTCATAAGATAGGATAGAGGATGGGATAGGATAGAGGATAGGGTAGGATAGAGGATAGGATAGGATAGGTGATAAGATAGGATAGAGGACAGGATAGGATAGAGGATAGGATTGGATAGAGGATCGGATAGGATAGAGGATAGGATAGGATAGAGGATAGGATAGAGGAAAGGATAGGATAGAGGATAGGATACGATAGAACATACGATATTATAGAAAAAAGGATACGATAGAGGATAGGATAGGATAGAGGATAGGATATGGGATTGCCTAGGATAGAGGATAGGATAGGATAGAGGATCGGAGAGGATAGAGGATAGGATAGGATAGAGGATAGGATAAGTAAGAGGATAGGATAGGATAGAGGATAGGGTAGTCCAAAGGATAGGATTGATGATGGGATAGGATAGAGGATAGGATAGGATAGAGGATACGATAGGATAGATTATAGGATAGGATAGAGGATAAGATTGGATAGATTATACGATACGATAGAGGATAGGATAGGATAGAGGATAGGATAGGATTGAGGATGGGATAGGATAGTTGATAGGATAGGATAGAGGATAGGATAGAGGATAGGATAAGTAAGAGGATAGGATAGGATAGAGGATAGGATAGACGAAAGGATAGGATTGATGATGGGATAGGATAGAGGATGGGATAGGATAGAGGATAGGATTGGATAGAGGATAGGATAGAGGAAAGGATAGGATTGAGGATGGGAGAGGATAGAGGATAGGATATGATAGAGAATAGGATAGGATAGAGGATAGGATAGGATGGAGGATAGGATAGAGGATTGGATAGGATAGAGGATAGGATACGATAGAGGATAGGATAGGATAGAGGATAAGATTGGATAGAGGATAGTATAGGATAGAGGATAGGATAGGATAGAGGACAGGACAGGATAGAGGATAGGATACGATAGAGGATACGATAGGATAGATTATAGGATAGGATAGAGTATAGGATATGATAGAGGATAGGATTAGTAAGAGCATAGGATAGGATAGAGGATAGGATAGCATAGAGGATAGGATATGATGGAGGATAGGATAGAGAATAGGATAGGATAGAGGATAGGATAGGATAGAGGATAGGATAGGATAGAGGATAGGATAGGATAGAGGATAGGATAGGATAGAGGATAGGATAGGACAGAGGATAGGATAGGATAGAGGATAGGATATAATAGAGGATAGGATTAGTAAGAGCATAGGATAGGATAGAGGATAGGATAGCATAGAGGATAGGATAGCATAGAGGATAGGATAGGTTAGAGGATAGAATAGGATAGAGGATCGGATAGGAGAGAGGATAGGATAGGATAGAGGATAGGATAGGATAGAGGATAGGATAGGATAGAGGGTAGGATAGGATAGAGGATAGGATAGGATAGAGGATAGGATATAATAGAGGATAGGATTAGTAAGAGCATAGGATAGGATAGAGGATAGGATAGCATAGAGGATAGGATAGGATGGAGGATAGGATAGAGGATAGGATAGGATAGAGGATAGGATAGGATAGAGGATGGGAGAGGATAGAGGATAGTATACGATAGAGAATAGGATAGGATAGAGGATAGGATAGGATGGAGGATATTATAGAGGATTGGATAGGATAGAGGATAGGATACGATAGAGGATAGGATAGGATAGAGGATAAGATTGGATAGAGGATAGTATAGGATAGAGGATAGGATAGGATAGAGGACAGGACAGGATAGAGGATAGGATACGATAGAGGATACGATAGGATAGATTATAGGATAGGATAGAGTATAGGATATGATAGAGGATAGGATTAGTAAGAGCATAGGATAGGATAGAGGATAGGATAGGATAGAGGATAGGATAGGATAGGATAGAGGATAGGATAGGATAGAGGATAGGATATGATAGAGGATAGGATAGGATTGAGGATAGGATAGGATAGTTGATAGGATAGGATAGAGCATAAGATAGAGGATAGGATAGGATAGGATAGGATAGAGGATAGGATAGACGAAAGGATAGGATTGATGATGGGATAGGATAGGATAGAGGATAGGATTGGATAGAGGATAGGATAGGATAGAGGATAGGATAGGATAGAAGATAGGATAAGTAAGAGGATATGATAGGATAGAGGATAGGATACGGGAAAGGATAGGATTGATGATGGGAGAGGATAGATGACAGGATATGATAGAGAATTGGATAGGATAGAGGATAGGATAGGATGGAGGATAGGATAGAGGATTGGATAGGATAGAGGATAGGATTTGATAGGATAGAGGATAGGATAGGATTGAGGATAGGATAGGATAGTTGATAGGATAGGATAGAGCATAAGATAGTGGATAGGATAGGATTGAGCATAAGATAGAGGATAGGATAGGATAGGATACATGGTATTATAGGGTAGAGGATAGGATAGGAAAGAGAATAGGATAGGATAGAGAATAGGATAGGATAGAGGATAGGATAGAGTATAGGATAGGATAGAGGATAAGATAGAGGATAGGATAGGATAGAGGATAGGATATAATAGAGGATAGGATTAGTAAGAGCATAGGATAGGATAGAGGATAGGATAGCATAGAGGATAGGATAGGATAGAGGATAGGATAGGACAGAGGATAAGATTGGATAGAGGACAGGATAGGATAGAGGATAGGATAGGATAGAGGATAGGATAGGATAGAGGATAGGATATAATAGAGGATAGGATTAGTAAGAGCACAGGATAGGATAGAGGATAGGATAGCATAGAGGATAGGATAGGATAGAGGATAGGATAGGATAGAGGATCGGATAGGAGAGAGGATAGGATAGGATAGAGGATAGGATAGGATAGAGGATAGGATAGGATAGAGGATAGGGTAGGATAGAGGATAGGATAGGATAGGTGATAAGATAGGATAGAGGACAGGATAGGATAGAGGATAGGATTGGATAGAGGATCGGATAGGATAGGGGATAGGATAGGATAGAGGATAGGATAGAGGAAAGGATAGGATAGAGGATAGGATACGATAGAACATACGATATTATAGAAAAAAGGATACGATAGAGGATAGGATATGATAGAGGATAGGATATGGGATTGCCTAGGATAGAGGATAGGATAGGATAGAGGATCGGATAGGATAGAGGATAGGATAGGATAGAGGATAAGATTGGATAGAGGATAGTATAGGATAGAGGATAGCATAGGATAGAGGACAGGACAGGATAGAGGATAGGATAGGATAGAGGATAAGATTGGATAGAGGATAGGATAGGATAGAGGATAGGATAGGATAGAGGATAGGATAGGATAGAGGATAGGATAGGATAGAGGATAGGATTAGTAAGAGCATAGGATAGGATAGCGGATAGGATAGCATAGAGGATAGGATAGGATGGAGGATAGGATAGAGGATAGGATAGGATAGAGGATAGGATAGGATAGAGGATAGGATAGGATAGAGGATAGGATAGGATAGAGGATAGGATAGGATAGAGGATAGGATAGGATAGGATAGAGGATAGGATATGATAGAGGATAGGATAGGATTGAGGATATGATAGGATAGAGGATAGGATAAGTAAGAGGATAGGATAGGATAGAGGATAGGATAGACGAAAGGATAGGATTGATGATGGGATAGGATAGAGGATGGGATAGGATAGAGGATAGGATTGGATAGAGGATAGGATAGAGGAAAGGATAGGATTGAGGATGGGAGAGGATAGAGGATAGTATACGATAGAGAATAGGATAGGATAGAGGATAGGATAGGATGAAGGATATTATATAGGATTGGATAGGATAGAGGATAGGATACGATAGAGGATAGGATAGGATAGAGGATAAGATTGGATAGAGGATAGTATAGGATAGAGGATAGGATAGGATAGAGGACAGGACAGGATAGAGGATAGGATACGATAGAGGATACGATAGGATAGATTATAGGATAGGATAGAGTATAGGATATGATAGAGGATAGGATTAGTAAGAGCATAGGATAGGATAGAGGATAGGATAGGATAGAGGATAGGATAGGATAGAGGATAGGATAGGATAGAGGATAGGATAGGATAGAGGATAGGATAGGATAGAGGATAGGATAGGATAGGATAGAGGATAGGATAGGATAGAGGATAGGATATGATAGAGGATAGGATAGGATTGAGGATAGGATAGGATAGTTGATAGGATAGGATAGAGCATAAGATAGAGGATAGGATAGGATAGGATAGGATAGAGGATAGGATAGACGAAAGGATAGGATTGATGATGGGATAGGATAGGATAGAGGATAGGATAGGATAGAGGATAGGATAGGACAGAGGATAAGATTGGATAGAGGATAGGTTAGGATAGAGGATAGGATAGGATAGAGGATAGGATAGGATAGGTCATAAGATAGGATAGAGGACAGGATAGGATAGAGGATAGGATAGGATAGAGGATAGGATAGGATAGAGGATAGGATATAATAGAGGATAGGATTAGTAAGAGCACAGGATAGGATAGAGGATAGGATAGCATAGAGGATAGGATAGGATAGAGGATAGGATAGGATAGAGGATCGGATAGGAGAGAGGATAGGATAGGATAGAGGATAGGATAGGATAGAGGATAGGATAGGATAGAGGATAGGATAGGATAGAGGATAGGATAGGATAGAGGATAGGGTAGGATAGAGGATAGGATAGAGGATAGGATAGGATAGTTGATAAGATAGGATAGAGGACAGGATAGGATAGAGGATAGGATTGGATAGAGGATCGGATAGGATAGGGGATAGGATAGGATAGAGGATAGGATAGAAGAAAGGATAGGATAGAGGATAGGATACGATAGAACATACGATATTATAGAAAAAAGGATACGATAGAGGATAGGATATGATAGAGGATAGGATATGGGATTGCCTAGGATAGAGGATAGGATAGGATAGAGGATCGGATAGGATAGAGGATAGGATAGGATAGAGGATAGGATAAGTAAGAGGATAGGATAGGATAGAGGATAGGATAGACGAAAGGATAGGATTGATGATGGGATAGGATAGAGGATAGGATAGGATAGAGGATAGGATTGGATAGAGGATAGGATAGAGGAAAGGATAGGATTGAGGATGGGAGAGGATAGAGGATAGGATATGATAGAGAATAGGATAGGATAGAGGATAGGATCGGATGGAGGATAGGATAGAGGATTGGATAGGATAGAGGATAGGATACGATAGAGGATAGGATAGGATAGAGGATAAGATTGGATAGAGGATAGTATAGGATAGAGGATAGAATAGGATAGAGGACAGGACAGGATAGAGGATAGGATACGATAGAGGATACGATAGGATAGATTATAGGATAGGATAGAGGATAGGATATGATAGAGGATAGGATTAGTAAGAGCATAGGATAGGATAGAGGATAGGATAGCATAGAGGATAGGATAGGATGGAGGATAGGATAGAGGATAGGAGACGATAGAGGATAGGATAGGATAGAGGATAGGATAGGATAGAGCATAGGATAGGATAGAGGATAGGATAGGTTAGGATAGAGGATAGGATAGGATAGGATAGAGGATAGGATAGGATAGAGGATAGGATATGATAGAGGATAGGATAGGATTGAGGATAGGATAGGATAGTTGATAGGATAGGATAGAGCATAAGATAGAGGATAGGATAGGATAGGATAGGATAGAGGATAGGATAGACGAAAGGATAGGATTGATGATGGGGTAGGATAGGATAGAGGATAGGATTGGATAGAGGATAGGATAGGATAGAGGATAGGATAGGATAGAGGATAGGATAAGTAAGAGGATAGGATAGGATAGAGGATAGGATACAGGAAAGGATAGGATTGAGGATGGGAGAGGATAGATGATAGGATATGATAGAGAATAGGATAGGATAGAGGATAGGATAGGATGGAGGATAGGATAGAGGATTGGATAGGATAGAGGATAGGATATGATAGGATAGAGGATAGGATATGATACAGGATAGGATAGGATTGAGGATAGGATAGGATAGTTGATAGGATAGGATACAGCATTAGATAGAGGATAGGATAGGATAGGATACATGGTATTATAGGGTAGAGGATAGGATAGGAAAGAGAATAGGATAGGATAGAGAATAGGATACGATAGAGGATAGGATAGGATAGAGGATAGGATAGAGTATAGGATAGGATAGAGGATAAGATAGAGGATAGGATAGGATAGAGGATAGGATATAATAGAGGATAGGATTAGTAAGAGCATAGGATAGGATAGAGGATAGGATAGCATAGAGGATAGGATAGGATAGAGGATAGGATAGGATAGAGGATCGGATAGGAGAGAGGATAGGATAGGATAGAGGATAGGATAGGATAGAGGATAGGATAGGATAGAGGATAGGATAGGATAGAGGATAGGATAGGATAGAGGATAGGATAGGATAGAGGATAGGATAGCATAGAGGATAGGATAGGATAGAGGATAGGATAGGATAGAGGATAGGATAGGATAGAGGATAGGATAGGATAGAGGATAGGATAGGATAGAGGATAGGATAGGATAGAGGATAGGATAGGATAGAGGATAGGATAGGATAGAGGATAGGATAGGATAGAGGATAGGATATAATAGAGGATAGGATTAGTAAGAGCATAGGATAGGATAGAGGATAGGATAGGATAGAGGATAGAATAGGATAGAGGATCGGATAGGAGAGAGGATAGGATAGGATAGAGGATAGGATATGATAGAGGATAGGATAGGATTGAGGATAGGATAGGATAGTTGATAGGATAGGATACAGCATAAGATAGAGGATAGGATAGGATAGGATAGGATAGAGGATAGGATAGACGAAAGGATAGGATTGATGATGGGATAGGATAGGATAGAGGATAGGATTGGATAGAGGATAGGATAGGATAGAGGATAGGATAGGATAGAGGATAGGATAAGTAAGAGGATAGGATAGGATAGAGGATAGGATACAGGAAAGGATAGGATTGAGGATGGGAGAGGATAGATGATAGGATATGATAGAGAATAGGATAGGATAGAGGATAGGATAGGATGGAGGATAGGATAGAGGATTGGATAGGATAGAGGATAGGATATGATAGGATAGAGGATAGGATATGATACAGGATAGGATAGGATTGAGGATAGGATAGGATAGTTGATAGGATAGGATACAGCATAAGATAGAGGATAGGATAGGATAGGATACATGGTATTATAGGGTAGAGGATAGGATAGGAAAGAGAATAGGATAGGATAGAGAATAGGATACGATAGAGGATAGGATAGGATAGAGGATAGGATAGAGTATAGGATAGGATAGAGGATAAGATAGAGGATAGGATAGGATAGAGGATAGGATATAATAGAGGATAGGATTAGTAAGAGCATAGGATAGGATAGAGGATAGGATAGCATAGAGGATAGGATAGGATAGAGGATAGGATAGGACAGAGGATAAGATTGGATAGAGGATAGGATAGGATAGAGGATAGGATAGGATAGAAGATAGGATAGGATAGAGGATAGGATATAATAGAGGATAGGATTAGTAAAAGCATAGGATAGGATAGAGGATAGGATAGCATAGAGGATAGGATAGGGTAGAGGATAGGATAGGAAAGAGAATAGGATAGGATAGAGAATAGGATACGATAGAGGATAGGATAGGATAGAGGATAGGATAGAGTATAGGATAGGATAGAGGATAAGATAGAGGATAGGATAGGATAGAGGATAGGATAGAGTATAGGATAGGATAGAGGATAAGATAGAGGATAGGATAGGATAGAGGATAGGATAGGATAGAGGATCGGATAGGAGAGAGGATAGGATAGGATAGAGGATAGGATAGGATAGAGGATAGGATAGGATAGAGGATAGGATAGGATAGAGGATAGGATAGGATAGAGGATAGGATATGATAGAGGATAGGATAGGATAGAGGATAGGATAGGATAGAGGATAGGATAGCATAGAGGATAGGATAGGATAGAGGATAGGATAGGATAGAGGATAGGATAGGATAGAGGATAGGATAGGATAGAGGATAGGATAGGATAGAGGATAGGATAGGATAGAGGATAGGATAGGATAGAGGATAGGATAGGATAGGATAGAGGATAGGATAGGATAGGATAGAGGATAGGATATAATAGAGGATAGGATTAGTAAGAGCATAGGATAGGATAGAGGATAGGATAGGATAGAGGATAGAATAGGATAGAGGATCGGATAGGAGAGAGGATAGGATAGGATAGAGGATAGGATAGGATAGAGGATAGGATAGGATAGAGGATAAGATTGGATAGAGGATAGTATAGGATAGAGGATAGGATATAATAGAGGATAGGACAGGATAGAGGATAGGATACGATAGAGGATACGATAGGATAGATTATAGTATAGGATAGAGGATAGGATATGATAGAGGATAGGATTAGTAAGAGCATAGGATAGGATAGAGGATAGGATAGCATAGAGGATAGGATAGGATGGAGGATAGGATAGAGGATAGAATAGGATAGAGGATAGGATAGGATAGAGGATAGGATATGATAGAGGATAGGATAGGATTGAGGATAGGATAGGATAGTTGATAGGATAGGATAGAGCATAAGATAGAGGATAGGATAGGATAGGATAGGATAGAGGATAGGATAGACGAAAGGATAGGATTGACGATGGGATAGGATTGAGGATAAGATAGGATAGTTGATAGGATAGGATAGAGCATAAGATAGAGGATAGGATAGGATAGGATAGGATAGAGGATAGGATAGACGAAAGGATAGGATTGATGATGGGATAGGATAGGATAGAGGACAGGACAGGATAGAGGATAGGATACGATAGAGGATACGATAGGATAGATTATAGGATAGGATAGAGGATAGGATATGATAGAGGATAGGATAGAGTAAGAGCATAGGATAGGATACAGGATAGGATAGCATAGAGGATAGGATAGGATAGAGGATAGGATAGGATAGAGGATCGGATAGGAGAGAGGATAGGATAGGATAGAGGATAGGATAGGATAGAGGATAGGATAGGATAGAGGATAGGATAGGATAGAGGATAGGATAGGATAGAGGATAGGATAGGATAGAGGATAGGATAGGATAGAGGATAGGATAGGATAGAGGATAGGATAGGATAGAGGATAGGATAGGATAGAGGATAGGATAGGATAGAGGATAGGATAGGATAGAGGATAGGATAGGATAGAGGATAGGATAGGATAGAGGATAGGATAGGATAGAGGATAGGATAGGATAGAGGATAGGATAGGATAGAGGATAGGATAGGAAAGAGGCTAGAATAGGATAGAGGATCGGATAGGAGAGAGGATAGGATAGGATAGAGGATAGGATAGGATAGAGGATAGGATAGGATAGAGGATATGATTGGATAGAGGATAGTATAGGATAGAGGATAGGATATAATAGAGGATAGGACAGGATAGAGGATAGGATACGGTAGAGGATACGATAGGATAGATTATAGGATAGGATAGAGGATAGGATATGATAGAGGATAGGATTAGTAAGAGCATAGGATAGGATAGAGGATAGGATAGCATAGAGGATAGGATAGGATGGAGGATAGGATAGAGGATAGAATAGGATAGAGGATAGGATAGGATAGAGGATAGGATAGGATAGGATAGAGGATAGGATAGGATAGAGGATAGGATATGATAGAGAATAGGATAGGATTGAGGATAGGATAGGATAGTTGATAGGATAGGATAGAGCATAAGATAGAGGATAGGATAGGATAGGATAGGATAGAGGATAGGATAGACGAAAGGATAGGATTGACGATGGGATAGGATTGAGGATAGGATAGGATAGTTGATAGGATAGGATAGAGCATAACATAGAGGATAGGATAGGATAGAGGATAGGATAGGATAGAGGATAGGATAGGATAGAGGATAGGATAGGATAGAGGATAGGATAGGATAGAGGATAGGATAGGATAGAGGATAGGATAGGATAGAGGATAGGATAGTATAGAGGATAGGATATAATAGAGGATAGGATTAGTAAGAGCATAGGATAGGATAGAGGATAGGATAGGATAGAGGATAGAATAGGATAGAGGATCGGATAGGAGAGAGGATAGGATAGGATAGAGGATAGGATAGGATAGAGGATAGGATAGGATAGAGGATAAGATTGGATAGAGGATAGTATAGGATAGAGGATAGGATATAATAGAGGATAGGACAGGATAGAGGATAGGATACGATAGAGGATACGATAGGATAGATTATAGGATAGGATAGAGGATAGGATTGGATAGAGGATAGGATAGAGGAAAGGATAGGATTGAGGATGGGAGAGGATAGAGGATAGTATACGATAGAGAATAGGATAGGATAGAGGATAGGATAGGATGGAGGATATTATAGAGGATTGGATAGGATAGAGGATAGGATACGATAGAGGATAGGATAGGATAGAGGATAAGATTGGATAGAGTATAGTATAGGATAGAGGATAGGATAGGATAGAGGACAGGGCAGGATAGAGGATAGGATACGATAGAGGATACGATAGGATAGATTATAGGATAGGATAGAGTATAGGATATGATAGAGGATAGGATTAGTAAGAGCATAGGATAGGATAGAGGATAGGATAGCATAGAGGATAGGATAGGATGGAGGATAGGATAGAGGATAGGATAGGATAGAGGATAGGATAGGATAGAGGATAGGATAGGATAGAGGATATGATAGGATAGAGGATAGGATAGGATAGAGGATAGGATAGGATAGAGGATAGGATAGGATAGAGGATAGGATAGGATAGAGAATAGGATAGGATAGAGGATAGGATAGGATAGAGGATAGGATAGGATAGAGGATAGGATATGGGAATGGATAGGATAGAGGATAGGATAGGATAGAGCATACGATAGAGGATAGGATAGGATAGAGGATAGCATAGGATAGAGGATTGGATTGGATAGAGGATAGGATAGGATAGAGGATAGTATAGGATAGAGGATACTATAGGATAGAGGATATGATAGGATTCAGGATAGGATAGGATAGAGGATAGGATAGGATAGAAGATAGGATACAGGATTGGATAGGATAGAGGATAGGATAGGATAGAGGATATGATAGGATAGAGGATAGGATACGATAGAGGATAGGATAGGATAGAGTATAGGATTGGATTGAGGATGGGATAGGATAGAGGATAGGATATGATAGAGGATAGGATATGATAGAGGATAGGATAGGATTGAGGATAGTATAGGATAGTGGATAGGATAGGATAGTGGATAGGATAGGATACAGCATACGAAAGAGGATAGCATAGGATAGGAAAGAGAATAGGATAGGATACATGGTATTATAGGGTAGAGGATAGGATAGGATAGAGGATAGGATAGGGGATTGGATAGGATAGGATAGAGGATAGGATAGGGGATTGGATAGGATAGAGGATAGGATAGGATAGATCATACGATAGAGGATAGGATAGGATAGAGGATAGGATAGGATAGATGATAGAATAGGATAGAGGATAGGATAGGATTGAGGATAGGATAGGATAGAGGATAGGATAGGATAGAGGATAGGATATGATGGAGGATAGGATATGATAGAGGATAGGATAGGATTGAGGATAGGATAGGATAGTGGATAGAATAGGATAGAGCATAGGATAGGGGATTGGATAGGATAGAGGATAGGATAGGATAGAGGATAGGATATGGGAATGGATAGGATAGAGGATAGGATAGGATAGAGCATACGATAGAGGATAGGATAGGATAGAGGATAGCATAGGATAGAGGATTGGATTGGATAGAGGATAGGATAGGATAGAGGATAGTATAGGATAGAGGATACTATAGGATAGAGGATATGATAGGATTCAGGATAGGATAGGATAGAGGATAGGATAGGATAGAAGATAGCATACAGGATTGGATAGGATAGAGGATAGGATACGATAGAGGATAGGATAGGATAGAGTATAGGATTGGATTGAGGATAGGATAGGATAGACGATAGGATAGGATAGAGGATAGGATAGGATAGGGAATAGGATAGGATAGACGATATTATAGGTAAGAGGATAGTATATAATAGAAGATACGATATTATAGAGGATAGGATAGGATAGACGATAACATAGGGGATTGGATAGGATAGAGGATAGGATAGGATAGAGGATAGGATAGGATAGAGGATAGAGGATAGGATAGGATAGATGATAGGATAGGATAGAGGATAGGAGACGATAGAGGATAGGATAGGATAGAGGATACGATACGATAGAGGATGGGATAGAGGATAGGATAGGATAGAGGATAGGATGGGATAGAGGATGGGATCGGATATAGGATAGGATAGGGGATTGGATAGGATAGACGATATGATAGGATAGAGGATATAATGGGATAGAGGATAGGATCGGATAGAGGATAGGATAGGGGATTGGATAGGATAGACGATAGGATAGGATAGAGGATAGGATAGGATAGAGGATAGGATAGGATAGAGGATAGGATAGGATAGAGGATAGGATAGGATAGAGGATAGGATAGGATAGAGGATAGGATAGGATAGAGGATCGTATAGGAAAGACGATAGGATAGGATAGATGATATTATAGGATAGAGGATAGGATAGGATGGAGGATAGCATAGGATAGATGATAAGATAGGATAGAGGATAGGAAAGAATTGAGGATAGGATAGGATAGAATATAGGATAGGATACAGAATAGGATAGGATAGATGATATTACAGGATAGAGGATAGGATAGGATGGAGGATAGGATAGGATAGTGGATAATATAAGATAGAGGATAGGATAGGATAGAGGAGAGGATAGGATAGGAAAGAGGACAGGATAGGATACAGGATACGATATTATAGAGGATAGGATGGGATAGAGGATAGGATAGTATAGAGGATAGGATAGGATAGAGGATAGGGTAGGATAGAGGATATGATAGGATAGAGGATAGGATAGGATAGAGGATAGGATAGGATAGAGGATAGGATAGGATAGGGAATAGGATAGGATAGACGATATTATACAGGATAGGATAGGATAGAGGATAGGATAGGATAGAGGATAGGATAGGATAGAGGATAGGATAGGATAGAGGATAGGATAGGATAGAGGATAGGATAGGATAGAGGATAGGATAGGATAGAGGATAGGATAGGATAGAGGATAGGATAGGATAGAGGATAGGATAGGATAGAGGATAGGATAGGATAGAGGATAGGATAGGATAGAGGATAGGATAGGATAGAGGATAGGATAGGATAGAGGATAGGATAGGATAGAGGATAGGATAGGATAGACGATAACATAGGGGATTCGATAGGATACAGGATAGGTGACGATAGATGATAGGAAAGGATAGAGGATAGGATAGGATAGAGGATAGGATGGGATAGAGGATAGGATCGGATAGAGGATAGGATAGGGGATTGGATAGGATAGACGATAGGATAGGATAGAGGATAGGATAGGATAGAGGATAGGATAGGATAGAGGATAGGATAGGATAGAGGATAGGTTAGGATAGAGGATAGGATAGGATAGAGGATAGGATAGGATAGAGGATAGGATAGGATAGAGGATAGGATAGGATAGAGGATAGGATAGGATAGAGGATAGGATAGGATAGAGGATATGATAGGATAGAGGATAGGATAGGATAGAGGATAGGATAGGATAGAGGATAGGTTAGGATAGAGGATAGGATAGGATAGAGGATAGGATAGGATAGAGGATACGATAGGATAGAGGATAGGATAGGATAGAGGATAGGATGGGGGATTGGATAGGATAGAGGATAGGATAGGATTGAGTATAGGATAGGAAAGAGGACAGGATAGGATACAGGATACGATATTATAGAGGATAGGATAGGATAGACGATAACATAGGGGATTCGATAGGATAGAGGATAGGAGACGATAGATGATAGGAAAGGATAGAGGATATAATAGGATAGAGGATTGGATGGGATAGAGGATAGGATCGGATAGATGATTGGATAGGGGATTGGATAGGATAGACGATAGGATAGGATAGAGGATAGGATAGGATAGAGGATAGGATAGGATAGAGGATAGGATAGGATAGAGGATAGGATAGGATAGAGGATAGGATAGGATAGAGGATAGGATAGGATAGAGGATAGGATAGGATAGAGGATAGGATAGGATAGACGATAACATAGGGGATTCGATAGGATACAGGATAGGTGACGATAGATGATAGGAAAGGATAGAGGATAGGATAGGATAGAGGATAGGATGGGATAGAGGATAGGATCGGATAGAGGATAGGATAGGGGATTGGATAGGATAGACGATAGGATAGGATAGAGGATAGGATAGGATAGAGGATAGGATAGGATAGAGGATAGGATAGGATAGAGGATAGGTTAGGATAGAGGATAGGATAGGATAGAGGATAGGATAGGATAGAGGATAGGATAGGATAGAGGATAGGATAGGATAGAGGATAGGATAGGATAGAGGATAGGATAGGATAGAGGATATGATAGGATAGAGGATAGGATAGGATAGAGGATAGGATGGGGGATTGGATAGGATAGAGGATAGGATAGGATTGAGTATAGGATAGGAAAGAGGACAGGATAGGATACAGGATACGATATTATAGAGGATAGGATAGGATAGACGATAACATAGGGGATTCGATAGGATAGAGGATAGGAGACGATAGATGATAGGAAAGGATAGAGGATATAATAGGATAGAGGATAGGATGGGATAGAGGATAGGATCGGATAGAGGATTGGATAGGGGATTGGATAGGATAGACGATAGGATAGGATAGAGGATAGGATAGGATAGAGGATAGGATAGGATAGAGGATAGGATAGGATGGAGTATAGGATAGAATTGATAGGATAGGGTTGAGGATAGGATAGGATAGAGGATAGGAGACGATAGAAGATAGGATAGGATAGAGGATACGATACGATAGAGGATAGGATAGAGGATAGGATAGGATAGAGGGTAGGATAGGATAGAGGATAGGATAGGATAGAGGATTGGATGGGATAGAGGATATGATCGGATAGAGGATAGGATCGGATAGAGGATAGGATAGGGGATTGGATAGGATAGACGATAGGATAGGATAGAGGATAGGATAGGATAGAGGATAGGATAGGATAGAGGATAGGATAGTATAGAGGATAGGATAGGATAGAGGATAGGATAGGGGATTGGATAGGATAGAGGATAGGATAGGATTGAGTATAGGATAGGAAAGAGGACAGGATAGGATACAGGATACGATATTATAGAGGATAGGATAGAATAGAGGATACGATAGGATATAGGATTGGATAGGATAGAGCATAGGATCGGATAGAGGATAGGATAGGATTGAGGATAGGAGAGGATAGAGGATAGGATAGGATAGAGGATAGGATAGGATAGAGGATAGGATAGGATAGGGGATAGGATAGGATAGAGGATAGGATAGGATTGAGGATAGGATAGGAAAGAGGACAGCATAGGATACAGGATACGATATTATAGAGGATAGGATAGGATAGACGATAACATAGGGGATTCGATAGGATAGAGGATAGGAGACGATAGATGATAGGAAAGGATAGAGGATAGGATAGGATAGAGGATATGATGGGATAGAGGATAGGATCGGATAGAGGATAGGATAGGGGATTGGATAGGATAGACAATAGGATAGGATAGAGGATAGGATAGGATAGAGGATAGGATAGGATACAGGATAGGATAGGATAGAGGATAGGATGGGATAGAGGATAGGATCGGATAGAGGATAGGATCGGATAGATGATAGGATAGGGGATTGGATAGGATAGACGATAGGATAGGATAGAGGATAGGATAGGATAGAGGATAGGATAGGATACAGGATAGGATAGGATAGAGGATAGGATAGGGGATTGGATAGGATAGAGGATGGGATAGGATTGAGTATAGGATAGGAAAGAGGACAGGATAGGATACAGGATACGATATTATAGAGGATAGGATAGGATAGACGATAACATAGGGGATTCGATAGGATAGAGGATAGGAGACGATAGATGATAGGAAAGGATAGAGGATAGGATAGGATAGAGGATATGATGGGATAGAGGATAGGATCGGATAGAGGATAGGATAGGGGATTGGATAGGATAGACAATAGGATAGGATAGAGGATAGGATAGGATAGAGGATAGGATAGGATAGAAGATAGGATAGTATAGAGGATAGGATAGGATAGAGGATAGGATAGGGGATTGGATAGGATAGAGGATATGATAGGATTGAGTATAGGATAGGAAAGAGGACAGGATAGGATACAGGATATGATATTATAGAGGATAGGATAGAATAGAGGATACGACAGGATATAGGATTGGATAGGATAGAGCATAGGATCGGATAGAGGATAGGATAGGATTGAGGATAGGAGAGGATAGAGGATAGGATAGGATAGAGGATAGGATAGGATAGAGGATAGGATAGGATAGGGGATAGGATAGGATAGAGGATAGGATAGGATTGAGGATAGGATAGGAAAGAGGACAGCATAGGATACAGGATACGATATTATAGAGGATGCGATATTATAGAGGATAGGATAGGATAGAGGATGGGATAGGTTAGAGGATAGGATAGGACAGAGGATAGGATAGGATAGAGGATAGGATAGGATAGAGGATCGTATAGGATAGAGGATAGGATAGGATAGATGATATTATAGGATACAGGATAGGATAGGATGGAGGATAGGATAGGATAGATGATAAGATAGGATAGAGGATAGGATAGGATAGAGGGTAGGGTAGGATAGAGGATAGGATATAGGATATAATAGGATTGAGGATAGGAGAGGATAGAGCAGATGATAGAGGATAGGATAGGATAGAATATAGGATAGGATGCAGAATAGGATAGGATAGATGATATTACAGGATAGAGGATAGGATAGGATGGAGGATAGGATAGAATTGAGGATAGGATAGGGTTGAGGATAGGATAGGGGATAGGATAGGATTGAGTATAGGATAGGAAAGAGGACAGGATAGGATACAGGATACGATATTATAGAGGATAGGATAGGATAGAGGATACGATGGGATATAGGATTGGATAGGATAGAACTTAGGATCGGATAGAGGATATGATAGGATTGAGGATAGGAGAGGATAGAGGATAGGATAGGATAGAGGATAGGATAGGATAGAGGATAGGATAGGATAGGGGATAGGATAGGATAGAGGATAGGATAGGATTGAGGATAGGATAGGAAAGAGGACAGCATAGGATACAGGATACGATATTATAGAGGATGCGATATTATAGAGGATAGGATAGGATAGAGGACGGGATAGGTTAGAGGATAGGATAGGACAGAGGATAGGATAGGATAGAGGATAGAATAGGATAGAGGGTAGGGTAGGATAGAGGATAGGATATTGGATAGGATAGGATTGAGGATAGGAGAGGATAGAGCAGATGATAGAGGATAGGAAAGTATTGAGGATAGGATAGGATAGAATATAGGATAGGATACAGAATAGGATAGGATAGATGATATTACAGGATAGAGGATAGGATACGATGGAGGATAGGATAGGATAGAGGATAAGATAAGATAGAGGATAGGATAGGATAGAGGATAGGATAGGATAGAGGATAGGAACGGATAGAGGATAGGATAGGGGATTGGATAGGATGGAGGATAGGATAGGATTGAGGATAGGATAGGAAAGAGGACAGGATAGGATACAGGATACGATATTAAAGGGGATAGGATGGGATAGAGGATAGGATAGGATAGAGGATAGGATAGGATAGAGGATAGGGTAGGATAGAGGATATGATAGGATAGAGGATAGGATAGGATAGAGGATAGGATAGGATAGAGGATAGGATAGGATAGGATAGAGGATAGGATAGGATAGGGAATAGGATAGGATAGACGATATTATAGGTAAGAGGATAGTATATGATAGAAGATACGATATTATAGAGGATAGGATAGGATAGACGATAACATAGGGGATTGGATAGGATAGAGGATAGGATAGGATAGAGGATAGGATAGTCGAAAGGATAGGATTGATGATGGGATAGGATAGAGGATAGGATAGAATAGAGGATAGGATTGGATAGAGGAAAGGATAGGATAGAGGATAGGATAAGTAAGAGGATAGGATAGGATAGAGGATAGGATAAGAAAGAGGATAGGATAGGATAGAGGATAGGGTAGACGAAAGGATAGGATTGATGATGGGATAGGGTAGAGGATAGGATAGGATAGAGGATAGGATTGGGTAGAGGATAGGATAGGATAGAGGATAGGATAGGATAGAGGATAGGATAAGTAAGAGGATAGGATAGTATAGAGGATAGGATAGGATAGAGGATAGGATAGGATAGAGGATAGGATAGGATAGGTGACAAGATAAGAAAGAGGACAGGATAGGATAGAGGATAGGATTGGATAGAGGATCGGATAGGATAGAGGATAGGATAGGACAGAGGATAGGATACGATAGAGGATAGGATAGGATACAGGATAGGATAGGATAGTTGATTGGATAGGATAGAGGATAAGATAGGATAGTTGATAGGATAGGATAGAGCATACGATAGAGGATAGGATAGGATAGTTGATAGGAGAGGATAGAGCATACGATAGAGGATAGGATATGATAGAGAATTGGATAGGATAGAGGATAGGATTGGATAGAGGATAGGATAGGATAGAGGATAGAATAGGATAGTTGATAGGATAGGATAGAGCATACAATAGAGGATAGGATAGGATATAGAATAGGATAGGATACATGGTATTATAGGGTAGAGGGTAGAATAAGATAGAGGATAGGATAGGGGATTGGATAGGATAGAGGAGAGGATAGGACAGAGGATTAGATTGGATAGAGGATAGGATAGGATAGAGGATAGGATAGGATAGAGGATAGGATAGGATAGGTGATAAGATAGGATAGAGGACAGGATAGGATAGAGGATAGGATTGGATAGAGGATAGGATTGGATAGAGGATAGGATAGGATAGAGGATAGGATAAGTAAGAGGATAGGATAGGATAGAGGATAGGATAGGATAGAGGAAAGGATAGGATTGAGGATGGGAGAGGATAGAGGATAGGATATGATAGAGAATAGGATAGGATAGAGGATAGGATAGGGATAGAGGATATGATAGAGGATAGGATAGGATAGACGACAGGATACGATAGAGGATAGGATAGGATAGAGGATAAGATTGGATAGAGGATAGTATAGGATTGAGGATGGGATAGGATAGAGGATAGGATAGAGGAAAGGATAGGATAGAGGATAGGATACGATAGAACATACGATATTATAGAAAAAAGTATACGAGAGAGGATAGGATAGGATAGAGGATAGGCTAAGGGATTGCCTAGGATAGAGGATAGGATAGCATAGAGGATCGGATAGGATAGAGGATAGGATAGGATGGAGGATAGGATAAGTAAGAGGATAGGATAGGATAGACGATAGGATAGGATAGAGGAAAGGATAGGATTGAGGATGGGAGAGGATAGAGGATAGGATATGATAGAGGATACGATAGAATAGAGGATAGGATAGGATAGTGGATAGGTTTGGATAGAGGATAGGATAGGACAGAGGAAAGGATAGGATAGAGGATAGGATAAGTAAGAGGATAGGATAGGATAGAGGATAGGATAAGAAAGAGGATAGGATAGGATAGAGGATAGGATAGGATAAAGGATAGGATAGGATAGAGGATAGGATTGGATAGAGGATAAGATAGGATAGAGGATAGAATAAGATAGAGGACAGGATAGGATAGAGGATAGGATACGATAGAGGATACGATAGGATAGATTATAGGATAGGATAGAGGATAGGATAGGATAGAGGATAGGATAGGATAGTTGATAGGATAGGATAGAGGATAGGATAAGTAAGAGGATAGGATAGGATAGAGGATAGGATAGAGGAAAGGATAGGATTGAGGATGGGATAGGATAGAGGATAGGATATGATAGAGAATAGGATAGGATAGAGGATAGGATAGGATAGAGGATAGGATAGGACAGAGGATAGGATACGATAGAGGATAGGATAGGATAGAGGATAAGATTGGATAGAGGATAGTATAGGATGGAGGATAGGATAGGATAGAGGACAGGACAGGATAGAGGATAGGATACGATAGAGGATACGATAGGATAGATTATAGGATAGGATAGAGGATAGGATAGGATAGAGGATAGGATAGGATAGTTGATAGGATAGGATAGAGGATAGGGTAGAGGAAAGGATAGGATAGAGGATAGGATACGATAGAACATACGATATTATAGAAAAAAGGATACGATGGAGGATAGGATAGGATAGAGGATAGGCTAAGGGATTGCCTAGGATAGAGGATAGGATATCATAGAGGATCGGATAGCATAGAGGATAGGATAGGATAGAGGATAGGATAAGTAAGAGGATAGGATAGGATAGAGGATAGGATAGGATTGAGGATGGGATAGGATAGAGGATAGGATATGATAGAGAATAGGATAGGATAGAGGATAGGATAGGATAGAGGATAAGATTGGATAGCTTATAGGATACGATTGAGGATAGGATAGAATAGAGGATAGGATAGGATAGAGGATAGGATAGCATAGACGATAGTATAGGATAGAGGATAGGATAGGACAGAGGATAAGATTGGATAGAGGATAGGATAGGATAGAAGATACGATAGAGAATAGGATAGGATAGGGGATCGGATAGGAGAGAGGATAGGATAGGATAGAGGATAGGATAGGATAGAGGATAGGATAGGATAGAGGATAGGATAGGATAGAGGATAGGATAGGATAGAGGATAGGATAGGATAGAGGATAGGATAGGATAGAGGATAGGATAGGATAGAGGATAGGATAGGATAGAGGATAGGATAGGATAGAGGATAGGATAGGATAGAGGATAGGATAGGATAGAGGATAGGATAGGATAGAGGATAGGATAGGATAGAGGTTAGGACAGAATAGAGGATAGAATTAGTAAGAGCATAGGATAGGATAGAGGATGGGATAGCATAGAGGATAGGATAGGATAGAGGATAGGATAGGACAGAGGATAAGATTGGATAGAGGATAGGATAGGATAGAGGATAGGATAGGATAGAGGATAGGATAGGATAGAGGATAGGATAGGATAGGTGATAGGATAGAGGAAAGGATAGGATTGAGGATGGGATAGGATAGAGGATAGGATATGATAGAGAATAGGATAGGATAGAGGATAGGATATTATAGAGGATAAGATTGGATAGATTATAGGATACGATAGAGGATAGGATAGAATAGAGGATAGGATAGGATAGAGGATAGGATAGCATAGACGATAGTATAGGATAGAGGATAGGATAGGACAGAGGATAACATTGGATAGAGGATAGGATAGGATAGAAGATAGGATAGAGAATAGGATAGGATAGGGGATCGGATAGGAGAGAGGATAGGATAGGATAGAGGATAGGATAGGATAGAGGATAGGATAGGATAGAGGTTAGGACAGAATAGAGGATAGAATTAGTAAGAGCATAGGATAGGATACAGGATGGGATAGCATAGAGGATAGGATAAGATAGAGGATAGGATAGGATAGAGGATAGGATAGCATAGAGAATAGGATAGGATAGAGGTTAGGATAAGATTGAGGATAGGATAGGATAGAGGATAGGATAGGGGATTGGATAGGATAGAGGATAGGATAGGATAGAGCATACGATAGAGGATAGGATAGGATAGAGGATAGGATAGGATAGAGAATAGGATAGGATAGAGGATAGGATAGGATAGAGGATAGGATAGGATAGACGATAGGATAGGATAGAGGATAGGATTGGATTGAGGATAGGATAGGAAAGAGCATAGAATAGGATAGAGGATAGGATAGGATACATGGTATTATAGGGTAGAGGATAGAATAGGTTAGAGGATAGGATAGGGGATTGGATAGGATAGAGGATAGGATAGACGAAAGGATAGGATTGATGATGGGATAGGATAGAGGATAGGATAGGATAGAGGATAGGATTGGATAGAGGATAGGATAGGATAGAGGAAAGGATAGGATAGAGGATAGGAGAAGTAAGAGGATAGGATAGGATAGAGGATAGGATAAGAAAGAGGATAGGATAGGATAGAGGATAGGATAGGATAGAGGATAGGATAGGATAGAGGATAGGATAGGATAGAGGATAGGATAGGGATAGAGGATAGGATAGGATAGACGACAGGATACGATAGAGGATAGGATAGGATAGAGGATAAGATTGGATAGAGGATAGTATAGGATAGAGGATAGGATAGGATAGAGGACAGGACAGGATAGAGGATAGGATACGATAGAGGATACGATAGGATAGATTATAGGATAGGATAGAGGATAGGATAGGATAGAGGATAGGATAGGATAGAGGATAGGATAGGATAGTTGATAGGATAGGATAGACGATAGGATAGAGGAGAGGATAGGATAGAGGATAGGATACGATAGAACAAACGATATTATAGAAAAAAGGATACGATAGAGGATAGGATAGGATAGAGGATAGGATAGGATAGAGGATAGGATAAGTAAGAGGATATGATAGGATAGAGGATGGGATAGCATAGAGGATAGGATAAGATAGAGGATAGGATAGGATAGAGGATAGGATAGCATAGAGGATAGGATAGGATAGAGGAAAGGATAGGATTGAGGATAGGATAGGATAGTTGATAGGATAGGATAGAGCATACGATAGAGGATAGGATAGGATAGGATAGAGAATAGGATAGGATAGAGGTTAGGATAAGATTGAGGATAGGGTAGGATAGAGGATAGGATAGGGGATTGGATAGGATAGAGTATAGGATAGGATAGAGCATACGATAGAGGATAGGATAGGATAGACGATAGGATAGGATAGAGGATAGGATTGGATTGAGGATAGGATAGGAAAGAGCATAGAATAGGATAGAGGATAGGATAGGATACATGGTATTATAGGGTAGAGGATAGAATAGGTTAGAGGATAGGATAGGGGATTGGATAGGATAGAGGATAGGATAGACGAAAGGATAGGATTGATGATGGGATAGGATAGAGGATAGGATAGGATAGAGGATAGGATTGGATAGAGGATAGGATAGGATAGAGGAAAGGATAGGATAGAGGATAGGATAAGTAAGAGGATAGGATAGGATAGAGGATAGGATAAGAAAGAGGATAGGATAGGATAGAGGATAGGATAGGATAGAGGATAGGATAGGATAGAGGATAGGATTGGATAGAGGATAAGATAGGATAGAGGATAGGATAAGATAGAGGACAGGATAGGATAGAGGATAGGATACGATAGAGGATAGGATAGGATAGAGTATAGGATACGATAGAGGATAGTATAGGATAGAGAATAGGATAGGACAGAGGATAGGATAAGTAAGAGGATAGGATAGGATAGAGGATAGGATAGCATAGAGGATAGGATAGAGGATAGGATAGCATAGAGCATAGGATACGATAGAACATACGATATTATAGAGGAAAGGATACGTAGAGGAAAGGATGGGATAGAGGATAGGATAGCATAGAGGATAGGACAGGATAGAGGATAGGATACGATAGAGGATACGATAGGATAGATTATAGGATAGGATAGAGGATAGGATAGGATAGAGGATAGGATAGGATAGTTGATAGGATAGGATAGAGGATAGGATAAGTAAGAGGATAGGATAGGATAGAGGATAGGATAGAGGAAAGGATAGGATTGAGGATGGGATAGGATAGAGGATAGGATATGATAGAGAATAGGATAGGATAGAGGATAGGATAGGATAGAGGATAGGATAGGACAGAGGATAGGATACGATAGAGGATAGGATAGGATAGAGGATAAGATTGGATAGAGGATAGTATAGGATGGAGGATAGGATAGGATAGAGGACAGGACAGGATAGAGGATAGGATACGATAGAGGATACGATAGGATAGATTATAGGATAGGATAGAGGATAGGATAGGATAGAGGATAGGATAGGATAGTTGATAGGATAGGACAGAGGATAGGATAGAGGAAAGGATAGAATAGAGGATAGGATACGATAGAACATACGATATTATAGAAAAAAGGATACGATGGAGGATAGGATAGGATAGAGGATAGGCTAAGGGATTGCCTAGGATAGAGGATAGGATAGGATAGAGGATAGGATTGGATAGAGGATAGGATAGGATAGAGGAAAGGATAGGATAGAGGATAGGAGAAGTAAGAGGATAGGATAGGATAGAGGATAGGATAAGAAAGAGGATAGGATAGGATAGAGGATAGGATAGGATAGAGGATAGGATAGGATAGAGGATAGGATAGGATAGAGGATAGGATAGGGATAGAGGATAGGATAGGATAGACGACAGGATACGATAGAGGATAGGATAGGATAGAGGATAAGATTGGATAGAGGATAGTATAGGATAGAGGATAGGATAGGATAGAGGACAGGACAGGATAGAGGATAGGATACGATAGAGGATACGATAGGATAGATTATAGGATAGGATAGAGGATAGGATAGGATAGAGGATAGGATAGGATAGAGGATAGGATAGGATAGTTGATAGGATAGGATAGACGATAGGATAGAGGAGAGGATAGGATAGAGGATAGGATACGATAGAACAAACGATATTATAGAAAAAAGGATACGATAGAGGATAGGATAGGATAGAGGATAGGATAGGATAGAGGATAGGATAAGTAAGAGGATATGATAGGATAGAGGATGGGATAGCATAGAGGATAGGATAAGATAGAGGATAGGATAGGATAGAGGATAGGATAGCATAGAGGATAGGATAGGATAGAGGAAAGGATAGGATTGAGGATAGGATAGGATAGTTGATAGGATAGGATAGAGCATACGATAGAGGATAGGATAGGATAGGATAGAGAATAGGATAGGATAGAGGTTAGGATAAGATTGAGGATAGGGTAGGATAGAGGATAGGATAGGGGATTGGATAGGATAGAGTATAGGATAGGATAGAGCATACGATAGAGGATAGGATAGGATAGACGATAGGATAGGATAGAGGATAGGATTGGATTGAGGATAGGATAGGAAAGAGCATAGAATAGGATAGAGGATAGGATAGGATACATGGTATTATAGGGTAGAGGATAGAATAGGTTAGAGGATAGGATAGGGGATTGGATAGGATAGAGGATAGGATAGACGAAAGGATAGGATTGATGATGGGATAGGATAGAGGATAGGATAGGATAGAGGATAGGATTGGATAGAGGATAGGATAGGATAGAGGAAAGGATAGGATAGAGGATAGGATAAGTAAGAGGATAGGATAGGATAGAGGATAGGATAAGAAAGAGGATAGGATAGGATAGAGGATAGGATAGGATAGAGGATAGGATAGGATAGAGGATAGGATTGGATAGAGGATAAGATAGGATAGAGGATAGGATAAGATAGAGGACAGGATAGGATAGAGGATAGGATACGATAGAGGATAGGATAGGATAGAGTATAGGATACGATAGAGGATAGTATAGGATAGAGAATAGGATAGGACAGAGGATAGGATAAGTAAGAGGATAGGATAGGATAGAGGATAGGATAGCATAGAGGATAGGATAGAGGATAGGATAGCATAGAGCATAGGATACGATAGAACATACGATATTATAGAGGAAAGGATACGTAGAGGAAAGGATGGGATAGAGGATAGGATAGCATAGAGGATAGGACAGGATAGAGGATAGGATACGATAGAGGATACGATAGGATAGATTATAGGATAGGATAGAGGATAGGATAGGATAGAGGATAGGATAGGATAGTTGATAGGATAGGATAGAGGATAGGATAAGTAAGAGGATAGGATAGGATAGAGGATAGGATAGAGGAAAGGATAGGATTGAGGATGGGATAGGATAGAGGATAGGATATGATAGAGAATAGGATAGGATAGAGGATAGGATAGGATAGAGGATAGGATAGGACAGAGGATAGGATACGATAGAGGATAGGATAGGATAGAGGATAAGATTGGATAGAGGATAGTATAGGATGGAGGATAGGATAGGATAGAGGACAGGACAGGATAGAGGATAGGATACGATAGAGGATACGATAGGATAGATTATAGGATAGGATAGAGGATAGGATAGGATAGAGGATAGGATAGGATAGTTGATAGGATAGGACAGAGGATAGGATAGAGGAAAGGATAGAATAGAGGATAGGATACGATAGAACATACGATATTATAGAAAAAAGGATACGATGGAGGATAGGATAGGATAGAGGATAGGCTAAGGGATTGCCTAGGATAGAGGATAGGATATCATAGAGGATCGGATAGCATAGAGGATAGGATAGGATAGAGGATAGGATAAGTAAGAGGATAGGATAGGATAGAGGATAGGATAGGATTGAGGATGGGATAGGATAGAGGATAGGATATGATAGAGAATATAATAGGATAGAGGATAGGATAGGATAGAGGATAAGATTGGATAGCTTATAGGATACGATTGAGGATAGGATAGAATAGAGGATAGGATAGGATAGAGGATAGGATAGCATAGACGATAGTATAGGATAGAGGATAGGATAGGACAGAGGATAAGATTGGATAGAGGATAGGATAGGATAGAAGATACGATAGAGAATAGGATAGGATAGGGGATCGGATAGGAGAGAGGATAGGATAGGATAGAGGATAGGATAGGATAGAGGATAGGATAGGATAGAGGATAGGATAGGATAGAGGATAGGATAGGATAGAGGATAGGATAGGATAGAGGATAGGATAGGATAGAGGATAGGATAGGATAGAGGATAGGATATGATAGAGGATAGGATAGGATAGAGGATAGGATAGGATAGAGGATAGGATAGGATAGAGGATAGGATAGGATAGAGGATAGGATAGGATAGAGGATAGGATAGGATAGAGGATAGGATAGGATAGAGGTTAGGACAGAATAGAGGATAGAATTAGTAAGAGCATAGGATAGGATAGAGGATGGGATAGCATAGAGGATAGGATAGGATAGAGGATAGGATAGGACAGAGGATAAGATTGGATAGAGGATAGGATAGGATAGGGGATAGGATAGGATAGAGGATAGGATAGGATAGAGGATAGGATAGGATAGAGGATAGGATAGGATAGGTGATAGGATAGAGGAAAGGATAGGATTGAGGATGGGATAGGATAGAGGATAGGATATGATAGAGAATAGGATAGGATAGAGGATAGGATAGGATAGAGGATAAGATTGGATAGATTATAGGATACGATAGAGGATAGGATAGAATAGAGGATAGGATAGGATAGAGGATAGGATAGCATAGACGATAGTATAGGATAGAGGATAGGATAGGACAGAGGATAAGATTGGATAGAGGATAGGATAGGATAGAAGATACGATAGAGAATAGGATAGGATAGGGGATCGGATAGGAGAGAGGATAGGATAGGATAGAGGATAGGATAGGATAGAGGATAGGATAGGATAGAGGATAGGATAGGATAGAGGATAGGATAGGATAGAGGATAGGATAGGATAGAGGATAGGATAGGATAGAGGATAGGATAGGATAGAGGATAGGATAGGATAGAGGATAGGATAGGATAGAGGATAGGATAGGATAGGATAGAGGATAGGATAGGATAGAGGATAGGATAGGATAGAGGATAGGATAGGATAGAGGTTAGGACAGAATAGAGGATAGAATTAGTAAGAGCATAGGATAGGATAGAGGATGGGATAGCATAGAGGATAGGATAGGATAGAGGATAGGATAGGACAGAGGATAAGATTGGATAGAGGATAGGATAGGATAGAGGATAGGATAGGATAGAGGATAGGATAGGATAGAGGATAGGATAAGATAGAGGATAGGATAGGATAGGTGATAGGATAGAGGAAAGGATAGGATTGAGGATGGGATAGGATAGAGGATAGGATATGATAGAGAATAGGATAGGATAGAGGATAGGATAGGATAGAGGATAAGATTGGATAGATTATAGGATACGATAGAGGATAGGATAGAATAGAGGATAGGATAGGATAGAGGATAGGATAGCATAGACGATAGTATAGGATAGAGGATAGGATAGGACAGAGGATAACATTGGATAGAGGATAGGATAGGATAGAAGATAGGATAGAGAATAGGATAGGATAGGGGATCGGATAGGAGAGAGGATAGGATAGGATAGAGGATAGGATAGGATAGAGGATAGGATAGGATAGAGGATAGGATAGGATAGAGGATAGGATAGGATAGAGGTTAGGACAGAATAGAGGATAGAATTAGTAAGAGCATAGGATAGGATACAGGATGGGATAGCATAGAGGATAGGATAAGATAGAGGATAGGATAGGATAGAGGATAGGATAGCATAGAGAATAGGATAGGATAGAGGTTAGGATAAGATTGAGGATAGGATAGGATAGAGGATAGGATAGGGGATTGGATAGGATAGAGGATAGGATAGGATAGAGCATACGATAGAGGATAGGATAGGATAGAGGATAGGATAGGATAGAGAATAGGATAGGATAGAGGATAGGATAGGATAGAGGATAGGATAAGAAAGAGGATAGGATAGGATAGAGGATATGATAGCATAGAGGATAGGATAGGATAGAGGATAGGATTGGATAGAGGATAAGATAGGATAGAGGATAGGATAAGATCGAGGACAGGATAGGATAGAGGATATGATAGGATAGAGGATAGGATTGGATAGAGGATAGGATAGGATAGAGGAAAGGATAGGATAGAGGATAGGATAGGATAGAGGATAGGATAGGATAGAGGATAGGATAGGATAGAGGATAGGATAGGATAGAGGTTAGGACAGAATAGAGGATAGAATTAGTAAGAGCATAGGATAGGATAGAGGATGGGATAGCATAGAGGATAGGATAGGATAGAGGATAGGATAGGACAGAGGATAAGATTGGATAGAGGATAGGATAGGATAGGGGATAGGATAGGATAGAGGATAGGATAGGATAGAGGATAGGATAGGATAGAGGATAGGATAGGATAGGTGATAGGATAGAGGAAAGGATAGGATTGAGGATGGGATAGGATAGAGGATAGGATATGATAGAGAATAGGATAGGATAGAGGATAGGATAGGATAGAGGATAAGATTGGATAGATTATAGGATACGATAGAGGATAGGATAGAATAGAGGATAGGATAGGATAGAGGATAGGATAGCATAGACGATAGTATAGGATAGAGGATAGGATAGGACAGAGGATAAGATTGGATAGAGGATAGGATAGGATAGAAGATACGATAGAGAATAGGATAGGATAGGGGATCGGATAGGAGAGAGGATAGGATAGGATAGAGGATAGGATAGGATAGAGGATAGGATAGGATAGAGGATAGGATAGGATAGAGGATAGGATAGGATAGAGGATAGGATAGGATAGAGGATAGGATAGGATAGAGGATAGGATAGGATAGAGGATAGTATAGGATAGAGGATAGGATAGGATAGAGGATAGGATAGGATAGGATAGAGGATAGGATAGGATAGAGGATAGGATAGGATAGAGGATAGGATAGGATAGAGGTTAGGACAGAATAGAGGATAGAATTAGTAAGAGCATAGGATAGGATAGAGGATGGGATAGCATAGAGGATAGGATAGGATAGAGGATAGGATAGGACAGAGGATAAGATTGGATAGAGGATAGGATAGGATAGAGGATAGGATAGGACAGAGGATAAGATTGGATAGAGGATAGGATAGGATAGAAGATACGATAGAGAATAGGATAGGATAGGGGATCGGATAGGAGAGAGGATAGGATAGGATAGAGGATAGGATAGGATAGAGGATAGGATAGGATAGAGGATAGGATAGGATAGAGGATAGGATAGGATAGAGGATAGGATAGGATAGAGGATAGGATAGGATAGAGGATAGGATAGGATAGAGGATAGGATAGGATAGAGGATAGGATAGGATAGGATAGAGGATAGGATAGGATAGAGGATAGGATAGGATAGAGGATAGGATAGGATAGAGGTTAGGACAGAATAGAGGATAGAATTAGTAAGAGCATAGGATAGGATAGAGGATGGGATAGCATAGAGGATAGGATAGGATAGAGGATAGGATAGGACAGAGGATAAGATTGGATAGAGGATAGGATAGGATAGAGGATAGGATAGGATAGAGGATAGGATAGGATAGAGGATAGGATAGGATAGAGGATAGGATAGGATAGAGGATAGGATAGGATAGGTGATAGGATAGAGGAAAGGATAGGATTGAGGATGGGATAGGATAGAGGATAGGATATGATAGAGAATAGGATAGGATAGGGGATCGGATAGGAGAGAGGATAGGATAGGATAGAGGATAGGATAGGATAGAGGATAGGATAGGATAGAGGTTAGGACAGAATAGAGGATAGAATTAGTAAGAGCATAGGATAGGATAGAGGATGGGATAGCATAGAGGATAGGATAGGATAGAGGATAGGATAGGACAGAGGATAAGATTGGATAGAGGATAGGATAGGATAGAGGATAGGATAGGATAGAGGATAGGATAGGATAGAGGATAGGATAGGATAGAGGATAGGATAGGATAGGTGATAGGATAGAGGAAAGGATAGGATTGAGGATGGGATAGGATAGAGGATAGGATATGATAGAGAATAGGATAGGATAGGGGATCGGATAGGAGAGAGGATAGGATAGGATAGAGGATAGGATAGGATAGAGGATAGGATAGGATAGAGGATAGGATAGGATAGAGGTTAGGACAGAATAGAGGATAGAATTAGTAAGAGCATAGGATAGGATACAGGATGGGATAGCATAGAGGATAGGATAAGATAGAGGATAGGATAGGATAGAGGATAGGATAGCATAGAGAATAGGATAGGATAGAGGTTAGGATAAGATTGAGGATAGGATAGGATAGAGGATAGTATAGGGGATTGGATAGGATAGAGGATAGGATGGGATAGAGCATACGATAGAGGATAGGATAGGATAGAGGATAGGATAGGATAGAGAATAGGATAGGATAGAGGATAGGATAGGATAGAGGATAGGATAGGATAGACGATAGGATAGGATAGAGGATAGGATTGGATTGAGGATAGGATAGGAAAGAGCATAGAATAGGATAGAGGATAGGATAGGATACATGGTATTATAGGGTAGAGGATAGAATAGGTTAGAGGATAGGATAGGGGATTGGATAGGATAGAGGATAGGATAGACGAAAGGATATGATTGATGATGGGATAGGATAGAGGATAGGATAGGATAGAGGATAGGATTGGATAGAGGATAGGATAGGATAGAGGATAGGATAAGAAAGAGGATAGGATAGGATAGAGGATAGGATAGGATAGAGGATAGGATAGGATAGAGGATAGGATTGGATAGTGGATAAGATAGGATAGAGGATAGGATAAGATCGAGGACAGGATAGGATAGAGGATATGATAGGATAGAGGATAGGATTTGATAGAGGATAGGATAGGATAGAGGAAAGGATAGGATAGAGGATCGGATAAGTAAGAGGATAGGATAGGATAGAGGATAGGATAAGAAAGAGGATAGGATAGGATAGAGGATAGGATAGGATAGAGGATAGGATAGGATAGAGGATAGGATAGGATAGAGGATAGGATTGGATAGAGTATAGGATACGATAGAGGATAGGATAGAATAGAGGATAGGATAGGATAGTGGATAGGATAAGTAAGAGGATAGGATAGGATAGAGGATAGGATAGACGAAAGGATAGGATTGATGGTGGGATAGGATAGAGGATAGGATAGGCTAGAGGATAGGATAGGAAAGAGGATAGGAAACGATAGAGGATAGGATAGGATAGAGTATAGGATAGGATAGAGGATAGGATAGGATACATGGTATTATAGGGTAGAGGATAGAATGGGATAGAGGATAGGATAGGGGATTGGATAGGATAGAGGATAGGATAGACGAAAGGATAGGATTGATGATGGGATAGGATAGAGGATAGGATAGGATAGAGGATAGGATAGGACAGAGGATAAGATTGGATAGAGGATAGGATATGATAGAAGATACGATAGAGAATAGGATAGGATAGGGGATCGGATAGGAGAGAGGATAGGATAGGATAGAGGATAGGATAGGATAAAGGATAGGATAGGATAGAGGATAGGATAGGATAGAGGATAGGATAGGATAGAGGATAGGATAGGATAGAGGATAGGATAGGATAGAGGATAGGATAGGATAGAGGATAGGATAGGATAGAGGATAGGATAGGATAGAGGATAGGATAGGATAGAGGATAGGATAGGATAGAGGATAGGATAGGATAGAGGATAGGATAGGATAGAGGATAGGATAGGATAGAGGTTAGGACAGAATAGAGGATAGAATTAGTAAGAGCATAGGATAGGATAGAGGATGGGATAGCATAGAGGATAGGATAGGATAGAGGATAAGATTGGATAGAGGATAGGAAAGGATAGAAGATACGATAGAGAATAGGATAGGATAGGATAGAGGATAGGATAGGATAGAGGATAGGATAGGATAGGTGATAGGATAGAGGAAAGGATAGGATTGAGGATGGGATAGGATAGAGGATAGGATATGATAGAGAATAGGATAGGATAGAGGATAGGATAGGATAGAGGATAAGATTGGATAGATTATAGGATACGATAGAGGATAGGATAGAATAGAGGATAGGATAGGATAGAGGATAGGATAGCATAGACGATAGTATAGGATAGAGGATAGGATAGGACAGAGGATAAGATTGGATAGAGGATAGGATAGGATAGAAGATACGATAGAGAATAGGATAGGATAGGGGATCGGATAGGAGAGAGGATAGGATAGGATAGAGGATAGGATAGGATAGAGGATAGGATAGGATAGAGGATAGGATAGGATAGAGGATAGGATAAAGGATAGGATAGAGGAAAGGATAGGATTGAGGATAGGATAGGATAGAGGATAGGGTAGGATAGAGGATAGGATAGGATAGAGGTTAGGACAGAATAGAGGATAGAATTAGTAAGAGCATAGCATAGGATAGAGGATGGGATAGCATAGAGGGTAGGATAGGATAGAGGATAGGATAGGATAGAATAGAGGATAGGATAGGATAGAGGATAGGATAGCATAGACGATAGTATAGGATAGAGGATAGGATAGGACAGAGGATAACGTTGGATAGAGGATAGGATAGGATAGAAGATAGGATAGAGAATAGGATAGGATAGGGGATCGGATAGGAGAGAGGATAGGATAGGATAGGATAGGATAGGATAGAGGATAGGATAGGATAGAGGTTAGGACAGAATAGAGGATAGAATTAGTAAGAGCATAGGATAGGATACAGGATGGGATAGCATAGAGGATAGGATAGGATAGAGGATAGGATAGGATAGAGGATAGAATAGGATAGAGGATAGGATTGGATTGAGGATAGGATAGGAAAGAGCATAGAATAGGATAGAGGATAGGATAGGATACATGGTATTATAGGGTAGAGGATAGAATAGGATAGAGGATAGGATAGGGGATTGGATAGGATAGAGGATACGATAGACGAAAGGATAGGATTGATGATGGGATAGGATAGAGGATAGGATAGGATAGAGGATAGGATTGGATAGAGGATAGGATAGGATAGAGGAAAGGATAGGATAGAGGATAGGATAAGTAAGAGGATAGGATAGGATAGAGGATAGGGTAAGAAAGAGGATAGGATAGGATAGAGGATAGGATAGGATAGAGGATAGGATAGGATAGAGGATAGGATTGGATAGAGGATAGGATAGGATAGAGGATAGGATAGGACAGAGGATAAGATTGGATAGAGGATAGGATACGATAGAGGATAGGATAGGATAGAGGATAGGATAGGATAGATGATAGGATAGGATAGGTGATAGGATAGAGGATAGGATAGAATAGAGGATGGGATAGGATAGAGGATAGGATAGCATAGACGATAGTATAGGATAGAGGATAGGATAGGACAGAGAATAGGATAGGATAGAGGATAGGATAGGATAGAGCATACGATAGAGGATAGGATAGGATAGAGGATAGGATAGGATAGAGAATAGGATAGGATAGAGGATAGGATTGGATTGAGGATAGGATAGGAAAGAGCATAGAATAGGATAGAGGATAGGATAGGATACATGGTATTATAGGGTAGAGGATAGGATAGAATAGAGGATAGGATAGGATAGAGGATAGGATAGCATAGACGATAGTATAGGATAGAGGATAGGATAGGACAGAGGATAACATTGGATAGAGGATAGGATAGGATGGAAGATAGGATAGAGAATAGGATAGGATAGGGGATCGGATAGGAGAGAGGATAGGATAGGATAGAGGATAGGATAGGATAGAGGATCGGATAGGATAGAGGATAGGATAGGATAGAGGATAGGATAGGATAGAGGATAGGATAGGATAGAGGATAGGATAGGATAGAGGTTAGGACAGAATAGAGGATAGAATTAGTAAGAGCATAGGATAGGATACAGGATGGGATAGCATAGAGGATAGGATAGGATAGAGGATAGAATAGGATAGAGGATACGATTGGATTGAGGATAGGATAGGAAAGAGCATAGAATAGGATAGAGGATAGGATAGGATACATGGTATTATAGGGTAGAGGATAGAATAGGATAGAGGATAGGATAGGGGATTGGATAGGATAGAGGATACGATAGACGAAAGGATAGGATTGATGATGGGATAGGATAGAGGATAGGATAGGATAGAGGATAGGATTGGATAGAGGATAGGATAGGATAGAGGAAAGGATAGGATAGAGGATAGGATAAGTAAGAGGATAGGATAGGATAGAGGATAGGGTAAGAAAGAGGATAGGATAGGATAGAGGATAGGATAGGATAGAGGATAGGATACAATAGAGGATAGGATTGGATAGAGGATAAGATGGGATAGAGGATAGGATAAGATAGAGGACAGGATAGGATAGAGGATAGGATACGATAGAGGATAGGATAGGATAGAGTATAGGATACGATAGAGGATAGGATAGGATAGAGAATAGGATAGGATAGAGGATAGGATAAGTAAGAGGATAGGATAGGATAGAGGATAGGATAAGTAAGAGGATAGGATAGGATAGAGGATAGGATAGCATAGAGGATAGGATAGGATAGAACATACGATATTATAGAGGAAAGGATACGTAGAGGATAGGATGGGATAGAGAATAGGATAGGATAGAGGTTAGGATAAGATTGAGGATAGGATAGGATAGAGGATAGGATAGGGGATTGGATAGGATAGAGGATAGGATAGGATAGAGCATACGATAGAGGATAGGATAGGATAGAGGATAGGATAGGATAGAGAATAGGATAGGATAGAGGATAGGATAGGATAGAGCATACGATAGAGGATAGGATAGGATAGAGGATAGGATAGGATAGAGAATAGGATAGGATAGAGGATAGGATTGGATTGAGGATAGGATAGGAAAGAGCATAGAATAGGATAGAGGATAGGATAGGATACATGGTATTATAGGGTAGAGGATAGAATAGGATAGAGGATAGGATAGGGGATTGGATAGGATAGAGGATACGATAGACGAAAGGATAGGATTGATGATGGGATAGGATAGAGGATAGGATAGGATAGAGGATAGGATTGGATAGAGGATAGGATAGGATAGAGGAAAGGATAGGATAGAGGATAGGATAAGTAAGAGGATAGGATAGGATAGAGGATAGGGTAAGAAAGAGGATAGGATAGGATAGAGGATAGGATAGGATAGAGGATAGGATAGGATAGAGGATAGGATTGGATAGAGGATAGGATAGGATAGAGGATAGGATAGGACAGAGGATAAGATTGGATAGAGGATAGGATACGATAGAGGATAGGATAGGATAGAGGATAGGATAGGATAGATGATAGGATAGGATAGGTGATAGGATAGAGGATAGGATAGAATAGAGGATGGGATAGGATAGAGGATAGGATAGCATAGACGATAGTATAGGATAGAGGATAGGATAGGACAGAGAATAGGATAGGATAGAGGATAGGATAGGATAGAGCATACGATAGAGGATAGGATAGGATAGAGGATAGGATAGGATAGAGAATAGGATAGGATAGAGGATAGGATTGGATTGAGGATAGGATAGGAAAGAGCATAGAATAGGATAGAGGATAGGATAGGATACATGGTATTATAGGGTAGAGGATAGGATAGAATAGAGGATAGGATAGGATAGAGGATAGGATAGCATAGACGATAGTATAGGATAGAGGATAGGATAGGACAGAGGATAACATTGGATAGAGGATAGGATAGGATGGAAGATATAATAGAGAATAGGATAGGATAGGGGATCGGATAGGAGAGAGGATAGGATAGGATAGAGGATAGGATAGGATAGAGGATCGGATAGGATAGAGGATAGGATAGGATAGAGGATAGGATAGGATAGAGGATAGGATAGGATAGAGGATAGGATAGGATAGAGGTTAGGACAGAATAGAGGATAGAATTAGTAAGAGCATAGGATAGGATACAGGATGGGATAGCATAGAGGATAGGATAGGATAGAGGATAGAATAGGATAGAGGATACGATTGGATTGAGGATAGGATAGGAAAGAGCATAGAATAGGATAGAGGATAGGATAGGATACATGGTATTATAGGGTAGAGGATAGAATAGGATAGAGGATAGGATAGGGGATTGGATAGGATAGAGGATACGATAGACGAAAGGATAGGATTGATGATGGGATAGGATAGAGGATAGGATAGGATAGAGGATAGGATTGGATAGAGGATAGGATAGGATAGAGGAAAGGATAGGATAGAGGATAGGATAAGTAAGAGGATAGGATAGGATAGAGGATAGGGTAAGAAAGAGGATAGGATAGGATAGAGGATAGGATAGGATAGAGGATAGGATACAATAGAGGATAGGATTGGATAGAGGATAAGATGGGATAGAGGATAGGATAAGTAAGAGGATAGGATAGGATAGAGGATAGGATAAGTAAGAGGATAGGATAGGATAGAGGATAGGATAGCATAGAGGATAGGATAGGATAGAACATACGATATTATAGAGGAAAGGATACGTAGAGGATAGGATGGGATAGAGGATAGGATATGGGATTGGCTAGGATAGAGGATAGGATAGGATAGAGGATAGGATAGGATAGCGGAGAGGATTGGATAGAGGATCGGATAGGATAGAGGATAAGATTGGATGGAGGTGAGTATAGGATAGAGGATAGGATATGATAGAGGACAGGATAGGATAGAGGATAGAAAACGATAGTTGATAGGATAGGATAGAGGATAGGATAGGATAGTTGATAGGATAGGATAGAGCATACGATAGAGGATAGGATAGGATAGAGAATAGGATAGGATAGAGGATAGGATAAGTAAGAGGATAGGATAGGATAGAGGATAGGATACGATAGAGGATAGGATAGGATAGAGGATAAGATTGGATAGAGGATAGTATAGGATGGAGGATAGGATACGATAGAGGACAGGACAGGATAGAGGATAGGATACGATAGAGGATACGATAGGATAGATTATAGGATAGGATAGAGGATAGGATAGGATAGAGGATAGGATAGGATAGTTGGTAGGAAAGGATGGAGGATAGAAAGAGTAAAGGATAGGATAGAGGATAGGATACGATAGAACATACGATATTATAGAAAAAAGGATACGATAGAGGATAGGATAGGATAGAGGATAGGCTAAGGGATTGCCTAGGATAGAGGATAGGATAGGATAGAGGATCGGATAGGATAGAGGATAGGATAGGATAGAGGATAGGATAGGATAGAGGATAGGAAACGATAGAGGATAGGATAGGATAGACAATAGGTTAGGATACATGGTATTATAGGGTAGAGGATAGAATAGGATAGAGGATAGGATAGGGGATTGGATAGGATAGAGGATAGGATTGGATAGAGGATAGGATAGGATAGGTGATAAGATAGGATAGATGACAGGATAGGATAGAGGATAGGATTGGATAGAGGATAGGATAGGGGATTGGATAGGATAGAGGATAGGATAGGATAGAGGATAGGATAAGTAAGAGGATAGGATAGGATAGAGGATAGTATAGACGAAAGGATAGGATTAATGATGGGATAGGATAGAGGATAGGATAGGAAAGAGGATAGAATTGGATAGAGGATAGGATAGGATAGAGGATAGGATAGGATAGAGGATAGGATAAGTAAGAGGATAGGATAGGATAGAGGATAGGATAGGATAGAGGATAGGATAGGATAGAGGAAAGGATAGGATAGAGGATAGGATTGGATAGGGGATAAGATAGGATAGAGGATAGGATAAGATAGAGGACAGGATAGGATAGAGGATAGGATACGATAGAGGATAGGATAGGATAGAGGATAGGATATATTAGAGGATAGGGTTAGTAAGAGCATAGGATAGGATAGAGGATAGGATAGCATAGACGATAGTATAGGATAGAGGATAGGATAGGACAGAGGATAAGATTGGATAGAGGATAGGATAGGAAAGAGGATAGGATAGGATAGAGGATAGGATAGGATAGGGGATCGGATAGGAGAGAGGATAGGATAGGATAGAGGATAGGATAGGATAGAGGATAGGATAGGATAGAGGTTAAGATAGAATAGAGGATAGATTAGTAAGAGCATAGGATAGGATAGAGGATAGGATAGCATAGATGATAGGATAGGATAGAGGATAGGATAGGACAGAGAATAAGATTGGATAGAGGATAGGATAGGATAGAGGATAAGATAGGATAGAGGATAGGATAGGATAGAGGATAGGATAGGATAGAGGATAGGATAAGTAAGAGGATAGGATAGGATAGAGGAAAGGATAGGATTGAGGATGGGAGAGGATAGAGGATAGGATATGATAGAGAATAGGATAGGATAGAGGATAGGATAGGATAGAGGATAGGATAAGTAAGAGGATAGGATAGGATAGAGGATAGGATAGACGAAAGGATAGGATTGATGATGGGATAGGATAGAGGATAGGATAGGATAGAGGATAGGATAGGATACAGGGCAGGACAGGATAGAGGATAGGATACGGTAGAGGATACGATAGGATAGATTATAGGATAGGATAGAGGATAGGATAGAGGATAGGATACGATAGAACATACGATATTATAGAAAAAAGGATACGATAGAGGATAGGTTAGGATAGAGGATAGGATTGGATAGAGGATAGGATAGGATAGAGGATAGGATAGGATAGAGGATAGGATAGGATAGAGGATAGGATAGGATAGAGGACAGGATAAGTAAGAGGATAGGATAGGATAGAGGATAGGATAGAGGAAAGGATAGGATAGAGGATAGGATACGATAGAACATACGATATTATAGAAAAAAGGATACGATAGAGGATAGGTTAGGATAGAGGATAGGATATGGGATTGCCTAGGATAGAGAATAGGATACGATAGAGGATCGGATAGGATAGAGGATAGGATAGGATAGAGGATAGGATAAGTAAGAGGATAGGATAGGATAGAGGATAGGATAGACGAAAGGATAGGATTAATGATGGGATAGGATAGAGGATAGGATAGGATAGAGGATAGGATTGGATAGAGGATAGGATAGGATAGAGGATAGGATAGGATAGAGGATAGGATAAGTAAGAGGATAGGATAGGATAGAATATAGGATAGACGAAAGGATAGGATTGATGATGGGATAGGATAGAGGATAGGATAGGATAGAGGATAGGATAGGATAGAGGATGGGATAGGATAGAGGATAGGATGGGATAGGATAGAGGATAGGATAGGATAGTTGATAGGATAGGATAGAGGATAGGATAGGATAGTAGATATGATAGGATAGAGCATACGATAGAGGATAGGACGGGATAGAGAATAGGATAGGATGGGGGTAGGATTGGATAGAGGATAGGATAGGATAGAGGATAGGATAGGATAGAGGATAGGATAGGATAGAGGATGGGATAGGTTAGGTGATAAGATAGGATAGAGGACAGGTTAGGATAGAGGATAGGATTGGAAAGAGGATCGGATACGATAGAACATACGATATTATAGAAAAAAGGATACGATAGAGGATAGGATAGGATATGGGATTGCCTAGGATAGAGAATAGGATAGGATAAAGGATCGGATAGGATAGTTGATAGGATAGGATAGAGGATAGGATAGGATAGTTGATAGGATAGGATAGAGGATAGGATAGGATAGTTGATAGGATAGGATAGAGCATACGATAGAGGATAGGATAGGGTAGGATAGAGCATACGATAGAGGATAGGATAGGATAGAGAATAGGATAGGATACATGGTATTATAGGGTAGAGGATAGAATAGGATAGACGATAGGATAGGTGATTGGACAGGATAGAGAATAGGATAAGTAAGAGGACAGTATAGGATAGAGGATAGGATAGAGGAAAGGATAGGATTGAGGATGGGATAGGATAGAGGATAGGATATGATAGAGAATAGGATAGGATAGAGGATAGGATAGGATAGAGGATAAGATTGGATAGATTATAGGATACGATAGAGGTTAGGATAGAATAGAGGATAGGATAGGATAGAGGATAGGATAGGATAGAGGATAGGATAGAGGATAGGATAGGATAGAGGATAGGATAGGATAGAGGATAGGATAGGATAGAGGATAGGATGTAATAGAGGATAGGATTAGTAAGAGCATAGGATAGGATAGAGGATAGGATAGCATAGAGGATAGGATAGGATAGAGGATAGGATAGGACAGAGGATAAGATTGGATAGAGGATAGGATAGGATAAAGGATAGGATAGGTTAAAGGATAGGATAAGATACAGGATAGGATAGGATAGGTGATAAGATAGGATAGAGGACAGGATAGGATAGAGGATAGGATTGGATAGAGGATAGGATAGAGGAAAGGATAGGATAGAGGATAGGATAGACGAAAGGATAGGATAGAGGATAGGATACGATAGAACATACGATATTATAGAAAAAAGGATACGATAGAGGATAGGATAGGTTAGAGGATAGGATATGGGATTGCCTAGGATAGAGGATAGGATAGGATAGAGGATCGGATAGGATAGAGGATAGGATAGGATAGAGGATAGGATAAGTAAGAGGATAGGATAAGATAGAGGATAGTATAGACGAAAGGATAGGATTGATGATGGGATAGGATAGAGGATAGGATAGAATAGAGGATAGGATTGGATAGAGGATAGGATAGGATAGAGGATAGGATAGGACAGAGGATAAGATTGGATAGAGGATAGGATAGGAAAGAGGATAGGATAGGATAGAGGATAGGATAGGATAGTGGATAGGATAAGTAAGAGGATAGGATAGGATAGAGGATAGTATAGACGAAAGGATAGGATTAATGATGGGATAGGATAGAGGATAGGATAGGAAAGAGGATAGGATTGGATAGAGGATAGGATAGGATAGAGGATAGGATAGGATAGAGGATAGGATAAGTAAGAGGATAGGATAGGATAGAGGATAGGATAGGATAGAGGATAGGATAGGATAGAGGAAAGGATTGGATAGAGGATAGGATTGGATAGAGGATAAGATAGGATAAGATAGAGGACACGATAGGATAGAGGATAGGATACGATAGAGGATAGGATAGGATAGAGGATAGGATATATTAGAGGATAGTGTTAGTAAGAGCATAGGATAGGATAGAGGATAGGATAGCATAGAGTATAGGATAGGATAGAGGATAGGATAGGATAGGATAGAGGATAGGATAGGATAGTTGGTTGTATAGGATAGAGGGTAGAGATAGGATAGTTGATAGGATAGGATAGAGCATACGATAGATAATAGGATAGGATAGAGAATAGGATCGGATAGAGGATAGGATTGGATAGAGGATAGGATAGGATAGAGGATAGGATAGGATGGTTGATAGGATAGGATAGAGCATACGATAGAGGATAGGTTAGGATAGAGAATAGGTTAGGATACATGGTATTATAGGGTAGAGGATAGAATAGGATAGAGGACAGGATAGGGGATTGGATAGGATAGAGGATAGGATTGGATAGAGGATAGGATAGGATAGGTGATAAGATAGGATAGATGACAGGATAGGATAGAGGATAGGATTGGATAGAGGATAGGATAGAGGAAAGGATATGATAGAGGATAGGATAGGGGATTGGATAGGATAGAGGATAGGATAAGTAAGAGGATAGGATAGGATAGAGGATAGGATAAGTAAGAGCATAGGATAGGATAGAGGATAGTATAGACGAAAGGATAGGATTAATGATGGGATAGGATAGAGGATAGGATAGGAAAGAGCATAGGATAGGATAGAGGATAGGATAGCATAGACGATAGTATAGGATAGAGGATAGGATAGGACAGAGGATAAGATTGGATAGAGGATAGGCTAGGAAAGAGGATAGGATAGGATAGAGGATAGGATAGGATAGAGGATAGGATAGGATAGAGGATAGGATAGGATAGAGGATAGGATAGGATAGAGGATAGGATAGGATAGAGGATAGGATAAGTAAGAGGATAGGATAGGATAGAGGATAGGATAGGATAGAGGATAGGATAAGTAAGAGGATAGGATAGGATAGAGGATAGGATAGACGAAAGGATAGGATTGATGATGGGATAGGATAGAGGATAGGATAGGATAGAGGATAGGATTGGATAGAGGATAGGATAGGATAGAAGATAGGATAGGATAGAGGATAGGATATGTAAGAGGATAGGATAGGATAGAGGAAAGGATAGGATAGAGGATAGGATAGGATAGTTGATAGGATAGGATAGAGCATACGATAGAGGATAGGATAGGATAGAGAATAGGATAGGATAGAGGATAGGATTGGATAGAGGATAGGATAGGATAGAGGATAGGATAGGATAGAGGATAGGATAGGATAGAGGATAGGATAGGATAGAAGATAGGATTGGATAGAGGATCGGATAGGATAGAGGATAGGATAAGGGATTGCCTAGGATAGAGGATAGGAAAGGATAGAGGATCGGATAGGATAGAGGATAGGATAGGATAGTGGATAGGATAAGTAATAGGATAGGATAGGATAGAGGATAGGATAGACGAAAGGGTAGGATTGATGATGGGATAGGATAGAGGAAAGGATAGGATAGAGGATAGGATAGGAAAGAGGATAGGAAACGATAGAGGATAGGATAGGATAGAGTATAGGATAGGATAGAGGATAGGATAGGATAGGATAGAGGATAGGATAGGATAGTTGGTAGTATAGGATAGAAGATAGGATAGGATAGTTGATAGGATAGGATAGAGCATACGATAGAGGATAGGATAGGATAGAGAATAGGATCGTATAGAGGATAGGATTGGATAGAGGATAGGATAGGATAGAGGATAGGATAGGATAGTTGATAGGATAGGATAGAGCATACGATAGAGGATAGGATAGGATAGAGAATAGGATAGGATAGAGGATAGGATATAATAGAGGATAGGATAGGATAGGTGATAAGATAGGATAGAGGACAGGATAGGATAGTGGATAGGATTGGATAGAGGATAGGATAGGATAGAGGATAGGATAGGATAGAGGATAGGATAAGTAAGAGGATAGGATAGGATAGAGGATAGTATAGACGAAAGGATAGGATTAATGATGGGATAGGATAGAGGATAGGATAGGAAAGAGGATAGGATTGGATAGAGGATAGGATAGGATAGAGGATAGGATAGGATAGAGGATAGGATAAGTAAGAGGATAGGATAGGATAGAGGATAGGATAGGATAGAGGATAGGATAGGATAGAGGAAAGGATAGGATAGAGGATAGGATTGGATAGAGGATAAGATAGGATAGAGGATAGGATAAGATAGAGGACAGGATAGGATAGAGAATAGGATAGGATACATGGTATTATAGGGTAGAGGATAGAATAGGATAGAGGATAGGATAGGGGATTGGATAGGATAGAGGATAGGATAAGTAAGAGGATAGGATAGGATAGAGGATAGGATAGAGGAAAGGATAGGATTGAGGATGGGATAGGATAGAGGATAGGATATGATAGAGAATAGGATATAATAGAGGATAGGATAGAGGATATTATAGGATAGAGGATATGATAGGATAGAGGATAGGATAAAGGATAGGATAGGATAGAGGATAGGATGGGATAGAGAATAGGATAGGATAGATGATAGGATTGGATAGAGGATAGGATAGGATAGAGGATAGGATAGGATAGAGGATAGGATAGGATAGAGGATCGGATAGGATAGAAGATAGGATAGGATAGGTGATAAGATAGGATAGAGGACGGGATAGGATAGAGGATAGGATTGGATAGAGGATCGGATAGGATAGAGGATAGGATAAGTAAGAGGATAGGATAGCATAGAGGATAGGATAGAGGACGGGATAGGATAGAGGATAGGATTGGATAGAGGATCGGATAGGATAGAGGATAGGATAAGTAAGAGGATAGGATAGCATAGAGGATAGGATAGAGGACGGGATAGGATAGAGGATAGGATTGGATAGAGAATAGGATAGGTTAGAGGATAGGATAGGATAGAGGATAGGATAAGTAAGAGGATAGGATAGCATAGAGGATAGGATAGAGGAAAGGATACGGTAGAGGATAGGATACGATAGAGGATAAGATAGGATAGAGGATAGGATAAGGGATTGCCTAGGATAGAGGATAGGATAGGATAGAGGATAGGATACGATAGAGGATAGGATAGGATAGAGGATAGGATATATTAGAGGATAGGGTTAGTAAGAGCATAGGATAGGATAGAGGATAGGATAGCATAGACGATAGTATAGGATAGAGGATAGGATAGGAAAGAGGATAAGATTGGATAGAGGATAGGATAGGAAAGAGGATAGGATAGGATAGAGGATAGGATAGGATAGGGGATCGGATAGGAAAGAGGATAGGATAGGATAGAGGATAGGATAGGATAGGGGATCGGATAGGAGAGAGGATAGGATAGGATAGAGGATAGGATAGGATAGAGGATATGATAGGATAGAGGATAGGATAGGATAGAGGATAGGATAGGATAGAGAATAGGATAGGATAGAGGATAGGATTGGATAGGGGATTGGATAGGATAGAGGATAGGATAAGTAAGAGGATAGGATAGGATAGAGGATAGGATAGAGGAAAGGATAGGATTGAGGATGGGATAGGATAGAGGATAGGATATGATGGAGAATAGGATATAATAGAGGATAGGATAGAGGATATTATAGGATAGAGGATATGATAGGATAGAGGATAGGATAAAGGATAGGATAAGATAGAGGATAGGATGGGATAGAGAATAGGATAGGATAGATGATAGGATTGGATAGAGGATAGGATAGGATAGAGGATAGGATAGGATAGAGGATAGGATAGGATAGAAGATAGGATAGGATAGGTGATAAGATAGGATAGAGGACGGGATAGGATAGAGGATAGGATTGGATAGAGGATCGGATAGGATAGAGGATAGGATAAGTAAGAGGGTAGGATAGCATAGAGGATAGGATAGAGGACGGGATAGGATAGAGGATAGGATTGGATAGAGGATCGGATAGGATAGAGGATAGGATAAGTAAGAGGATAGGATAGCATAGAGGATAGGATAGAGGAAAGGATAGGATAGAGGATAGGATACGATAGAGGATAGGATAGGATAGAGGATAGGATAGGACAGAGGATAGGATACGATAGAGGATAGGATATATTAGAGGATAGGATAGGATAGAGGATAGGATAGGATAGAAGATAGGATTGGATAGAGGATCGGATAGGATAGAGGATAGGATAAGGGATTGCCTAGGATAGAGGATAGGAAAGGATAGAGGATCGGATAGGATAGAGGATAGGATAGGATAGTGGATAGGATAAGTAATAGGATAGGATAGGATAGAGGATAGGATAGACGAAAGGGTAGGATTGATGATGGGATAGGATAGAGGAAAGGATAGGATAGAGGATAGGATAGGAAAGAGGATAGGAAACGATAGAGGATAGGATAGGATAGAGTATAGGATAGGATAGAGGATAGGATAGGATAGGATAGAGGATAGGATAGGATAGTTGGTAGTATAGGATAGAAGATAGGATAGGATAGTTGATAGGATAGGATAGAGCATACGATAGAGGATAGGATAGGATAGAGAATAGGATCGTATAGAGGATAGGATTGGATAGAGGATAGGATAGGATAGAGGATAGGATAGGATAGTTGATAGGATAGGATAGAGCATACGATAGAGGATAGGATAGGATAGAGAATAGGATAGGATAGAGGATAGGATATAATAGAGGATAGGATAGGATAGGTGATAAGATAGGATAGAGGACAGGATAGGATAGTGGATAGGATTGGATAGAGGATAGGATAGGATAGAGGATAGGATAGGATAGAGGATAGGATAAGTAAGAGGATAGGATAGGATAGAGGATAGTATAGACGAAAGGATAGGATTAATGATGGGATAGGATAGAGGATAGGATAGGAAAGAGGATAGGATTGGATAGAGGATAGGATAGGATAGAGGATAGGATAGGATAGAGGATAGGATAAGTAAGAGGATAGGATAGGATAGAGGATAGGATAGGATAGAGGATAGGATAGGATAGAGGAAAGGATAGGATAGAGGATAGGATTGGATAGAGGATAAGATAGGATAGAGGATAGGATAAGATAGAGGACAGGATAGGATAGAGAATAGGATAGGATACATGGTATTATAGGGTAGAGGATAGAATAGGATAGAGGATAGGATAGGGGATTGGATAGGATAGAGGATAGGATAAGTAAGAGGATAGGATAGGATAGAGGATAGGATAGAGGAAAGGATAGGATTGAGGATGGGATAGGATAGAGGATAGGATATGATAGAGAATAGGATATAATAGAGGATAGGATAGAGGATATTATAGGATAGAGGATATGATAGGATAGAGGATAGGATAAAGGATAGGATAGGATAGAGGATAGGATGGGATAGAGAATAGGATAGGATAGATGATAGGATTGGATAGAGGATAGGATAGGATAGAGGATAGGATAGGATAGAGGATAGGATAGGATAGAGGATCGGATAGGATAGAAGATAGGATAGGATAGGTGATAAGATAGGATAGAGGACGGGATAGGATAGAGGATAGGATTGGATAGAGGATCGGATAGGATAGAGGATAGGATAAGTAAGAGGATAGGATAGCATAGAGGATAGGATAGAGGACGGGATAGGATAGAGGATAGGATTGGATAGAGGATCGGATAGGATAGAGGATAGGATAAGTAAGAGGATAGGATAGCATAGAGGATAGGATAGAGGACGGGATAGGATAGAGGATAGGATTGGATAGAGGATAGGATAGGTTAGAGGATAGGATAGGATAGAGGATAGGATAAGTAAGAGGATAGGATAGCATAGAGGATAGGATAGAGGAAAGGATACGGTAGAGGATAGGATACGATAGAGGATAAGATAGGATAGAGGATAGGATAAGGGATTGCCTAGGATAGAGGATAGGATAGGATAGAGGATAGGATACGATAGAGGATAGGATAGGATAGAGGATAGGATATATTAGAGGATAGGGTTAGTAAGAGCATAGGATAGGATAGAGGATAGGATAGCATAGACGATAGTATAGGATAGAGGATAGGATAGGAAAGAGGATAAGATTGGATAGAGGATAGGATAGGAAAGAGGATAGGATAGGATAGAGGATAGGATAGGATAGGGGATCGGATAGGAAAGAGGATAGGATAGGATAGAGGATAGGATAGGATAGGGGATCGGATAGGAGAGAGGATAGGATAGGATAGAGGATAGGATAGGATAGAGGATATGATAGGATAGAGGATAGGATAGGATAGAGGATAGGATAGGATAGAGAATAGGATAGGATAGAGGATAGGATTGGATAGGGGATTGGATAGGATAGAGGATAGGATAAGTAAGAGGATAGGATAGGATAGAGGATAGGATAGAGGAAAGGATAGGATTGAGGATGGGATAGGATAGAGGATAGGATATGATGGAGAATAGGATATAATAGAGGATAGGATAGAGGATATTATAGGATAGAGGATATGATAGGATAGAGGATAGGATAAAGGATAGGATAAGATAGAGGATAGGATGGGATAGAGAATAGGATAGGATAGATGATAGGATTGGATAGAGGATAGGATAGGATAGAGGATAGGATAGGATAGAGGATAGGATAGGATAGAAGATAGGATAGGATAGGTGATAAGATAGGATAGAGGACGGGATAGGATAGAGGATAGGATTGGATAGAGGATCGGATAGGATAGAGGATAGGATAAGTAAGAGGGTAGGATAGCATAGAGGATAGGATAGAGGACGGGATAGGATAGAGGATAGGATTGGATAGAGGATCGGATAGGATAGAGGATAGGATAAGTAAGAGGATAGGATAGCATAGAGGATAGGATAGAGGAAAGGATAGGATAGAGGATAGGATACGATAGATGATAGGATTGGATAGAGGATAGGATAGGATAGAGGATAGGATAGGATAGAGGATAGGATAGGATAGAAGATAGGATAGGATAGGTGATAAGATAGGATAGAGGACGGGATAGGATAGAGGATAGGATTGGATAGAGGATCGGATAGGATAGAGGATAGGATAAGTAAGAGGGTAGGATAGCATAGAGGATAGGATAGAGGACGGGATAGGATAGAGGATAGGATTGGATAGAGGATCGGATAGGATAGAGGATAGGATAGGATAGAGAATAGGATAGGATAGAGGATAGGATTGGATAGGGGATTGGATAGGATAGAGGATAGGATAAGTAAGAGGATAGGATAGGATAGAGGATAGGATAGAGGAAAGGATAGGATTGAGGATGGGATAGGATAGAGGATAGGATATGATGGAGAATAGGATATAATAGAGGATAGGATAGAGGATATTATAGGATAGAGGATATGATAGGATAGAGGATAGGATAAAGGATAGGATAAGATAGAGGATAGGATGGGATAGAGAATAGGATAGGATAGATGATAGGATTGGATAGAGGATAGGATAGGATAGAGGATAGGATAGGATAGAGGATAGGATAGGATAGAAGATAGGATAGGATAGGTGATAAGATAGGATAGAGGACGGGATAGGATAGAGGATAGGATTGGATAGAGGATCGGATAGGATAGAGGATAGGATAAGTAAGAGGGTAGGATAGCATAGAGGATAGGATAGAGGACGGGATAGGACAGTTGATAAGATTGGATAGAGGATAGGATAGGAAAGAGGATAGGATAGGATAGAGGATAGGATAGGATAGGGGATCGGATAGGAGAGAGGATAGGATAGGATAGAGGATAGGATAGAGGAGATGATAGGATAGAGGATAGGATAGGATAGAGGATAGGATAGGATAGATGTTAAGATAGAATAGAGGATAGAATTAGTAAGAGCATAGGATAGGATAGAGGATAGGATAGCATAGATGATAGGATTGGATAGAGGATAGGATAGGATAGAAGATAGGATAGGATAGAGGATAGGATATGTAATAGGATAGGATAGGATAGAGGAAAGGATAGGATTGAGGATGGGAGAGGATAGAGGATAGGATATGATAGAGAATAGGATAGGATAGAGGATAGGATACGACAGAGGATAGGATAGGATAGAGGATAAGATTGGATAGAGGATAGTATAGGATAGAGGATAGGATAAGTAAGAGGATAGGATAGCATAGAGGATAGGATAGAGGAAAGGATAGGATAGAGGATAGGATACGATAGAACATACGATATTATAGAAAAAAGGATACGATAGAGGATAGGATAGGATAGAGGATAGGATAAGGGATTGCCTAGGATAGAGGATAGGATAGGATAGAGGATCGGATAGGATAGAGGATAGGATAGGATAGTGGATAGGATAAGTAAGAGGATAGGATAGGATAGAGGATAGGATAGACGAAAGGATAGGATTGATGATGGGATAGGATAGAGGATAGGATAGGATAGAGGATAGGACAGGAAAGAGGATAGGAAACGATAGAGGATAGAATAGGATAGAGTATAGGATAGGATAGAGGATAGTATAGGATAGGATAGAGGATAGGATAGGATAGTTGGTAGTATAGGATAGAGGATAGGATAGGATAGTTGATAGGATAGGATAGAGCATACGATAGAGGATAGGATAGGATAGAGAATAGGATCGGATAGAGGATAGGATTGGATAGAGGATAGGATAGGATAGAGGATACGATAGGATAGTTGATAGGATAGGATAGAGCATACGATAGAGGATAGGTTAGGATAGAGAATAGGTTAGGATACATGGTATTATAGGGTAGAGGATAGAATAGGTTAGAGGATAGGATAGGGGATTGGATAGGATAGAGGATAGGATAGGATAGTTGATAGGATAGGATAGAGCATACGATAGAGGATAGGATAGGATAGAGAATAGGATAGGATAGAGGATAGGATATAATAGAGGATAGGATAGGATAGGTGATAAGATAGGATAGAGGACAGGATAGGATAGTGGATAGGATTGGATAGAGGATAGGATAGAGGAAAGGATAGGATAGAGGATAGGATATAATAGAGGATAGGATAGGATAGGTGATAAGATAGGATAGAGGACAGGATAGGATAGTGGATAGTTTTGGATAGAGCATAGGATAGAGGAAAGGATAGGATAGAGGATAGGATAGAGGAAAGGATATGATAGAGGATAGGATACGATAGAACATACGATATTATAGAAAAAAGGATACGATAGAGGATAGGATATGGGATTGACTAGGATAGAGGATAGGATAGGATAGTTGATAGGATAGGATAGAGCATACGATAGAGGATAGGATAGGATAGAGAATAAGATAGGATAGAGGATAGGATATAATAGAGGATAGGATAGGATAGGTGATAAGATAGGATAGAGGACAGGATAGGATAGTGGATAGGATTGGATAGAGGATAGGATAGAGGAAAGGATAGGATAGAGGATAGGATAGAGGAAAGGATAGGATAGAGGATAGGATACGATAGAACATACGATATTATAGAAAAAAGGATACGATAGAGGATAGGATATGCGATTGAATAGGATAGAGGATAGGATAGGATAGAGGATCGGATAGGATAGAGGAGAGGATAGGATAGAGGATAGGATAGGATAGAGGATAGGATAGGATAGAAGATAGGATAAGTAAGAGGATAGGATAGCATAGAGGATAGGATAGAGGAAAGGATAGGATAGACGATAGGATACGATAGAGGATAGGATAGGATAGAGGATAGGATAAGGGATTGCCTAGGATAGAGGATAGGATAGGATAGAGGATAGGATACGATAGAGGATAGGATAGGATAGAGGATAGGATATATTAGAGGATAGGGTTAGTAAGAGCATAGGATAGGATAGAGGATAGGATAGCATAGACGATAGTATAGGATAGTGGATAGGATAGGACAGAGGATAAGATTGGATAGAGGATAGGATAGGAAAGAGGATAGGATAGGATAGAGGATAGGATAGGATAGGGGATCGGATAGGAGAGAGGATAGGATAGGATAGAGGATAGGATAGGATAGAGGATATGATAGGATAGAGGATAGGATAGGATAGAGGATAGGATAGGATAGAGGATAGGATAGGATAGAGGATAGGATAGGATAGATGTTAAGATAGAATAGAGGATAGAATTAGTAAGAGCATAGGATAGGATAGAGGATAGGATAGCATAGATGATAGGATAGGATAGAGGATAGGATAGGACAGAGAATAAGATTGGATAGAGGATAGGATAGGATAGAGGATAAGATAGGATAGAGGATAGGATAGGATAGAGGATAGGATAGGATAGAGGATAGGATAAGTAAGAGGATAGGATAGGATAGAGGATAGGATAGACGAAAGGATAGGATTGATGATGGGATAGGATAGAGGATAGGATAGGATAGAGGATAGGATTGGATAGAGGATAGGATAGGATAGAAGATAGGATAGGATAGAGGATAGGATATGTAAGAGGATAGCATAGGATAGAGGAAAGGATAGGATTGAGGATGGGAGAGGATAGAGGATAGGATATGATAGAGAATAGGATAGGATAGAGGATAGGATAGGATAGAGGATAGGATAAGTAAGAGGATAGGATAGGATAGAGGATAGGATAGACGAAAGGATAGGATTGATGATGGGATAGGATAGAGGATAGGATAGGATAGAGGATAGGATTGGATAGAGGATAGGATAGGATAGAGGATAAGATTGGATAGAGGATAGTATAGGATAGAGGATAGGGTAGGATAGGATAGAGGATAGGATAGTTGATAGTTGATAGGATAGGATAGAGGATAGGATAGGATAGTTGATAGGATAGGATAGAGCATACGATAGAGGATAGGATAGGAAAGAGAATAGGATCGTATAGAGGATAGGATTTAATAGAGGATAGGATAGGATAGAGGATAGGATAGGATAGTTGATAGGATAGGATAGAGCATACGATAGAGGATAGGATAGGATAGAGGATAGGATATAATAGAGGATAGGATAGGATAGGTGATAAGATAGGATAGAGGACAGGATAGGATAGTGGATAGGATTGGATAGAGGATAGGATAGGATAGAGGATAGGATAGGATAGAGGATAGGATAAGTAAGAGGATAGGATAGGATAGAGGATAGTATAGACGAAAGGATAGGATTAATGATGGGATAGGATAGAGGATAGGATAGGAAAGAGGATAGGATTGGATAGAGGATAGGATAGGATAGAGGATAGGATAGGATAGAGGATTGGATAAGTAAGAGGATAGGATAGGATAGAGGATAGGATAGGATAGAGGATAGGATAGGATAGAGGAAAGGATGGGATAGAGGATAGGATTGGATAGAGGATAAGATAGGATAGAGGATAGGATAAGATAGAGGACAGGATAGGATAGAGGATAGGATACGATAGAGGATAGGATAGTATAGAGGATAGGATATATTAGAGGATAGGGTTAGTAAGGACATAGGATAGGATAGAGGATAGGATAGCATAGACGATAGTATAGGATAGAGGATAGGATAGGACAGAGGATAAGATTGGATAGAGGATAGGATAGGAAAGAGGATAGGATAGGATAAAGGATAGGATAGGATAGTGGATAGGATAAGTATGAGGATAGGATAGGATAGAGGATAGGATAGACGAAAGGATAGGATTGATGATGGGATAGGATAGAGGATAGGATAGGATAGAGGATAGGATAGGAAAGAGGATAGGAAACGATAGAGAATAGGATAGGATAGAGTATAGGATAGGATAGAGGATAGGATAGGATAGGATAGAGGATAGGATAGGATAGTTGGTTGTATAGGATAGAGGATAGGATAGGATAGTTGATAGGATAGGATAGAGCATACGATAGATAATAGGATAGGATAGAGAATAGGATCGGATAGAGGATAGGATTGGATAGAGGATAGGATGGGATAGAGGATAGGATAGGATGGTTGATAGGATAGGATAGAGCATACGATAGAGGATAGGTTAGGATAGAGAATAGGTTAGGGTACATGGTATTATAGGGTAGAGGATAGAATAGGATAGAGGATAGGATAGGGGATTGGATAGGATAGAGGATAGGATAAGTAAGAGGATAGGATAGGATAGAGGATAGGATAAGTAAGAGGATAAGATTGGATAGAGGATAGTATAGGATAGAGGATAGGGTAGGATAGGATAGAGGATAGGATAGGATAGTTGATAGGATAGGATAGAGGATAGGATAGGATGGTTGATAGGATAGGATAGAGCATACGATAGAGGATAGGTTAGGATAGAGAATAGGTTAGGGTACATGGTATTATAGGGTAGAGGATAGAATAGGATAGAGGATAGGATAGGGGATTGGATAGGATAGAGGATAGGATTGGATAGAGGATAGGATAGGATAGGTGATAATATAGGATAGATGACAGGATAGGATAGAGGATAGGATTGGATAGAGGATAGGATAGAGGAAAGGATATGATAGAGGATAGGATAGGGGATTGGATAGGATAGAGGATAGGATAAGTAAGAGGATAGGATAGGATAGAGGATAGGATAAGTAAGAGGATAAGATTGGATAGAGGATAGTATAGGATAGAGGATAGGGTAGGATAGGATAGAGGATAGGATAGGATAGTTGATAGGATAGGTTAGAGGATAGGATGGGATAGTTGATAGGATAGGATAGAGCATACGATAGAGGATAGGATAGGATAGAGAATAGGATAAGATAGAGGATAGGATTGGATAGAGGATAGGATAGAGGAAAGGATAGGATAGAGGATAGGATACGATAGAACATACGATATTATAGAAAAAAGGATACGATAGAGGGTAGGATAGGATAGAGGATAGGATAAGGGATTGCCTAGGATAGAGGATAGGATAGGATAGTGGATAGGATAAGTAAGAGGATAGGATAGGATAGAGGATAGGATAGACGAAAGGATAGGATTGATGATGGGATAGGATAGAGGATAGGATAGGATAGAGGATAGGATAGGAAAGAGGATAGGAAACGATAGAGGATAGGATAGGATAGAGTATAGGATAGGATAGAGCATACGATAGAGGATAGGATAGGATAGAGAATAGGATCGGATAGAGGATAGGATTGGATAGAGGATAGGATAGGATAGAGGATAGGATAGGATAGTTGATAGGATAGGATAGAGCATACGATAGAGGATAGGTTAGGATAGAGAATAGGTTAGGATACATGGTATTATAGGTTAGAGGATAGAATAGGTTAGAGGATAGGATAGGGGATTGGATAGGATAGAGGATAGGATAGGATAGAGCATACGATAGAGGATAGGATAGGATAGAGAATAGGATAGGATAGAGGATAGGATATAATAGAGGATAGGATAGGATAGGTGATAAGATAGGATAGAGGACAGGATAGGATAGTGGATAGGATTGGATAGAGGATAGGATAGAGGAAAGGATAGGATAGAGGATAGGATATAATAGAGGATAGGATAGGATAGGTGATAAGATAGGATAGAGGACAGGATAGGATAGTGGATAGGATTGGATAGAGCATAGGATAGAGGAAAGGATAGGATAGAGGATAGGATAGAGGAAAGGATAGGATAGAGGAAAGGATAGGATAGAGGAAAGGATAGGATAGAGGATAGGATACGATAGAACATACGATATTATAGAAAAAATTATACGATAGAGGATAGGATATGGGATTGCCTAGGATAGAGGATAGGATAGGATAGTTGATAGGATAGGATAGAGCATACGATAGAGGATAGGATAGGATAGAGAATAGGATAGGATAGAGGATAGGATATAATAGAGGATATGATAGGATAGGTGATGAGATAGGATAGAGGACAGGATAGGATAGTGGATAGTATTGGATAGAGGATAGGATAGAGGAAAGGATAGGATAGAGGATAGGATAGAGGAAAGGATAGGATAGAGGATAGGATACGATAGAACATACGATATTATAGAAAAAAGGATACGATAGAGGATAGGATAGGATAGAGGATAGGATATGGGATTGCCCAGGATAGAGGATAGGATAGGATAGAGGATAGGATAAGTAAGAGGATAGGATAGGATAGAGGATAGTATAGACGAAAGGATAGGATTGATGATGGGATAGGATAGAGGATAGGATAATATAGAGGATAGGATTGGATAGAGGATAGGATAGGAAAGAGGATAGGATAGGATAGAGGATAGGATAGGATAGGGGATCGGATAGGAGAGAGGATAGGATAGGATAGAGGATAGGATAGGATAGAGGATATGATAGGATAGAGGATAGGATAGGATAGAGGATAGGATAGGATAGAGGATAGGATAGGGTAGAGGATAGGATAGGATAGTGGATAGGATAAGTAAGAGGATAGGATAGGATAGAGGATAGGATAGACGAAAGGATAGGATTGATGATGGGATAGGATAGAGGATAGGATAGGATAGAGGATAGGATAGGAAAGAGGATAGGAAACGATAGAGGATAGGATAGGATAGAGTATAGGATAGGATAGAGCATACGATAGAGGATAGGATAGGATAGAGAATAGGATCGGATAGAGGATAGGATTGGATAGAGGATAGGATAGGATAGAGGATAGGATAGGATAGTTGATAGGATAGGATAGAGCATACGATAGAGGATAGGTTAGGATAGAGAATAGGTTAGGATACATGGTATTATAGGTTAGAGGATAGAATAGGTTAGAGGATAGGATAGGGGATTGGATAGGATAGAGGATAGGATAGGATAGAGCATACGATAGAGGATAGGATAGGATAGAGAATAGGATAGGATAGAGGATAGGATATAATAGAGGATAGGATAGGATAGGTGATAAGATAGGATAGAGGACAGGATAGGATAGTGGATAGGATTGGATAGAGGATAGGATAGAGGAAAGGATAGGATAGAGGATAGGATATAATAGAGGATAGGATAGGATAGGTGATAAGATAGGATAGAGGACAGGATAGGATAGTGGATAGGATTGGATAGAGCATAGGATAGAGGAAAGGATAGGATAGAGGATAGGATAGAGGAAAGGATAGGATAGAGGAAAGGATAGGATAGAGGAAAGGATAGGATAGAGGATAGGATACGATAGAACATACGATATTATAGAAAAAATTATACGATAGAGGATAGGATATGGGATTGCCTAGGATAGAGGATAGGATAGGATAGTTGATAGGATAGGATAGAGCATACGATAGAGGATAGGATAGGATAGAGAATAGGATAGGATAGAGGATAGGATATAATAGAGGATATGATAGGATAGGTGATGAGATAGGATAGAGGACAGGATAGGATAGTGGATAGTATTGGATAGAGGATAGGATAGAGGAAAGGATAGGATAGAGGATAGGATAGAGGAAAGGATAGGATAGAGGATAGGATACGATAGAACATACGATATTATAGAAAAAAGGATACGATAGAGGATAGGATAGGATAGAGGATAGGATATGGGATTGCCCAGGATAGAGGATAGGATAGGATAGAGGATAGGATAAGTAAGAGGATAGGATAGGATAGAGGATAGTATAGACGAAAGGATAGGATTGATGATGGGATAGGATAGAGGATAGGATAATATAGAGGATAGGATTGGATAGAGGATAGGATAGGAAAGAGGATAGGATAGGATAGAGGATAGGATAGGATAGGGGATCGGATAGGAGAGAGGATAGGATAGGATAGAGGATAGGATAGGATAGAGGATATGATAGGATAGAGGATAGGATAGGATAGAGGATAGGATAGGATAGAGGATAGGATAGGATAGAGGATAGGATAGGATAGATGTTAAGATAGAATAGAGGATAGAATTAGTAAGAGCATAGGATAGGATAGAGGATAGGATAGCATAGATGATAGGATAGGATAGAGGATAGGATAGGACAGAGAATAAGATTGGATAGAGGATAGGATAGGATAGAGGATAAGATAGGATAGAGGATAGGATAGGATAGAGGATAGGATAGGATAGAGGATAGGATAAGTAAGAGGATAGGATAGGATAGAGGATAGGATAGACGAAAGGATAGGATTGATGATGGGATAGGATAGAGGATAGGATAGGATAGAGGATAGGATTGGATAGAGGATAGGATAGGATAGAGGATAAGATTGGATAGAGGATAGTATAGGATAGAGGATAGGGTAGGATAGGATAGAGGTTAGGATAGTTGATAGTTGATAGGATAGGATAGAGGATAGGATAGGATAGTTGATAGGATACGATAGAGCATACGATAGAGGATAGGATAGGAAAGAGAATAGGATCGTATAGAGGATAGGATTTAATAGAGGATAGGATAGGATAGAGGATAGGATAGGATAGTTGATAGGATAGGATAGAGCATACGATAGAGGATAGGATAGGATAGAAGATAGGATATAATAGAGGATAGGATAGGATAGGTGATAAGATAGGATAGAGGACAGGATAGGATAGTGGATAGGATTGGATAGAGGATAGGATAGGATAGAGGATAGGATAGGATAGAGGATAGGATAAGTAAGAGGATAGGATAGGATAGGGGATAGTATAGACGAAAGGATAGGATTAATGCTGGGATAGGATAGAGGATAGGATAGGAAAGAGGATAGGATTGGATAGAGGATAGGATAGGATAGAGGATAGGATAGGATAGAGGATTGGATAAGTAAGAGGATAGGATAGGATAGAGGATAGGATAGGATAGAGGATAGGATAGGATAGAGGAAAGGATAGGATAGAGGATAGGATTGGATAGAGGATAAGATAGGATAGAGGATAGGATAAGATAGAGGACAGGATAGGATAGAGGATAGGATACGATAGAGGATAGGATAGTATAGAGGATAGGATATATTAGAGGATAGGGTTAGTAAGGACATAGGATAGGATAGAGGATAGGATAGCATAGACGATAGTATAGGATAGAGGATAGGATAGGACAGAGGATAAGATTGGATAGAGGATAGGATAGGAAAGAGGATAGGATAGGATAAAGGATAGGATAGGATAGTGGATAGGATAAGTATGAGGATAGGATAGGATAGAGGATAGGATAGACGAAAGGATAGGATTGATGATGGGATAGGATAGAGGATAGGATAGGATAGAGGATAGGATAGGAAAGAGGATAGGAAACGATAGAGGATAGGATAGGATAGAGTATAGGATAGGATAGAGGATAGGATAGGATAGGATAGAGGATAGGATAGGATAGTTGGTTGTATAGGATAGAGGATAGGATAGGATAGTTGATAGGATAGGATAGAGCATACGATAGATAATAGGATAGGATAGAGAATAGGATCGGATAGAGGATAGGATTGGATAGAGGATAGGATAGGATAGAGGATAGGATAGGATGGTTGATAGGATAGGATAGAGCATACGATAGAGGATAGGTTAGGATAGAGAATAGGTTAGGGTACATGGTATTATAGGGTAGAGGATAGAATAGGATAGAGGATAGGATAGGGGATTGGATAGGATAGAGGATAGGATAAGTAAGAGGATAGGATAGGATAGAGGATAGGATAAGTAAGAGGATAAGATTGGATAGAGGATAGTATAGGATAGAGGATAGGGTAGGATAGGATAGAGGATAGGATAGGATAGTTGATAGGATAGGATAGAGGATAGGATAGGATGGTTGATAGGATAGGATAGAGCATACGATAGAGGATAGGTTAGGATAGAGAATAGGTTAGGGTACATGGTATTATAGGGTAGAGGATAGAATAGGATAGAGGATAGGATAGGGGATTGGATAGGATAGAGGATAGGATTGGATAGAGGATAGGATAGGATAGGTGATAATATAGGATAGATGACAGGATAGGATAGAGGATAGGATTGGATAGAGGATAGGATAGAGGAAAGGATATGATAGAGGATAGGATAGGGGATTGGATAGGATAGAGGATAGGATAAGTAAGAGGATAGGATAGGATAGAGGATAGGATAAGTAAGAGGATAAGATTGGATAGAGGATAGTATAGGATAGAGGATAGGGTAGGATAGGATAGAGGATAGGATAGGATAGTTGATAGGATAGGTTAGAGGATAGGATAGGATAGTTGATAGGATAGGATAGAGCATACGATAGAGGATAGGATAGGATAGAGAATAGGATAAGATAGAGGATAGGATTGGATAGAGGATAGGATAGAGGAAAGGATAGGATAGAGGATAGGATACGATAGAACATACGATATTATAGAAAAAAGGATACGATAGAGGGTAGGATAGGATAGAGGATAGGATAAGGGATTGCCTAGGATAGAGGATAGGATAGGATAGTGGATAGGATAAGTAAGAGGATAGGATAGGATAGAGGATAGGATAGACGAAAGGATAGGATTGATGATGGGATAGGATAGAGGATAGGATAGGATAGAGGATAGGATAGGAAAGAGGATAGGAAACGATAGAGGATAGGATAGGATAGAGTATAGGATAGGATAGAGCATACGGTAGAGGATAGGATAGGATAGAGAATAGGATCGGATAGAGGATAGGATTGGATAGAGGATAGGATAGGATAGAGGATAGGATAGGATAGTTGATAGGATAGGATAGAGCATACGATAGAGGATAGGTTAGGATAGAGAATAGGTTAGGATACATGGTATTATAGGGTAGAGGATAGAATAGGTTAGAGGATAGGATAGGGGATTGGATAGGATAGAGGATAGGATAGGATAGAGCATACGATAGAGGATAGGATAGGATAGAGAATAGGATAGGATAGAGGATAGGATATAATAGAGGATATGATAGGATAGGTGATGAGATAGGATAGAGGACAGGATAGGATAGTGGATAGTATTGGATAGAGGATAGGATAGAAGAAAGGATAGGATAGAGGATAGGATAGAGGAAAGGATAGGATAGAGGATAGGATACGATAGAACATACGATATTATGGAAAAAAGGATACGATAGAGGATAGGATAGGATAGAGGATAGGATATGGGATTGCCCAGGATAGAGGATAGGATAGGATAGAGGATCGAATAGGATAGAGGATAGGATAGGATAGAGGATAGGATAAGTAAGAGGATAGGATAGGATAGAGGATAGTATAGACGAAAGGATAGGATTGATGATGGGATAGGATAGAGGATAGGATAATATAGAGGATAGGATTGGATAGAGGATAGGATAGGATAGAGGATAGGATAGGATAGAGGATAGGATAGGATAGGATAGGATAGTTGATAGGATAGGATAGAGAATAGGATAGGATACATGGTATTATAGGGTAGAGGATAGAATAGGATAGAGGATAGGATAGGTGATTGGATAGGATAGAGGATAGGATAAGTAAGAGGATAGGATAGGATAGAGGATAGGATAGAGGAAAGGATAGGATTGAGGATGGGATAGGATAGAGGATAGGATATGATAGAGAATAGGATATAATAGAGGATAGGATAGAGGATATTATAGGATAGAGGATATGATAGGATAGAGGATAGGATAAAGGATAGGATAAGATAGGGGATAGGATGGGATAGAGAATAGGATAGGATAGAGGATAGGATTGGATAGAGGATAGGATAGGATAGAGGATAGGATAGGATAGAGGATAGGATAGGATAGAGCATACGATAGAGGATAGGATAGGATAGAGAATAGGATAGGATACAGGATAGGATATAATAGAGGATAGGATAGGATAGGTGATAAGATAGGATAGAGGACAGGATAGGATAGTGGATAGGATTGGATAGAGGATAGGATAGAGGAAAGGATAGGATAGAGGATAGGATAGAGGAAAGGATAGGATAGAGGATAGGATACGATAGAACATACGATATTATAGAAAAAAGGATACGATAGAGGATAGGATATGCGATTGAATAGGATAGAGGATAGGATAGGATAGAGGATCGGATAGGATAGAGGATAGGATAGGATAGAGGATAGGATAGGATAGAGGATAGGATAGGATAGAAGATAGGATAAGTAAGAGGATAGGATAGCATAGAGGATAGGATAGAGGAAAGGATAGGATAGACGATAGGATACGATAGAGGATAGGATAGGATAGAGGATAGGATAAGGGATTGCCTAGGATAGAGGATAGGATAGGATAGAGGATAGGATACGATAGAGGATAGGATACGATAGAGGATAGGATATATTAGAGGATAGGGTTAGTAAGAGCATAGGATAGGATAGAGAATAGGATAGCATAGACGATAGTATAGGATAGAGGATAGGATAGGACAGAGGATAAGATTGGATAGAGGATAGGATAGGAAAGAGGATAGGATAGGATAGAGGATAGGATAAGTAAGAGGATAGGATAGGATAGAGGATAGGATAGACGAAAGGATAGGATTGATGATGGGATAGGATAGAGGATAGGATAGGATAGAGGATAGGATTGGATAGAGGATAGGATAGGATAGAAGATAGGATAGGATAGAGGATAGGATATGTAAGAGCATAGGATAGGATAGAGGATAGGATAGCATAGATGATAGGATAGGATAGAGGATAGGATAGGACAGAGAATAAGATTGGATAGAGGATAGGATAGGATAGAGGATAAGATAGGATAGAGGATAGGATAGGATAGAGGATAGGATAGGATAGAGGATAGGATAAGTAAGAGGATAGGATAGGATAGAGGATAGGATAGACGAAAGGATAGGATTGATGATGGGATAGGATAGAGGATAGGATAGGATAGAGGATAGGATTGGATAGAGGATAGGATAGGATAGAAGATAGGATAGGATAGAGGATAGGATATGTAAGAGGATAGCATAGGATAGAGGAAAGGATAGGATTGAGGATGGGAGAGGATAGAGGATAGGATATGATAGAGAATAGGATAGGATAGAGGATAGGATACGATAGAGGATAGGATATAATAGAGGATAAGATTGGATAGAGTATAGTATAGGATAGAGGATAGGGTAGGATAGGATAGAGGATAGGATAGGATAGTTGATAGGATAGGATAGAGGATAGGATAGGATAGTTGATAGGATAGAATAGAGCATACGATAGAGGATAGGATAGGATAGAGAATAGGATAGGATAGAGGATAGGATTGGATAGAGGATAGGATAGGATAGAGGATCGGATAGGATAGAACATACGATATTATAGAAAAAAGGATACGATAGAGGATAGGATAGGATAGAGGATAGGATAAGGGATTGCCTAGGATAGAGGATAGGATAGGATAGAGGATCGGATAGGATAGAGGATAGGATAGGATAGTGGATAGGATAAGTAAGAGGATAGGATAGGATAGAGGATAGGATAGAGGAAAGGATAGGATAGAGGATAGGATACGATAGAACATACGATATTATAGAAAAAAGGATACGATAGAGGATAGGATAGGATAGAGGATAGGATAAGGGATTGCCTAGGATAGAGGATAGGATAGGATAGAGGATAGGATAGGATAGAGGATCGGATAGGATAGAGGATAGGATAGGATAGTGGATAGGATAAGTAAGAGGATAGGATAGGATAGAGCATACGATAGAGGATAGGTTAGGATAGAGAATAGGTTAGGATACATGGTATTATAGGGTAGAGGTTAGAATAGGATAGAGGATAGGATAGGGGATTGGATAGGATAGAGGATAGGATAGGATCGTTGATAGGATAGGATAGAGCATACGATAGAGGATAGGATAGGATAGAGAATAGGATAGGATAGAGGATAGGATATAATAGAGGATAGGATAGGATAGGTGATAAGATAGGATAGAGGACAGGATAGGATAGTGGATATTATTGGATACAGGATAGGATAGAGGAAAGGATAGGATAGAGGATAGGATAGAGGAAAGGATAGGATAGAGGATAGGATACGATAGAACATACGATATTATAGAAAAAAGGATACCATAGAGGATAGGATAGGATAGAGGATAGGATATGGGATTGCCTAGGATAGAGGATAGGATAGGATAGTTGATAGGATAGGATAGAGCATACGATAGAGGATAGGATAGGATAGAGAATAGGATAGGATAGAGGATAGGATATAATAGAGGATAGGATAGGATAGGTGATAAGATAGGATAGAGGACAGGATAGGATAGTGGATAGGATTGGATAGAGGATAGGATAGAGGAAAGGATAGGATAGAGGATAGGATATAATAGAGGATAGGATAGGATAGGTGATAAGATAGGATAGAGGACAGGATAGGATAGTGGATAGGATTGGATAGAGCATAGGATAGAGGAAAGGATAGGATAGAGGATAGGATAGAGGAAAGGATAGGATAGAGGAAAGGATAGGATAGAGGATAGGATACGATAGAACATACGATATTATAGAAAAAAGGATTCGATAGAGGATAGGATATGGGATTGCCTAGGATAGAGGATAGGATAGGATAGTTGATAGGATAGGATAGAGCATACGATAGAGGATAGTGTTGAGGCGTGACCCTCAACGGTAATCCCTCGCAGGCCTACGGCAACCGTGCGAACAAAGACGGACCCTTGCCATAACTCGGCGGCATCTGGGGCCCACGCGAGCCGACCCGCGTACCCTTCGAAAATTGTCGCATCCTCGGATGTTTTAGAGGAATATGGCCTTTTACAGCTTGGGGCCCTCTAATAACGTTTACGACGTGTCCGAGGCCCCAGTCCCGCGTTCGAACGACGGTATGGTCAGCAAGGCCAACGCGACAATACATGCAAGCCGAAACAGATGCGGGCCAATTGGGCCTGCTCTCGCGTAGTCTCGAAGTCCCGTTAACTACTAATTCGAATTTCCCACCGGGGCTTGGAGAGGGGGGTCTCACCTCCACGACAAGAGGCGGTCCCAAAAAATATCTCTCCAAGTCCCATCAGCCAATGGCACTAGACTTTTGCATCCCCCGCAAGTTTTCCCCGTCAACGGGGGTGGAATGAGTGGACTTCGAGGCAGCGCACAAACTGACCAGGCAGAACCATCTCAACCGTGAAAACGCGAACAACCATATTTCGACCACGATATTCTCAAGAGCTTTTTTAATCACTGTCTAGTTAATTGTTAATTTCTGTGTTGCTCTCTATTAATAAATTACATTTTACCGAACAACGGCATCTAATTATTTCGACGAGGTCAACTTTCGTTTAAATTCGAAATTGACCAGTTGAGCATCGACCAACCCGTGACGATCTCAACAGATAGGATAGGATAGAGAATAGGATAGGATAGAGGATAGGATATAATAGAGGATATGATAGGATAGGTGATGAGATAGGATAGAGGACAGGATAGGATAGTGGATAGTATTGGATAGAGGATAGGATAGAGGAAAGGATAGGATAGAGGATAGGATAGAGGAAAGGATAGGATAGAGGATAGGATACGATAGAACATACGATATTATAGAAAAAAGGATACGATAGAGGATAGGATAGGATAGAGGATAGGATATGGGATTGCCCAGGGTAGAGGATAGGATAGGATAGAGGATCGAATAGGATAGAGGATAGGATAGGATAGAGGATAGGATAAGTAAGAGGATAGGATAGGATAGAGGATAGTATAGACGAAAGGATAGGATTGATGATGGGATAGGATAGAGGATAGGATAATATAGAGGATAGGATTGGATAGAGGATAGGATAGGATAGAGGATAGGATAGGATAGAGGATAGGATAGGATAGGATAGGATAGTTGATAGGATAGGATAGAGAATAGGATAGGATACATGGTATTATAGGGTAGAGGATAGAATAGGATAGAGGATAGGATAGGGGATTGGATAGGGTAGAGGATAGGATAAGTAAGAGGATAGGATAGGATAGAGGATAGGATAGAGGAAAGGATAGGATTGAGGATGGGATAGGATAGAGGATAGGATATGATAGAGAATATGATATAATAGAGGATAGGATAGAGGATATTATAGGATAGAGGATATGATAGGATAGAGGATAGGATAAAGGATAGGATAAGATAGGGGATAGGATGGGATAGAGAATAGGATAGGATAGAGGATAGGATTGGATAGAGGATAGGATAGGATAGAGGATAGGATAGGATAGAGGATAGGATAGGATAGAGCATACGATAGAGGATAGGATAGGATAGAGAATAGGATAGGATAGAGGATAGGATATAATAGAGGATAGGATAGGATAGGTAATAAGATAGGATAGAGGACAGGATAGGATAGTGGATAGGATTGGATAGAGGATAGGATAGAGGAAAGGATAGGATAGAGGATAGGATAGAGGAAAGGATAGGATAGAGGATAGGATACGATAGAACATACGATATTATAGAAAAAAGGATACGATAGAGGATAGGATATGCGATTGAATAGGATAGAGGATAGGATAGGATAGAGGATCTGATAGGATAGAGGATATTATAGGATAGAGGATAGGATAGGATAGAGGATAGGATAGGATAGAGGATAGGATAGGATAGAGGATAGGATAGGATAGAGGATAGGATAAGTAAGAGGATAGGATAGGATAGAGGATAGGATAGACGAAAGGATAGGATTGATGATGGGATAGGATAGAGGATAGGATAGGATAGAGGATAGGATTGGATAGAGGATAGGATAGGATAGAAGATAGGATAGGATAGAGGATAGGATATGTAAGAGGATAGCATAGGATAGAGGAAAGGATAGGATTGAGGATGGGAGAGGATAGAGGATAGGATATGATAGAGAATAGGATAGGATAGAGGATAGGATACGATAGAACATACGATATTATAGAAAAAAGGATACGATAGAGGATAGGATAGGATAGAGGATAGGATAAGGGATTGCCTAGGATAGAGGATAGGATAGGATAGAGGATAGGATAGGATAGAGGATCGGATATTATAGAGGATAGGATAGGATAGTGGATAGGATAAGTAAGAGGATAGGATAGGATAGAGCATACGATAGAGGATAGGTTAGGATAGAGAATAGGTTAGGATACATGGTATTATAGGGTAGAGGTTAGAATAGGATAGAGGATAGGATAGGGGATTGGATAGGATAGAGGATAGGATAGGATAGTTGATAGGATAGGATAGAGCATACGATAGAGGATAGGATAGGATAGAGAATAGGATAGGATAGAGGATAGGATATAATAGAGGATAGGATAGGATAGGTGATAAGATAGGATAGAGGACAGGATAGGATAGTGGATATTATTGGATACAGGATAGGATAGAGGAAAGGATAGGATAGAGGATAGGATAGAGGAAAGGATAGGATAGAGGATAGGATACGATAGAACATACGATATTATAGAAAAAAGGATACCATAGAGGATAGGATAGGATAGAGGATAGGATATGGGATTGCCTAGGATAGAGGATAGGATAGGATAGTTGATAGGATAGGATAGAGCATACGATAGAGGATAGGATAGGATAGAGAATAGGATAGGATAGAGGATAGGATAGAGGAAAGGATAGGATTGAGGATGGGTTAGGATAGAGGATAGGATATGATAGAGAATAGGATATAATAGAGGATAGGATAGAGGATATGATAGGATAGACAATAGGATAAAGGATAGGATAAGATAGAGGATAGGATGGGATAGAGAATAGGATAGGATAGAGGATAGGATTGGATAGAGGATAGGATAGGATAGAGGATAGGATAGGATAGAGGATAGGATAGGATAGAGGATAGGATAGGATAGAAGATACGATAGAGGATAGGATAGGATAGAGAATAGGATCGGATAGAGGATAGGATTGGATAGAGGATAGGATAGGATAGTGGATAGGATTGGATAGAGGATAGGATAGAGGAAAGGATAGGATAGAGAATAGGATAGAGGAAAGGATAGGATAGAGGATAGGATACGATAGAACATACGATATTATAGAAAAAAGGATACGATAGAGGATAGGATATGGGATTGCCTAGGATAGAGGATAGGATAGGATAGAGGATCGGATAGGATAAGGGTAGGATAGGATAGAGGATAGGATAAGTAAGAGGATAGGATAGGATAGAGGATAGTATAGACGAAAGGATAGGATTGATGATGGGATTGGATAGAGGATAGGATAGGATAGAGGATAGGATTCGATAGAGGATAGGATAGGATAGAGGATAGGATAGGATAGAGAATAGGATAGGATAGAGGATAGGATATAATAGAGGATAGGATAGGATAGGTGATAAGATAGGATAGAGGACAGGATAGGGTAGTGGATAGGATTGGATAGAGGATAGGATAGAGGAAAGGATAGGATAGAGGATAGGATACGATAGAGGATAGGATAGGATAGAGGATAGGATAAGTAAGAGGATAGGATAGGATAGAGGATTGTATAGACGAAAGGATAGGATTGATGATGGGATAGGATAGAGGATAGGATAGGATAGAGGATAGGATTTTATAGAGGATAGGATAGGATAGAGGATAGGATAGGATAGAGGATAGGATAGGATAGGATAGGATAGGATGGAGGATAGGATAGGATAGTTGATAGGATAGGATAGAGGATAGGATAGGATAGTTGATAGGATAGGATAGAGCATACGATAGAGGATAGGATAGGATAGAGAATAGGATAGGATACATGGTATTATAGGGTAGAGGATAGAATAGGATAGAGGATAGGATAGGGGATTGGATAGGATAGAGGATAGGATAAGTAAGAGGATAGGATAGGATAGAGGATAGGATAGAGGAAAGGATAGGATTGAGGATGGGATAGGATAGAGGATAGGATATGTTAGAGAATAGGATAGGATAGAGGATAGGATAGGATAGAGGATCGGATAGGATAGAGGATAGGATAGGATAGAGGATAGGATAAGTAAGAGGATAGGATAGGATAGAGGATAGTATAGACGAAAGGATAGGATTGATGATGGGATAGGATAGAGGATAGGATAGGATAGAGGATAGGATTGGATAGAGGATAGGATAGGATAGGATAGAGGATAGGATAGGATAGAGGATAGGATAGGATAGAGGATAGGATAGGATAGAGGATAGGATAGGATAGAGGATAGGATAGAGGATAGGATAGGATAGTTGATAGGATAGGATAGAGGATAGGATAGGATAGTTGATAGGATAGGATAGAGCATACGATAGAGGATAGGATAGGATAGAGAATAGGATAGGATACATGGTATTATAGGGTAGAGGATAGAATAGGATAGAGGATAGGATAGGGGATTGGATAGAATAGAGGATAGGATAAGTAAGAGGATCGGATAGGATAGAGGATAGGATAGAGGAAAGGATAGGATAGAGGATAGGATAAGTAAGAGGATAGGATAGGATAGAGGATAGGATAGGATAGAGGATAGGATAAGTAAGAGGATAGGATAGGATAGAGGATAGGATAGGATAGAGAATAGGTTAGGATTGACGATAGGATAGGATAGGATAGAGGATAGGATGGAATTGAGGATAGGATTGGATAGACTATAGGATAGAATTGAGGATAGGATTGGATAGAGGATAGAGAATTGGATAGGATAGAGGATAGGGTAGGATAGAGGATAGGATAGAGGATAGGATAGGATAGGATAGAGGATCGGATAGGATAGAGGATAGGATAGGATAGAGGATAGGATAGGATAGAGGATAGGATAGGATAGAGGATAGGATAGGATAGAGGATATTATAAAGGATAGGATAGGATAGAGGATACGATAGGATAGAGGATAGGATAGAGGATAGGATAGAGGATAGGATAGAGGATAGGATAGGATAGTTGGTAGTATAGGATAGAGGATAGGATAGGATAGTTGATAGGATAGGATAGAGCATACGATAGAGGATAGGATAGGATAGAGAATAGGATCGGATAGAGGATAGGATTGGATAGAGGATAGGATAGGATAGTGGATAGGATTGGATAGAGGATAGGATAGAGGAAAGGATACGATAGAACATACGATATTATAGAAAAAGGATACGATAGAGGATAGGATATGGGATTGCCTAGGATAGAGGATAGGATAGGATACAGGATCGGATAGGATAAGGGTAGGATAGGATAGAGGATAGGATAAGTAAGAGGATAGGATAGGATAGAGGATAGTATAGACGAAAGGATAGGATTGATGATGGGATAGGATAGAGGATAGGATAGGATAGAGGATAGGATTGGATAGAGGATAGGATACGATAGAGGATAGGATAGGATAGAGGATAGGATATGATAGAGGATATGATAGGATAGAGGATAGGATAGAGGATATGATAGGATAGAGGATAGGATAAAGGATAGGATAGGATAGAGGATAGGATAGGATAGAGGATAGGATAGGATAGAGGATAGGATAGGATAGAGGATAGGATATGATAGAGAATAGGTTAGGATTGAGGATAGGGTAGGATAGGATAGAGGATAGAATAGAATTGAGGATAGGATTGGTTAGACGATAGGATAGAATTGTGGATAGGATTGGATAGAGGATAGAGAGTTGGATAGGATAGAGGAGAGGATAGGATAGAGGATAGGATAGGATAGAGGATAGGATATGGGATTGCCTAGGATAGAGGATAGGATAGGATAGAGGATCGGATAGGATAGAGGATAGGATAGGATAGAGGATAGGATAAGTAAGAGGATAGGATAGGATAGAGGATAGTATAGACGAAAGGATAGGATTGATGATGGGATCGGATAGAGGATAGGATAGGATAGAGGATAGGATTGGATAGAGGATAGGATAGGATAGAGGATAGGATAGGATAGAGGATAGGATAAGTAAGAGGATAGGATAGGATAGAGAATAGGTTAGGATTGACGATAGGATAGGATAGGATAGAGGATAGGATGGAATTGAGGATAGGAATGGATAGACTATAGGATAGAATTGAGGATAGGATTGGATAGAGGATAGATAATTGGATAGGATAGATGATAGGGTAGAATAGAGGATAGGATAGGGGATTGATAGGATAGGATAGAGGATAGGATAGGATAGAGGATAGGATAGGATAGAGGATAGGATAGGATAGAGAATAGGATCGGATAGAGGATAGGATTGGATAGAGGATAGGATAGGATAGAGGATAGGATAGGATAGTTGATAGGATAGGATAGAGCATACGATAGAGGATAGGATAGGATAGAGAATATGATAGGATAGAGGATAGGATATAATAGAGGATAGGATTGGATAGGTGATAAGATAGGATAGAGGACACTATAGGATAGAGGATAGGATTGGATAGAGGATAGGATAGAGGAAAGGATAGGATAGAGGATAGGATAGAGGAAAGGATAGGATAGAGGATAGGATACGATAGAACATACGATATTATAGAAAAAAGGATACGATAGAGGATAGGATAGGATAGAGGATAGGATATGGGATTGCCTAGGATAGAGGATAGGATAGGATAGAGGATCGGATAGGATAGAGGATAGGATAGGATAGAGGATAGGATAAGTAAGAGGATAGGATAGGATAGAGGATAGGATAGAGGAAAGGATAGGATAGAGGATAGGATACGATAGAACATACGATATTATAGAAAAAAGGATACGATAGAGGATAGGATAGGATAGAGGATAGGATAAGGGATTGCCTAGGTTAGAGGATAGGATAGGATAGAGGATAGGATAAGGGATTGCCTAGGTTAGAGGATAGGATAGGATAGAGGATCGGATAGGATAGAGAATAGGATAAGTAAGAGGATACGATAGGATAGAGGATAGTATAGACGAAAGGATAGGATTGATGATGGGATAGGATAGAGGATAGTATAGGATAAAGCATACGATAGAGGATAGGATAGGATAGAGAATAGGATAGGATAGAGGATAGGATTGGATCGAGGATAGGATACGATAGAGGATAGGATAGGATAGAGGATAGGATAGGATAGAGGATAGGATAGGATAGAAGATAGGATAGGATAGGTGATAAGATAGGATAGAGGACAGGATAGGATAGAGGATAGGATTGGATAGAGGATCGGATAGGATAGAGGATAGGATAAGTAAGAGGATAGGATAGCATAGAGGATAGGATAGAGGAAAGGATAGGATAGAGGATAGGATACGATAGAACATACGATATTATAGAAAAAAGGATACGATAGAGGATAGGATAGGATAGAGGATAGGATAAGGGATTGCCTAGGATAGAGGATAGGATTCCGGGGGGCGGCCCCGGATCAGGCGCGGCTCATGGTGGATGAGCTCAGGCGACATGCTCGGCGGCACGCAGCCCGGGAGTGGCGCGATAGCCTTCCCGGGACGAGGGAGGGCGAGAGGCGGGCCGTTCGGGCCATCCTCCCGGTGTTCGATCAATGGAACAGGGGATGGATGGGGCATAGGGTCTCCTACCGTGTGACGCAGGTGATGAGCGGGCACGGGTGCTTCGGCGACTACCTGTGTCGCATCGGGAGGGAGACCGAGGAGGCGTGTCACCACTGCGGCGAGCCGCGGGACACGGCGCAACACACTCTGGAGGAGTGTCCGGCATGGGGGGGAGAGCGCCGTGCCCTGCGGCGCGCGGTGGGCCACGACCTCTCGCTCCCGGCTGTCGTCGCTGCGGCAGCCGGTGGCGAGGAGGCGTGGAGGGGGTTCGCTTCCTTCTGCGAGCGGGTTATGCTGCGGAAGGAGGCTGCGGAACGGGATCGGGAGCGTAATCACGATCCCGGCCGAAGGGGGGGGGGGAGGCGGCGCAGGGTACGCCCCGGGGGCGTACCCCCGTTGCGACGCCTCTGACGCGAGCGGGGACGCCCTTGATGATCTCGAGGCGGGGGATCGGATATCCCCTTACACTCGGTCACCAACGGCGTCCCCGGAGGCCGCCGGGCATCTCGGGCGGGGGCTCGGATGCTCATCGGGAGGCCTAACAGGGGGGGAAGGCGCCACGTCGTCAGTTGCGTGGTGCCTTCGGATAGAGTAGGTACGGGAGGGGGCCGCGCCCCCCCCCCCTGGGTGGTATGCTAAGGCGGGGGCACACCGGATTGACATGCGCGCGCAAAGCACGGGTGCCCCCAGGAGTCTAGGGACGGACGGGGAGGAGTTAGTGGGTATACTCGGCGTTGCACCAACCAGCCGAGGAGTCCCACATAACCCGGACCACCCCCCCCGGGGGGGTTCGGGTATCCGTAACGAGATTACCTCCTCGAAAAAAAAAAAAAAAAAAAAAAAAAAAATAGGATAGAGGATAGGATAGGATAGAGGATCGGATAGGATAGAGGATAGGATAGGATAGTGGATAGGATAAGTAAGAGGATAGCATAGGATAGAGGATAGGATAGACGAAAGGATAGGATTGATGATGGGATAGGATAGAGGATAGGATAGGATAGACGATAGGATAGGAAAGAGGATAGGAAACGATAGAGGATAGGATAGGATAGAGTATCGGATAGGATAGAGGATAGGATAGGATAGGATAGAGAATAGGATAGGATAGTTGGTAGTATAGGATAGAGGATAGGATAGGATAGTTGATAGGATAGGATAGAGCATACGATAGAGGATAGGATAGGATAGAGAATAGGATCGGATAGAGGATAGGATTGGATAGAAGATAGGATACGATAGAGGATAGGATAGGATAGTTGATAGGATAGGATAGAGCATACGATAGAGGATAGGCTAGGATAGAGAATAGGATAGGATACATGGTATTATAGGGTAGAGGATAGAATAGGATAGAGGATAGGATAGGGGATTGGATAGGATAGAGGATAGGATAAGTAAGAGGATAGGATAGGATAGAGGATAGGATAGAGGAAAGGATAGGATTGAGGATGGGATAGGATAGAGGATAGGATATGATAGAGAATAGGATATAATAGAGGATAGGATAGAGGATATTATGGGATAGAGGATATGATAGGGTAGAGGATAGGATAAAGGATAGGATAAGATAGAGGATAGGATGGGATAGAGAATAGGTTAGGATTGAGGATAGGATAGCATAGAGGATAGGATACGATAGAGGATAGGATACGATAGAGGATAGGATAAGTAAGAGGATAGGATAGGATAGAGGATAGGATAGAGGAAAGGATAGGATAGAGGATAGGATACGATAGAACATACGATATTATAGAAAAAAGGATACGATAGAGGATAGGATAGGATAGAGGATAGGATAAGGGATTGCCTAGGTTAGAGGATAGGATAGGATAGAGGATCGGATAGGATAGAGGATAGGATAAGTAAGAGGATAGGATAGGATAGAGGATAGTATAGACGAAAGGATAGGATTGATGATGGGATAGGATAGAGGATAGTATAGGATAAAGCATACGATAGAGGATAGGATAGGATAGAGAATAGGATAGGATAGAGGATAGGATTGGATCGAGGATAGGATAGGATAGAGGATAGGATAGGATAGAGGATAGGATAGGATAGAAGATAGGATAGGATAGGTGATAAGATAGGATAGAGGACAGGATAGGATAGAGGATAGGATTGGATAGAGGATCGGATAGGATAAGTAAGAGGATAGGATAGCATAGAGGATAGGATAGAGGAAAGGATAGGATAGAGGATAGGATACGATAGAACATACGATATTATAGAAAAAAGGATACGATAGAGGATAGGATAGGATAGAGGATAGGATAAGGGATTGCCTAGGATAGAGGATAGGATAGGATAGAGGATCGGATAGGATGGAGGATAGGATAGGATAGAGGATAGGATAGGATAGAGGATAGGATAGACGAAAGGATAGAATTGATGATGGGATAGGATAGAGGATAGGATAGGATAGAGGATAGGATAGGAAAGAGGATAGGAAACGATAGAGGATAGGATAGGATAGAGTATAGGATAGGATAGAGGATAGGATAGGATAGGATAGGATAGAGGACAGGATAGGGTAGTGGATAGGATTGGATAGAGGATAGGATAGAGGAAAGGATAGGATAGAGGAAAGGATAGGATAGAGGATAGAATACGATAGAACATACGATATTATAGAAAAAAGGATACGATAGAGGATAGGATAGGATAGAGGATAGGATATGGGATTGCCTAGGATAGAGGATAGGATAGGATAGAGGATCGGATAGGATAGAGGATAGGATAGGATAGAGGATAGGATAAGTAAGAGGATAGGATAGGATAGAGGATAGTATAGACGAAAGGATAGGATTGATGATGGGATAGGATAGAGGATAGGATAGGATAGAGGATAGGATAGGATAGTTGATAGGATAGGATAGAGCATACGATAGAGGATAGGATAGGATAGAGAATAGGATAGGATAGATGGTATTATAGGGTAGAGGATAGAATTGGATAGAGGATAGGATAGGGGATTGGATAGGATAGAGGATAGGATAAGTAAGAGGATAGGATAGGATAGAGGATAGGATAGGATAGAGGATAGGATAGGATAGGATAGGATAGGATAGGATAGAGGATAGGATAGGATAGTTGATAGGATAGGATAGAGGATAGGATAGGATAGTTGATAGGATAGGATAGAGCATACGATAGAGGATAGGATAGGATAGAGAATAGGATAGGATAGATGGTATTATAGGGTAGAGGATAGAATTGGATAGAGGATAGGATAGGGGATTGGATAGGATAGAGGATAGGATAAGTAAGAGGATAGGATAGGATAGAGGATAGGATAAAGGAAAGGATAGGATTGAGGATGGGATAGGATAGAGGATAGGATATGATAGAGAATAGGATAGGATAGAGGATAGGATAGGATAGAGGATCGGATAGGATAGAGGATAGGATAGGATAGAGGATAGGATAAGTAAGAGGATAGGATAGGATAGAGGATAGTATAGACGAAAGGATAGGATTGATGATGGGATAGGATAGAGGATAGGATAGGATAGAGGATAGGATTGGATAGATGATAGGATAGGATAGAGGATAGGATAGGATAGAGGATAGCATAGGATAGGATAGGATAGGATAGAGGACAGGATAGGATAGTTGATAGGATAGGATAGAGGATAGGATAGGATAGTTGATAGGATAGGATAGAGCATACGATAGAGGATAGGATAGGATAGAGAATAGGATAGGATACATGGTATTATAGGGTAGAGGATAGAATAGGATAGAGGATAGGATAGGGGATTGGATAGGATAGAGGATAGGATAAGTAAGAGGATAGGATAGGATAGAGGATAGGATAGAGGAAAGGATAGGATAGAGGATAGGATAGGATAGAGGAAAGGATAGGATAGAGGATAGGATTGGATAGAGGATAAGATAGGATAGAGGATAGGATAAGATAGAGGACAGGATAGGATAGAGGATAGGATACGAAAGAGGATGGGATAGGATAGAGTATAGGATACGATACAGGATAGGATAGGATAGAGTATAGGATAGGATAGAGGATAGGATAGGATAGGATAGGATAGAGGATAGGATAGGATAGTTGATAGGATAGGATAGAGGATAGGATAGGATAGGATAGTTGATAGGATAGGATAGAGCATACGATAGAGAATAGGATAGGATAGAGAATAGGATAGGATACATGGTATTATAGGGTAGAGGATGGAATAGGATAGAGGATAGGATAGGGGATTGGATAGGATAGAGGATAGGATAAGTAAGAGGATAGGGTAGGATAGAGGATAGTATAGACGAAAGGATAGGATAGAGGATAGGATTGGATAGAGGATAAGATAGGATAGAGGATAGGATAAGATAGAGGACAGGATAGGATAGAGGATAGGATACGATAGAGGATAGGATAGGATAGAGGATAGGATATATTAGAGGATAGGGTTAGTAAGAGCATAGGATAGGATAGAGGATAGGATAGCATAGACGATAGTATAGGATAGAGGATATTATAGGACAGAGGATAAGATTGGATAGAGGATAGGATAGGAAAGAGGATAGGATAGGATAGAGGATAGGATAGGATAGGGGATCGGATAGGAGAGAGGATAGGATAGGATAGAGGATAGGATAGGATAGAGGATATGATAGGATAGAGGATAGGATAGGATAGAGGTTAGGATAGAATAGAGGATAGAATTAGTAAGAGCATAGGATAGGATAGAGGATAGGATAGCATAGATGATAGGATAGGATAGAGGATAGGATAGGACAGAGAATAAGATTGGATAGAGGATAGGATAGGATAGAGGATAAGATAGGATAGAGGATAGGATAGTATAGAGGATAGGATAGGATAGAGGATAGGATAAGTAAGAGGATAGGATAGGATACAGGATAGGATAGGTAAGAGGATAGGATAGGATAGAGGATAGGATAGGATAGTTGGTAGTATAGGATAGAGGATAGGATAGGATAGTTGATAGGATAGGATAGAGCATACGATAGAGGATAGGATAGGATAGAGAATAGGATCGGATAGAGGATAGGATTGGATAGAAGATAGGATAGGATAGAGGATAGGATAGGATAGTTGATATTATAGGATAGAGCATACGATAGAGGATAGGATAGGATAGAGAATAGGATAGGATACATGGTATTATAGGGTAGAGGATAGAATAGGATAGAGGATAGGATAGGGGATTGGATAGGATAGAGGATAGGATAGGATAGAGGATAGGATAGGACAGAGGATAAGATTGGTTAGAGGATAGGATAGGATAGAGGATAGATTAGGATAGAGGATAGGATAAGATAGAGGATAGGATAGGATAGGTGATAAGATAGGATTGGGGACAGGATAGGATAGAGGATAGGATTGGATAGAGGATCGGATAGGATAGAGGATAGGATAAGTAAGAGGATAGGATAGGATAGAGGATAGGATAGAGGATAGGATACGATGGAACATACGATATTATAGAAAAAAGGATACGATAGAGGATAGGATAGGATAGAGGATAGGATAAGGGATTGCCTAGGATAGAGGATAGGATAGGATAGAGGATCGGATAGGATGGAGGATAGGATAGGATAGAGGATAGGATAGGATAGAGGATAGGATAGACGAAAGGATAGGATTGATGATGGGATAGGATAGAGGATAGGATAGGATAGAGGATAGGATAGGAAAGAGGATAGGAAACGATAGAGGATAGGATAGGATAGAGTATAGGATAGGATAGAGGATAGGATAGGATAGGATAGAGGATAGGATAGGATAGTTGGTAGGATAGGATAGAGCATACGATAGAGGATAGGATAGGATAGAGAATAGGATAGGATAGAGGATAGGATATAATAGAGGATAGGATAGGATAGGTGATAAGATAGGATAGAGGACAGGATAGGGTAGTGGATAGGATTGGATAGAGGATAGGATAGAGGAAAGGATAGGATAGAGGAAAGGATAGGATAGAGGATAGAATACGATAGAACATACGATATTATAGAAAAAAGGATACGATAGAGGATAGGATAGGATAGAGGATAGGATATGGGATTGCCTAGGATAGAGGATAGGATAGGATAGAGGATCGGATAGGATAGAGGATAGGATAGGATAGAGGATAGGATAAGTAAGAGGATAGGATAGGATAGGGTATAGTATAGACGAAAGGATAGGAATGATGATGGGATAGGATAGAGGATAGGATAGGATAGAGGATAGGATTGGATAGAGGATAGGATAGGATAGAGGATAGGATAGGATAGAGGATAGGATAGGATAGGATAGGATAGGATAGAGGATAGGATAGGATAGTTGATAGGATAGGATAGAGGATAGGATAGGATAGTTGATAGGATAGGATAGAGCATACGATAGAGGATAGGATAGGATAGAGAATAGGATAGGATACATGGTATTATAGGGTAGAGGATAGAATAGGATAGAGGATAGGATAGGGGATTGGATAGGATAGAGGATAGGATAAGTAAGAGGATAGGATAGGATAGAGGATAGGATAGAGGAAAGGATAGGTTTGAGGATGGGATAGGATAGAGGATAGGATATGATAGAGAATAGGATAGGATAGAGGATAGGATAGGATAGAGGATAGGATAGACGAAAGGATAGGATTGATGATGGGATAGGATAGAGGATAGGATAGGATAGAGGATAGGATAGGAAAGAGGATAGGAAACGATAGAGGATAGGATAGGATAGAGTATAGGATAGGATAGAGGATAGGATAGGATAGGATAGAGGATAGGATAGGATAGTTGGTAGGATAGGATAGAGCATACGATAGAGGATAGGATAGGATAGAGAATAGGATAGGATAGAGGATAGGATATAATAGAGGATAGGATAGGATAGGTGATAAGATAGGATAGAGGACAGGATAGGGTAGTGGATAGGATTGGATAGAGGATAGGATAGAGGAAAGGATAGGATAGAGGAAAGGATAGGATAGAGGATAGAATACGATAGAACATACGGTATTATAGAAAAAAGGATACGATATAGGATAGGATAGGATAGAGGATAGGATATGGGATTGCCTAGGATAGAGGATAGGATAGGATAGAGGATCGGATAGGATAGAGGATAGGATAGGATAGAGGATAGGATAAGTAAGAGGATAGGATAGGATAGAGGATAGTATAGACGAAAGGATAGGATTGATGATGGGATAGGATAGAGGATAGGATAGGATAGAGGATAGGATTGGATAGAGGATAGGATAGGATAGAGGATAGGATAGGATAGTTGATAGGATAGGATAGAGCATACGATAGAGGATAGGATAGGATAGAGAATAGGATAGGATACATGGTATTATAGGGTAGAGGATAGAATAGGATAGAGGATAGGATAGGGGATTGGATAGGATAGAGGATAGGATAAGTAAGAGGATAGGATAGGATAGAGGATAGGATAGAGGAAAGGATAGGATTGAGGATGGGATAGGATAGAGGATAGGATATGATAGAGAATAGGATAGGATAGAGGATAGGATACGATAGAGGATCGGATAGGATAGAGGATAGGATAGGATAGAGGATAGGATAAGTAAGAGGATAGGATAGGATAGAGGATAGTATAGACGAAAGGATAGGATTGATGATGGGATAGGATAGAGGATAGGATAGGATAGAGGATAGGATTGGATAGAGGATAGGATAGGATAGGATAGAGGATAGGATAGGATAGGATAGGATAGGATAGAGGATAGGATAGGATAGTTGATAGGATAGGATAGAGGATAGGATAGGATAGAGGATAGGATAAGTAAGAGGATAGGATAGGATAGAGGATAGGATAGGATAGAGAATAGGTTAGGATTGACGATAGGATAGGATAGGATAGAGGATAGGAAGGAATTGAGGATAGGATTGGATAGAGGATAGAGAATTGGATAGGATAGAGGATAGGGTAGGATAGAGGATGGATAGGGGATTGATAGGATAGGATAGAGGATAGGATAGGATGGAGGATAGGTTAGGATAGAGGATAGGATAGGATAGAGGATATGATAGGATAGAGTATAGGATAGAGGATATTATAGGACAGAGGATATGATAGGATAGAGGACAGGATAGGATAGAGGATAGGATTGGATAGAGGATCGGATAGGATAGAGGAAAGGATAGGATTGAGGATGGGAGAGGATAGAGGATAGGTTATGATACGGAATAGGATAGGATAGAGGATAGGATAGGGATAGAGGATGTGATAGAGGATAGGATAGGATAGACGACAGGATACGATAGAGGATAGGATAGGATAGAGGATAAGATTGGATAGAGGATAGTATAGGATAGAGGATAGGATAGGATAGTGGACACGACAGGATAGAGGATAGGATACGATAGAGGATACGATAGGATAGATTATAGGATAGGATAGAGGATAGGATAGGATAGTTGATAGGATATGATAGAGGATAGGATAGAGGAAAGGATAGGATAGAGGATAGGATACGATAGAATATACGATATTATAGAAAAAAGGATACGATAGAGGATAGGATAGGATAGAGGATAGGATAGGACAGAGGATAAGATTGGATAGAGTATAGGATAGGATAGAGGATAGGATAGGATAGAGGATTGGATAGGATAGAGGATAGGATAGGATAGAGGATCGGATAGGAGAGAGGATAGGATAGGATAGAGGATAGGATAGGATAGAGGATAGGATAGGATAGAGGATAGGATATGATAGAGAATAGGATAGGATAGAGGATAGGATAGGATAGAGGATAAGATTGGATAGATTATAGGATACGATAGAGGATAGGATAGAATAGAGGGTAGGATAGGATAGAAGATAGGATAGGATAGACGATAGGTTAGGATAGAGGATAGGATAGGATAGAAGATAGGATAGGATAGAGGATAGGATAGGATAGAGGATAGGATATAATAGAGGATAGGGTTAGTAAGAGCATAGGATAGGATAGAGGATAGGATAGCATAGACGATAGTATAGGATAGAGGATAGGATAGGACAGAGGATAAGATTGGATAGAGGATAGGATAGGAAAGAGGATAGGATAGGATAGAGGATAGGATAGGATAGGGGATCGGATAGGAGAGAGGATAGGATAGGATAGAGGATAGGATAGGAAAGAGGATATGATAGGATAGAGGATAGGATAGGATAGAGGATAGGATAGGATAGATGTTAGGATAGAATAGAGGATAGAATTAGTAAGAGCATAGGATAGGATAGAGGATAGGATAGCATAGATGATAGGATAGGATAGAGGATAGGATAGGACAGAGGATAAGATTGGATAGAGGATAGGATAGGATAGAGGATAAGATAGGATAGAGGATAGGATAGACGAAAGGATAGGATTGATGATGGGATAGGATAGAGGATAGGATAGGATAGACGATAGGATAGGAAAGAGGATAGGAAACGATAGAGGATAGGATAGGATAGAGTATCGGATAGGATAGAGGATAGGATAGGATAGGATAGAGGATAGGATAGGATAGTTGGTAGTATAGGATAGAGGATAGGATAGGATAGTTGATAGGATAGGATAGAGCATACGATAGAGGATAGGATAGGATAGAGAATAGGATCGGATAGAGGATAGGATTGGATAGAAGATAGGATACGATAGAGGATAGGATAGGATAGTTGATAGGATAGGATAGAGCATACGATAGAGGATAGGCTAGGATAGAGAAGAGGATAGGATACATGGTATTATAGGGTAGAGGATAGAATAGGATAGAGGATAGGATAGGGGATTGGATAGGATAGAGGATAGGATAAGTAAGAGGATAGGATAGGATAGAGGATAGGATAGAGGAAAGGATAGGATTGAGGATGGGATAGGATAGAGGATAGGATATGATAGAGAATAGGATATAATAGAGGATAGGATAGAGGATATTATAGGATAGAGGATATGATAGGATAGAGGATAGGATAAAGGATAGGATAAGATAGAGGATAGGATGGGATAGAGAATAGGTTAGGATTGAGGATAGGATAGCATAGAGGATAGGATACGATAGAGGATAGGATAGGATAGAGGATAGGATAAGTAAGAGGATAGGATAGGATAGAGGATAGGATAGAGGAAAGGATAGGATAGAGGATAGGATACGATAGAACATACGATATTATAGAAAAAAGGATACGATAGAGGATAGGATAGGATAGAGGATAGGATAAGGGATTGCCTAGGTTAGAGGATAGGATAGGATAGAGGATCGGATAGGATAGAGGATAGGATAAGTAAGAGGATAGGATAGGATAGAGGATAGATTAGGATAGAGGATAGGATAAGATAGAGGATAGGATAGGATAGGTGATAAGATAGGATTGGGGACAGGATAGGATAGAGGATAGGATTGGATAGAGGATCGGATAGGATAGAGGATAGGATAAGTAAGAGGATAGGATAGGATAGAGGATAGGATAGAGGATAGGATACGATGGAACATACGATATTATAGAAAAAAGGATACGATAGAGGATAGGATAGGATAGAGGATAGGATAAGGGATTGCCTAGGATAGAGGATAGGATAGGATAGAGGATCGGATAGGATGGAGGATAGGATAGGATAGAGGATAGGATAGGATAGAGGATAGGATAGACGAAAGGATAGGATTGATGATGGGATAGGATAGAGGATAGGATAGGATAGAGGATAGGATAGGAAAGAGGATAGGAAACGATAGAGGATAGGATAGGATAGAGTATAGGATAGGATAGAGGATAGGATAGGATAGGATAGAGGATAGGATAGGATAGTTGGTAGGATAGGATAGAGCATACGATAGAGGATAGGATAGGATAGAGAATAGGATAGGATAGAGGATAGGATATAATAGAGGATAGGATAGGATAGGTGATAAGATAGGATAGAGGACAGGATAGGGTAGTGGATAGGATTGGATAGAGGATAGGATAGAGGAAAGGATAGGATAGAGGAAAGGATAGGATAGAGGATAGAATACGATAGAACATACGATATTATAGAAAAAAGGATACGATAGAGGATAGGATAGGATAGAGGATAGGATATGGGATTGCCTAGGATAGAGGATAGGATAGGATAGAGGATCGGATAGGATAGAGGATAGGATAGGATAGAGGATAGGATAAGTAAGAGGATAGGATAGGATAGAGGATAGTATAGACGAAAGGATAGGATTGATGATGGGATAGGATAGAGGATAGGATAGGATAGAGGATAGGATTGGATAGAGGATAGGATAGGATAGAGGATAGGATAGGATAGAGGATAGGATAGGATAGGATAGGATAGGATAGAGGATAGGATAGGATAGTTGATAGGATAGGATAGAGGATAGGATAGGATAGTTGATAGGATAGGATAGAGCATACGATAGAGGATAGGATAGGATAGAGAATAGGATAGGATACATGGTATTATAGGGTAGAGGATAGAATAGGATAGAGGATAGGATAGGGGATTGGATAGGATAGAGGATAGGATAAGTAAGAGGATAGGATAGGATAGAGGATAGGATAGAGGAAAGGATAGGATTGAGGATGGGATAGGATAGAGGATAGGATATGATAGAGAATAGGATAGGATAGAGGATAGGATAGGATAGAGGATAGGATAGACGAAAGGATAGGATTGATGATGGGATAGGATAGAGGATAGGATAGGATAGAGGATAGGATAGGAAAGAGGATAGGAAACGATAGAGGATAGGATAGGATAGAGTATAGGATAGGATAGAGGATAGGATAGGATAGGATAGAGAATAGGATAGGATACATGGTATTATAGGGTAGAGGATAGAATAGGATAGAGGATAGGATAGGGGATTGGATAGGATGGAGGATAGGATAAGTAAGAGGATAGGATAGGATAGAGAATAGGATAGGATAGAGGATAGGATTGGATCGAGGATAGGATAGGATAGAGGATAGGATAGGATAGAGGATAGGATAGGATAGAAGATAGGATAGGATAGGTGATAAGATAGGATAGAGGACAGGATAGGATAGAGGATAGGATTGGATAGAGGATCGGATAGGATAGAGGATAGGATAAGTAAGAGGATAGGATAGCATAGAGGATAGGATAGAGGAAATGATAGGATAGAGGATAGGATACGATAGAACATACGATATTATAGAAAAAAGGATACGATAGAGGATAGGATAGGATAGAGGATAGGATAAGGGATTGCCTAGGATAGAGGATAGGATAGGATAGAGGATCGGATAGGATGGAGGATAGGATAGGATAGAGGATAGGATAGGATAGAGGATAGGATAGACGAAAGGATAGGATTGATGATGGGATAGGATAGAGGATAGGATAGGATAGAGGATAGGATAGGAAAGAGGATAGGAAACGATAGAGGATAGGATAGGATAGAGTATAGGATAGGATAGAGGATAGGATAGGATAGGATAGGATAGAGGATAGGATAGGATAGTTGGTAGGATAGGATAGAGCATACGATAGAGGATAGGATAGGATAGAGAATAGGATAGGATAGAGGATAGGATATAATAGAGGATAGGATAGGATAGGTGATAAGATAGGATAGAGGACAGGATAGGGTAGTGGATAGGATTGGATAGAGGATAGGATAGAGGAAAGGATAGGATAGAGGAAAGGATAGGATAGAGGATAGAATACGATAGAACATACGATATTATAGAAAAAAGGATACGATAGAGGATAGGATAGGATAGAGGATAGGATATGGGATTGCCTAGGATAGAGGATAGGATAGGATAGAGGATCGGATAGGATAGAGGATAGGATAGGATAGAGGATAGGATAAGTAAGAGGATAGGATAGGATAGAGGATAGTATAGACGAAAGGATAGGATTGATGATGGGATAGGATAGAGGATAGGATAGGATAGAGGATAGGATTGGTTAGAGGATAGGATAGGATAGAGGATAGAGGATAGGATAGGATAGAGGATAGGATAGGATAGGATAGGATAGGATAGGATAGAGGATAGGATAGGATAGTTGATAGGATAGGATAGAGGATAGGATAGGATAGTTGATAGGATAGGATAGAGCATACGATAGAGGATAGGATAGGATAGAGAATAGGATAGGATAGATGGTATTATAGGGTAGAGGATAGAATTGGATAGAGGATAGGATAGGGGATTGGATAGGATAGAGGATAGGATAAGTAAGAGGATAGGATAGGATAGAGGATAGGATAGGATAGAGGATAGGATAAGTAAGAGGATAGGATAGGATAGAGGATAGGATAGGATAGAGAATAGGTTAGGATTGACGATAGGATAGGATAGGATAGAGGATAGGAAGGAATTGAGGATAGGATTGGATAGAGGATAGAGAATTGGATAGGATAGAGGATAGGGTAGGATAGAGGATGGATAGGGGATTGATAGGATAGGATAGAGGATAGGATAGGATGGAGGATAGGTTAGGATAGAGGATAGGATAGGATAGAGGATATGATAGGATAGAGTATAGGATAGAGGATATTATAGGATAGAGGATATGATAGGATAGAGGATAGGATAGGATAGAGGATAGGATATGATAGAGAATAGGATAGGATAGAGGATAGGATAGGATAGAGGATAGGATAGGATAGAGGATAGGATAGGATAGAGGATAGGATATGATAGAGAATAGGATAGGATAGAGGATAGGATAGGATAGAGGATAAGATTGGATAGATTATAGGATACGATAGAGGATAGGATAGAATAGAGGATAGGATAGGATAGAAGATAGGATAGGATAGACGATAGGTTAGGATAGAGGATAGGATAGGATAGAAGATAGGATAGGATAGAGGATAGGATAGGATAGAGGATAGGATATAATAGAGGATAGGGTTAGTAAGAGCATAGGATAGGATAGAGGATAGGATAGCATAGACGATAGTATAGGATAGAGGATAGGATAGGACAGAGGATAAGATTGGATAGAGGATAGGATAGGAAAGAGGATAGGATAGGATAGCGGATAGGATAGGATAGGGGATCGGATAGGAGAGAGGATAGGATAGGATAGAGGATAGGATAGGAAAGAGGATATGATAGGATAGAGGATAGGATAGGATAGAGGATAGGATAGGATAGAGGTTAGGATAGAATAGAGGATAGAATTAGTAAGAGCATAGGATAGGATAGAGGATAGGATAGGACAGAGGATAAGATTGGATAGAGAATAGGATCGGATAGAGGATAGGATTGGATAGAAGATAGGATACGATAGTGGATAGGATAGGATAGTTGATAGGATAGGATAGAGCATACGATAGAGGATAGGCTAGGATAGAGAAGAGGATAGGATACATGGTATTATAGGGTAGAGGATAGAATAGGATAGAGGATAGGATAGGGGATTGGATAGGATAGAGGATAGGATAAGTAAGAGGATAGGATAGGATAGAGGATAGGATAGAGGAAAGGATAGGATTGAGGATGGGATAGGATAGAGGATAGGATATGATAGAGAATAGGATATAATAGAGGATAGGATAGAGGATATTATAGGATAGAGGATATGATAGGATAGAGGATAGGATAAAGGATAGGATAAGATAGAGGATAGGATGGGATAGAGAATAGGTTAGGATTGAGGATAGGATAGCATAGAGGATAGGATACGATAGAGGATAGGATAGGATAGAGGATAGGATAAGTAAGAGGATAGGATAGGATAGAGGATAGGATAGAGGAAAGGATAGGATAGAGGATAGGATACGATAGAACATACGATATTATAGAAAAAAGGATACGATAGAGGATAGGATAGGATAGAGGATAGGATAAGGGATTGCCTAGGTTAGAGGATAGGATAGGATAGAGGATCGGATAGGATAGAGGATAGGATAAGTAAGAGGATAGGATAGGATAGAGGATAGTATAGACGAAAGGATAGGATTGATGATGGGATAGGATAGAGGATAGTATAGGATAAAGCATACGATAGAGGATAGGATAGGATAGAGAATAGGATAGGATAGAGGATAGGATTGGATCGAGGATAGGATAGGATAGAGGATAGGATAGGATAGAGGACAGGATAGGATAGAGGATAGGATTGGATAGAGGATCGGATAGGATAGAGGATAGGATAAGTAAGAGGATAGGATAGCATAGAGGATAGGATAGAGGAAAGGATAGGATAGAGGATAGGATACGATAGAACATACGATATTATAGAAAAAAGGATACGATAGAGGATAGGATAGGATAGAGGATAGGATAAGGGATTGCCTAGGATAGAGGATAGGATAGGATAGAGGATCGGATAGGATGGAGGATAGGATAGGATAGAGGATAGGATAGGATAGAGGATAGGATAGACGAAAGGATAGGATTGATGATGGGATAGGATAGAGGATAGGATAGGATAGAGGATAGGATAGGAAAGAGGATAGGAAACGATAGAGGATAGGATAGGATAGAGTATAGGATAGGATAGAGGATAGGATAGGATAGGATAGGATAGAGGATAGGATAGGATAGTTGGTAGGATAGGATAGAGCATACGATAGAGGATAGGATAGGATAGAGAATAGGATAGGATAGAGGATAGGATATAATAGAGGATAGGATAGGATAGGTGATAAGATAGGATAGAGGACAGGATAGGGTAGTGGATAGGATTGGATAGAGGATAGGATAGAGGAAAGGATAGGATAGAGGAAAGGATAGGATAGAGGATAGAATACGATAGAACATACGATATTATAGAAAAAAGGATACGATAGAGGATAGGATAGGATAGAGGATAGGATATGGGATTGCCTAGGATAGAGGATAGGATAGGATAGAGGATCGGATAGGATAGAGGATAGGATAGGATAGAGGATAGGATAAGTAAGAGGATAGGATAGGATAGAGGATAGTATAGACGAAAGGGTAGGATTGATGATGGGATAGGATAGAGGATAGGATAGGATAGAGGATAGGATTGGTTAGAGGATAGGATAGAATAGAGGATAGAGGATAGGATAGGATAGAGGATAGGATAGGATAGAATAGGATAGGATAGGATAGAGGATAGGATAGGATAGTTGATAGGATAGGATAGAGGATAGGATAGGATAGTTGATAGGATAGGATAGAGCATACGATAGAGGATAGGATAGGATAGAGAATAGGATAGGATAGATGGTATTATAGGGTAGAGGATAGAATTGGATAGAGGATAGGATAGGGGATTGGATAGGATAGAGGATAGGATAAGTAAGAGGATAGGATAGGATAGAGGATAGGATAAAGGAAAGGATAGGATTGAGGATGGGATAGGATAGAGGATAGGATATGATAGAGAATAGGATAGGATAGAGGATAGGATAGGATAGAGGATCGGATAGGATAGAGGATAGGATAGGATAGAGGATAGGATAGGATAGAGGATAGGATAGGATAGAGGATAGTATAGACGAAAGGATAGGATTGATGATGGGATAGGATAGAGGATAGGATTGGATAGAGGATAGGATAGGATAGAGGATAGCATAGGATAGGATAGGATAGGATAGAGGACAGGATAGGATAGTTGATAGGATAGGATAGAGGATAGGATAGGATAGTTGATAGGATAGGATAGAGCATACGATAGAGGATAGGATAGGATAGAGAATAGGATAGGATAGAGAATAGGATAGGATACATGGTATTATAGGGTAGAGGATAGAATAGGATAGAGGATAGGATAGGGGATTGGATAGGATAGAGGATAGGATAAGTAAGAGGATAGGATAGGATAGAGGATAGGATAGAGGAAAGGATAGGATAGAGGATAGGATAGGATAGAGGAAAGGATAGGATAGAGGATAGGATTGGATAGAGGATAAGATAGGATAGAGGATAGGATAAGATAGAGGACAGGATAGGATAGAGGATAGGATACGAAAGAGGATAGGATAGGATAGAGGATAGGATAGAGGATAGGATACGATGGAACATACGATATTATAGAAAAAAGGATACGATAGAGGATAGGATAGGATAGAGGATAGGATAAGGGATTGCCTAGGATAGAGGATAGGATAGGATAGAGGATCGGATAGGATGGAGGATAGGATAGGATAGAGGATAGGATAGGATAGAGGATAGGATAGACGAAAGGATAGGATTGATGATGGGATAGGATAGAGGATAGGATAGGATAGAGGATAGGATAGGAAAGAGGATAGGAAACGATAGAGGATAGGATAGGATAGAGTATAGGATAGGATAGAGGATAGGATAGGATAGGATAGGATAGAGGATAGGATAGGATAGTTGGTAGGATAGGATAGAGCATACGATAGAGGATAGGATAGGATAGAGAATAGGATAGGATAGAGGATAGGATATAATAGAGGATAGGATAGGATAGGTGATAAGATAGGATAGAGGACAGGATAGGGTAGTGGATAGGATTGGATAGAGGATAGGATAGAGGAAAGGATAGGATAGAGGAAAGGATAGGATAGAGGATAGAATACGATAGAACATACGATATTATAGAAAAAAGGATACGATAGAGGATAGGATAGGATAGAGGATAGGATATGGGATTGCCTAGGATAGAGGATAGGATAGGATAGAGGATCGGATAGGATAGAGGATAGGATAGGATAGAGGATAGGATAAGTAAGAGGATAGGATAGGATAGAGGATAGTATAGACGAAAGGGTAGGATTGATGATGGGATAGGATAGAGGATAGGGTAGGATAGAGGATAGGATTGGTTAGAGGATAGGATAGAATAGAGGATAGAGGATAGGATAGGATAGAGGATAGGATAGGATAGAATAGGATAGGATAGGATAGAGGATAGGATAGGATAGTTGATAGGATAGGATAGAGGATAGGATAGGATAGTTGATAGGATAGGATAGAGCATACGATAGAGGATAGGATAGGATAGAGAATAGGATAGGATAGATGGTATTATAGGGTAGAGGATAGAATTGGATAGAGGATAGGATAGGGGATTGGATAGGATAGAGGATAGGATAAGTAAGAGGATAGGATAGGATAGAGGATAGGATAAAGGAAAGGATAGGATTGAGGATGGGATAGGATAGAGGATAGGATATGATAGAGAATAGGATAGGATAGAGGATAGGATAGGATAGAGGATCGGATAGGATAGAGGATAGGATAGGATAGAGGATAGGATAGGATAGAGGATAGGATAGGATAGAGGATAGTATAGACGAAAGGATAGGATTGATGATGGGATAGGATAGAGGATAGGATTGGATAGAGGATAGGATAGGATAGAGGATAGCATAGGATAGGATAGGATAGGATAGAGGACAGGATAGGATAGTTGATAGGATAGGATAGAGGATAGGATAGGATAGTTGATAGGATAGGATAGAGCATACGATAGAGGATAGGATAGGATAGAGAATAGGATAGGATAGAGAATAGGATAGGATACATGGTATTATAGGGTAGAGGATAGAATAGGATAGAGGATAGGATAGGGGATTGGATAGGATAGAGGATAGGATAAGTAAGAGGATAGGATAGGATAGAGGATAGGATAGAGGAAAGGATAGGATAGAGGATAGGATAGGATAGAGGAAAGGATAGGATAGAGGATAGGATTGGATAGAGGATAAGATAGGATAGAGGATAGGATAAGATAGAGGACAGGATAGGATAGAGGATAGGATACGAAAGAGGATAGGATAGGATAGAGGATAGGATAGAGGATAGGATACGATGGAACATACGATATTATAGAAAAAAGGATACGATAGAGGATAGGATAGGATAGAGGATAGGATAAGGGATTGCCTAGGATAGAGGATAGGATAGGATAGAGGATCGGATAGGATGGAGGATAGGATAGGATAGAGGATAGGATAGGATAGAGGATAGGATAGACGAAAGGATAGGATTGATGATGGGATAGGATTGAGGATAGGATAGGATAGAGGATAGGATAGGAAAGAGGATAGGAAACGATAGAGGATAGGATAGGATAGAGTATAGGATAGGATAGAGGATAGGATAGGATAGGATAGGATAGAGGATAGGATAGGATAGTTGGTAGGATAGGATAGAGCATACGATAGAGGATAGGATAGGATAGAGAATAGGATAGGATAGAGGATAGGATATAATAGAGGATAGGATAGGATAGGTGATAAGATAGGATAGAGGACAGGATAGGGTAGTGGATAGGATTGGATAGAGGATAGGATAGAGGAAAGGATAGGATAGAGGAAAGGATAGGATAGAGGATAGAATACGATAGAACATACGATATTATAGAAAAAAGGATACGATAGAGGATAGGATAGGATAGAGGATAGGATATGGGATTGCCTAGGATAGAGGATAGGATAGGATAGAGGATCGGATAGGATAGAGGATAGGATAGGATAGAGGATAGGATAAGTAAGAGGATAGGATAGGATAGAGGATAGTATAGACGAAAGGGTAGGATTGATGATGGGATAGGATAGAGGATAGGGTAGGATAGAGGATAGGATTGGTTAGAGGATAGGATAGAATAGAGGATAGAGGATAGGATAGGATAGAGGATAGGATAGGATAGGATAGGATAGGATAGGATAGAGGATAGGATAGGATAGTTGATAGGATAGGATAGAGGATAGGATAGGATAGTTGATAGGATAGGATAGAGCATACGATAGAGGATAGGATAGGATAGAGAATAGGATAGGATAGATGGTATTATAGGGTAGAGGATAGAATTGGATAGAGGATAGGATAGGGGATTGGATAGGATAGAGGATAGGATAAGTAAGAGGATAGGATAGGATAGAGGATAGGATAAAGGAAAGGATAGGATTGAGGATGGGATAGGATAGAGGATAGGATATGATAGAGAATAGGATAGGATAGAGGATAGGATAGGATAGAGGATCGGATAGGATAGAGGATAGGATAAGTAAGAGGATAGGATACGATAGAGGATAGTATAGACGAAAGGATAGGATTGATGATGGGATAGGATAGAGGATAGGATAGGATAGAGGATAGGATAGGATAGAGGATAGGATTGGATAGAGGATAGGATAGGATAGAGGATAGCATAGGATAGGATAGGATAGGATAGAGGACAGGATAGGATAGTTGATAGGATAGGATAGAGGATAGGATAGGATAGTTGATAGGATAGGATAGAGCATACGATAGAGGATAGGATAGGATAGAGAATAGGATAGGATAGAGAATAGGATAGGATACATGGTATTATAGGGTAGAGGATAGAATAGGATAGAGGATAGGATAGGGGATTGGATAGGATAGAGGATAGGATAAGTAAGAGGATAGGATAGGATAGAGGATAGGATAGAGGAAAGGATAGGATAGAGGATAGGATAGGATAGAGGAAAGGATAGGATAGAGGATAGGATTGGATAGAGGATAAGATAGGATAGAGGATAGGATAAGATAGAGGACAGGATAGGATAGAGGATAGGATACGAAAGAGGATAGGATAGGATAGAGGATAGGATAGAGGATAGGATACGATGGAACATACGATATTATAGAAAAAAGGATACGATAGAGGATAGGATAGGATAGAGGATAGGATAAGGGATTGCCTAGGATAGAGGATAGGATAGGATAGAGGATCGGATACGATGGAGGATAGGATAGGATAGAGGATAGGATAGGATAGAGGATAGGATAGACGAAAGGATAGGATTGATGATGGGATAGGATAGAGGATAGGATAGGATAAAGGATAGGATAGGAAAGAGGATAGGAAACGATAGAGGATAGGATAGGATAGAGTATAGGATAGGATAGAGGATAGGATAGGATAGGATAGAGGATAGGATAGGATAGTTGGTAGGATAGGATAGAGCATACGATAGAGGATAGGATAGGATAGAGAATAGGATAGGATAGAGGATAGGATATAATAGAGGATAGGATAGGATAGGTGATAAGATAGGATAGAGGACAGGATAGGGTAGTGGATAGGATTGGATAGAGGATAGGATAGAGGAAAGGATAGGATAGAGGAAAGGATAGGATAGAGGAAAGGATAGGATAGAGGATAGAATACGATAGAACATACGATATTATAGAAAAAAGGATACGATAGAGGATAGGATAGGATAGAGGATAGGATATGGGATTGCCTAGGATAGAGGATAGGATAGGATAGAGGATCGGATAGGATAGAGTATAGGATAGGATAGAGGATAGGATAAGTAAGAGGATAGGATAGGATAGAGGATAGTATAGACGAAAGGATAGGATTGATGATGGGATAGGATAGAGGATAGGATAGGATAGAGGATAGCATAGGATAGGATAGGATAGGATAGAGGACAGGATAGGATAGTTGATAGGATAGGATAGAGGATAGGATAGGATAGTTGATAGGATAGGATAGAGCATACGATAGAGGATAGGATAGGATAGAGAATAGGATAGGATAGAGAATAGGATAGGATACATGGTATTATAGGGTAGAGGATAGAATAGGATAGAGGATAGGATAGGGGATTGGATAGGATAGAGGATAGGATAAGTAAGAGGATAGGATAGGATAGAGGATAGGATAGAGGAAAGGATAGGATAGAGGATAGGATAGGATAGAGGAAAGGATAGGATAGAGGATAGGATTGGATAGAGGATAAGATAGGATAGAGGATAGGATAAGATAGAGGACAGGATAGGATAGAGGATAGGATACGAAAGAGGATAGGATAGGATAGAGGATAGGATAGAGGATAGGATACGATGGAACATACGATATTATAGAAAAAAGGATACGATAGAGGATAGGATAGGATAGAGGATAGGATAAGGGATTGCCTAGGATAGAGGATAGGATAGGATAGAGGATCGGATAGGATGGAGGATAGGATAGGATAGAGGATAGGATAGGATAGAGGATAGGATAGACGAAAGGATAGGATTGATGATGGGATAGGATAGAGGATAGGATAGGATAAAGGATAGGATAGGAAAGAGGATAGGAAACGATAGAGGATAGGATAGGATAGAGTATAGGATAGGATAGAGGATAGGATAGGATAGGATAGAGGATAGGATAGGATAGTTGGTAGGATAGGATAGAGCATACGATAGAGGATAGGATAGGATAGAGAATAGGATAGGATAGAGGATAGGATATAATAGAGGATTGGATAGGATAGAGGATAGGATACGATAGAAGATAGGATACTATAGAGGATAGGATATGATAGAGAATAGGATAGGATAGAGGATAGGATAGGATAGAGCATACGATAGTGCATAGGATAGGATAGGATAGAGAATAGGATAGGATAGAAGATAGGATAGGGTAGAGGATAGGATAGAGGATAGGATAGAGGATAGGATAGGATAGAGGATAGGATACGATAGAAGATAGGATACGATAGAGGATAGGATACGATATAGGATAGGATATGGTAGAGGATAGGATAGGATATGAGATTGAATAGGATAGAGGATAGGATAGGATAGAGGATAGGATAGGATTGAGGAGAGGATAGGATAGAGGATAGGATAGAGGATAGGATAGGATTGAGGAGAGGATAGGATAGAGAATAGGATAGGATAGAGGATAGGATAGGATAGAGGATAGGATAGGATAGAGAATAGGATAGGATAGAGGTTAGGTTAGGATTGAGGATAGGATAGGATTGAGGAGAGGATAGGATAGAGGATAGGATAGGATATAGGATAGGGTAGGATAGAGGATAGGATATGATAGAGGATAGGATAGGATAGAGAATAGGATAGGATAGAGGATAGGATAGGGGATTGATAGGATAGAGATTAGGATGGCATAGAGGATATTATAGGATAGAGGATAGGGTAGGATAGAGAATAGGATAGGATAGAGGATAGGATAGGATAGGATAGAGAATAGGATAGGATACATAGTATTCTAGGGTAGAGGATAGGATAGGGGATTGGATAGGATAGAGGATAGGATAGGATAGAGCATACGATAGTGCATAGGATAGGATAGGATAGAGAATAGGATAGGATAGAAGATAGGATAGGGTAGAGGATAGGATAGAGGATAGGATAGAGGATAGGATAGGATAGAGGATAGGATACGATAGAAGATAGGATACGATAGAGGATAGGATATGATAGAGGATAGGATAGGATATGAGATTGAATAGGATAGGGTATAGGATAGGATAGAGGATAGGATAGGATTGAGGAGAGGATAGGATAGAGGATAGGATAGAGGATAGGATAGGATTGAGGAGAGGATAGGATAGAGGATAGGATAGAGGATAGGATAGAGGATAGGATAGGATTGAGGAGAGGATAGGATAGAGGATAGGATAGGATAGAGGATAGGATAGGATAGAGGGTAGGATAGGATAGAGAATAGGATAGGATAGAGGTTAGGTTAGGATTGAGGATAGGATAGGATTGAGGAGAGGATCGGATAGAGGATAGGATAGGATAGAGGATAGGATAGGATAGAGGATAGGATACGATAGAGGATAGGATAGGATAGAGAATTGGATATAATAGAGGATAGGATAGGATAGAGGATAGGATAGGGGATTGATAGGATAGAGGATAGGATAGGATAGACGATAGGATAGGATAGAGGATAGGATATGATAGATGATAGGATAGGATAGAGGATAGGATAGGATAGGATTGAGGATAGGATAGGATTGAGGATAGGATAGGATAGAGGATACGATAGGATAGAGGATACTATAGGATAGAGGATACGATAGGATTGAGGATAGGATAGGAATGAGGATAGGATAGGATTGAGGATAGGATAGGGGATTGGATAGGATGGAGGATAGGATAGGATAGGATTGAGGATAGGATAGGATAGAGGACAGGATAGGATAGAGGATAGGATGGAGGATTGGATAGGATAGAGGATAGGATACGATAGAAGATAGGATACGATAGAGGATAGGATATGATAGAGAATAGGATAGGATAGAGGATAGGATATGATAGAGGATAGGATAGGATAGAGAATTGGATAGGATAGAGGATAGGATAGGATAGAGGATAGGATAGGGGATTGATAGGATAGAGATTAGGATGGGATAGAGGGTATTCTAGGATAGAGGATAGGGTAGGATAGAGAATAGGATAGGGTAGAGGATAGGATAGGATAGGATAGAGAATAGGATAGGATACATGGTATTCTAGGGTAGAGGATAGGATAGGGGATTGCATAGGATAGAGGATAGGATAGGATAGAGCATACGATAGTGCATAGGATAGGATAGGATAGAGAATAGGATAGGATAGAAGATAGGATAGGATAGAGGATAGGATAGGATAGAGGATAGGATAGAGGATAGGATAGAGGATAGGATAGGATAGAGAATAGGATAGGATAGAGTATAGGATTGGATTGAGGATAGGATAGAAGATAGGATAGGATAGAGGATAGGATAGGATAGAGGATAGGATAGAGGATAGGATAGAGGATAGGATAGGATAGAGAATAGGATAGGATAGAGTATAGGATTGGATTGAGGATAGGATAGGATAGTGGATAGGATAAGATAGAGGATAGGATAGAATAGAGTACAGGATAGGATAGAGGATAAGATAGGATAGAGGATAGGATAGGATTGAGGATAGGATAGGATTGAGGAGAGGAGAGGATAGAGGATAGGATAGGATAGAGGATAGGATAGAGGATAGGATAGAGGATAGGATAGGATAGGATAGAGGATATTATAGGATAGAGGATAGGATTGGATTGAGGATAGGATAGAATAGAGGATAGAATAGGATAGAGGATAGGATAGGATAGTGGATAGGATAAGATAGAGGATAGGATAGAATAGAGTACAGGATAGGATAGAGGATAAGATAGGATAGAGGATAGGATAGGATTGAGGATAGGATAGGATTGAGGAGACGATAGGATAGAGGATAGGATAGGATAGAGGATAGGATAGAGGAAAGGATAGAGGATAGGATAGGATAGGATAGAGGATATTATAGGATAGAGGATAGGATTGGATTGAGGATAGAATAGGATAGAGGATAGAATAGGATAGAGGATGGGATAGAGGAAAGGATAGAGGATAGGATAGGATAGGATAGAGGATATTATAGGATAGAGGATAGGATTGGATTGAGGATAGGATAGGATAGAGGATAGAATAGGATAGAGGATAAGATAGGATAGAGGATAGGATAGGATAGGGGATAGGATAGGATTGAGGATAGGATAGGATAGAGAATAGGATAGGATAGAGGTTAGGTTAGGATTGAGGATAGGATAGGATTGAGGAGAGGATAGGATAGAGGATAGGATAGGATAGAGGATAGGATAGGATAGAGGATAGGATATGATAGAGGATAGGATAGGATAGAGAATTGGATTGGATAGAGGATAGGATAGGATAGACGATAGGATAGGGGATTGATAGGATAGAGATTAGGGTGGGATAGAGGATATTATAGGATAGAGCATAGGGTAGGATAGAGGATAGGATAGGATAGTGGATAGGATAGGATAGAGGATAGGATAGGATTGAGGATAGGATAGGATAGGATAGAGAATAGGATAGGATACATAGTATTCTAGGGTAGAGGATGGGATAGGGGATTGGATAGGATAGAGGATAGGATAGGATAGAGCATACGATAGTGCATAGGATAGGATAGGATAGAGAATAGGATAGGATAGAAGATAGGATAGGGTAGAGTATAGGATAGAGGATAGGATAGTGGATAGGATATGATAGAGGATAGGATAGGATAGAGAATTGGATAGGATAGAGGATAGTATAGGGGATTGATAGGATAGAGATTAGGATGGCATAGAGGATATTATAGGATAGAGGATAGGGTAGGATAGAGAATAGGATAGGATAGAGGATAGGATAGGATAGGATAGAGAATAGGATAGGATACATAGTATTCTAGGGTAGAGGATAGGATAGGGGATTGGATAGGATAGAGGATAGGATAGGATAGAGCATACGATAGTGCATAGGATAGGATAGGATAGAGAATAGGATAGGATAGAAGATAGGATAGGGTAGAGGATAGGATAGAGGATAGGATAGAGGATAGGATAGGATAGAGGATAGGATACGATAGAAGATAGGATACGATAGAGGATAGGATATGATAGAGGATAGGATAGGATATGAGATTGAATAGGATAGGGGATAGGATAGGATAGAGGATAGGATAGGATTGAGGAGAGGATAGGATAGAGGATAGGATAGAGGATAGGATAGGATTGAGGAAAGGATAGGATAGAGGATAGGATAGGATAGAGGATAGGATAGGATTGAGGAGAGGATAGGATAGAGGATAGGATAGAGGATAGGATAGGACTGAGGAGAGGATAGGATAGAGGATAGGATAGGATAGAGAATAGGATAGGATAGAGGTTAGGTTAGGATTGAGGATAGGATAGGATTGAGGATAGGATAGAGGTTAGGTTAGGATTGAGGATAGGATAGGATTGAGGAGAGGATAGGATAGAGGATAGGATAGGATATAGGATAGGATAGGATAGAGGATAGGATATGATAGAGGATAGGATAGGATAGAGAATTGGATAGGATAGAGGATAGGATAGGGGATTGATAGGATAGAGATTAGGATGGCATAGAGGATATTATAGGATAGAGGATAGGGTAGGATAGAGAATAGGATAGGATAGAGGATAGGATAGGATAGGATAGAGAATAGGATAGGATACATAGTATTCTAGGGTAGAGGATAGGATAGGGGATTGGATAGGATAGAGGATAGGATAGGATAGAGCATACGATAGTGCATAGGATAGGATAGGATAGAGAATAGGATAGGATAGAAGATAGGATAGGGTAGAGGATAGGATAGAGGATAGGATAGAGGATAGGATATGATAGAGGATAGGATAGGATATGAGATTGAATAGGATAGGGGATAGGATAGGATAGAGGATAGGATAGGATTGAGGAGAGGATAGGATAGAGGATAGGATAGAGGATAGGATAGGATTGAGGAGAGGATAGGATAGAGGATAGGATAGGATAGAGAATCGGATAGGATAGAGGATAGGATAGGGGATTGATAGGATAGAGGTTAGGATGGGATAGAATATATTATAGGATAGAGGATAGGATAGGATAGAGGATAGGATAGGATAGACGATAGGATAGGATAGAGGATAGGATAGGATTGAGGAGAGGATAGGATAGGATAGAGTATAGGATTGGATTGAGGATAGGATATAATAGTGGATAGGATAAGATAGAGGATAGGATAGAATAGAGTACAGGATAGGATAGAGGATAAGATAGGATAAAGCATACGATAGTGCATAGGATAGGATAGGATAGAGAATAGGATAGGATAGAAGATAGGATAGGGTAGAGGATAGGATAGAGGATAGGGTAGAGGATAGGATAGGATAGAGGATAGGATACGATAGAAGATAGGATACGATAGAGGATAGGATATGATAGAGGATAGGATAGGATATGAGATTGAATAGGATAGGGGATAGGATAGGATAGAGGATAGGATAGGATTGAGGAGAGGATAGGATAGAGGATAGGATAGGATAGAGGATAGGATAGGATAGAGGGTAGGATAGGATAGAGAATAGGATAGGATAGAGGTTAGGTTAGGATTGAGGAAAGGATAGGATTGAGGAGAGGATAGGATAGAGGATAGGATAGGATAGAGGATAGGATAGGATAGAGGATAGGATAGGATAGAGGATAGGATAGGATAGAGAATTGGATAGGATAGAGGATAGGATAGGATAGAGGATAGGATAGGGGATTGATAGGATAGAGATTAGGATGGGATAGAATATATTATAGGATAGAGGATAGGATAGGATAGACGATAGGATAGGATAGAGGATAGGATATGATAGATGATAGGATAGGATAGAGGATAGGATAGGATAGGATTGAGGATAGGATAGGATTGAGGATAGGATAGGATTGAAGATAGGATAGGATAGAGGATAGGATAGGATAGAGGATACTATAGGATAGAGGATACGATAGGATTGAGGATAGGATAGGAATGAGGATAGGATAGGATTGAGGATAGGATAGGGGATTGGATAGGATGGATGATAGGATAGGATGGAGGATAGGATAGGATATGAGATTGAATAGGATAGAGGATAGGATAGGATAGAGGATAGGATAGGATTGAGGAGAGGATAGAATAGAGGATAGGAAAAGGATACGATATAATACACGATAGGATTGGATAGATTATTGGATAGGATAGAGGATAGGATAGGATAGAGGATATTATAGGATAGAGGATAGGGTAGGATAGAGGATAGGATAGGATAGAGGATAGGATAGGATAGAGAATAGGATAGGATAGAAGATGCTATATTATAGAGGAAAGGATAGGATAGAGGATAGGATAGGACAGAGGATATAATAGGGGATTGGATAGGATAGAGGATAGAATACGATAGAGGATAGGATAGGATAGAGGATAGGATAGGATAGAGGATAGGATATGATAGAGGATAGGATAGGATTGAGGATAGGATAGGATAGTGGATAGGATACGATAGAGGATAGGATAGGATAGTGTATAGGATTGGATTGAGGATAGGATAGGATAGTGGATAGGATAAGATAGAGGATAGGATAGAGGATAGGATAGGATTGAGGAGAGGATAGGATAGAGAATAGGATAGGATAGAGGATAGGATAGGATAGAGGATAGGATAGGATAGAGAATAGGATAGGATAGAGGTTAGGTTAGGATTGAGGATAGGATAGGATTGAGGAGAGGATAGGATAGAGGATAGGATAGGATAGAGGATAGGATAGGATAGAGGATAGGATAGGATAGAGGATAGGATATGATAGAGGATAGGATAGGATAGAGAATTGGATAGGATAGAGGATAGGATAGGATAGAAGATAGGATAGGGGATTGATAGGATAGAGATTAGGATGGGATAGAGGATATTATAGGATAGAGGATAGGGTAGGATGGAGAATATTATAGGATAGAGGATAGGATAGGATAGGATAGAGAATAGGATAGGATACATGGTATTCTAGGGTAGAGGATAGGATAGGGGATTGCATAGGATAGAGGATAGGATAGGATAGAGCATACGATAGTGCATAGGATAGGATAGGATAGAGAATAGGATAGGATAGAAGATAGGATAGGATAGAGGATAGGATAGGATACAGGATAGGATAGACGATAGGATAGGATAGAGGATAGGATAGTATAGAGAATAGGATATGTTAGAGGATAGGTTAGGATTGAGGATAGGATAGGATTGAGGAGAGGATAGGATAGAGGATATGATAGGATAGAGAATAGGATAGGATAGAGGATAGGATAGGATAGGATAGAGAATAGGATAGGATACATGGTATTCTAGGGTAGAGGATAGGATAGGGGATTGCATAGGATAGAGGATAGGATAGGATAGAGCATACGATAGTGCATACGATAGGATAGGATAGAGAATACTATAGGATAGAAGATAGGATAGGATAGAGCATACGATAGTGCATAGGATAGGATAGGATAGAGAATAGGATAGGATAGAAGATAGGATAGGGTAGAGGATAGGATAGAGGATAGGATAGAGGATAGGATAGGATGGAGGATAGGATACGATAGAAGATAGGATACGATAGAGGATAGGATATGATAGAGGATAGGATAGGATATGAGATTGAATAGGATAGGGGATAGGATAGGATAGAGGATAGGATAGGATTGAGGAGAGGATAGGATAGAGGATAGGATAGGATAGAGGATAGGATAGGATAGAGGGTAGGATAGGATAGAGAATAGGATAGGATAGAGATTAGGTTAGGATTGAGGATAGGATAGGATTGAGGAGAGGATAGGATAGAGGATAGGATAGGATAGAGGATAGGATAGGATAGAGGATAGGATATGATAGAGGATAGGATAGGATAGAGAATTGGATAGGATAGAGGATAGGATAGGATAGAGGATAGGATAGGGGATTGATAGGATAGAGATTAGGATGGGATAGAATATATTATAGGATAGAGGATAGGATAGGATAGAGGATAGGATAGGATAGACGATAGGATAGGATAGAGGATAGGATATGATAGATGATAGGATAGGATAGAGGATAGGATAGGATAGGATTGAGGATAGGATGGGATTGAGGATAGGATAGGATTGAGGATAGGATAGGATAGAGGATAGGATAGGATAGAGGATACTACAGGATAGAGGATACGATAGGATTGAGGATAGGATACGAATGAGGATAGGATAGGATTGAGGATAGGATAGGGGATTGGATAGGATGGAGGATAGGATAGGATGGAGGATAGGATAGGATAGGATTGAGGATAGGATAGGATAGAGGACAGGATAGGATAGAGGATAGGATAGAGGATTGGATAGGATAGAGGATAGGATACGATAGAAGATAGGATACGATATAGGATAGGATATGGTAGAGGATAGGATAGGATATGAGATTGAATAGGATAGAGGATAGGATAGGATAGAGGATAGGATAGGATTGAGGAGAGGATAGGATAGAGGATAGGATAGAGGATAGGATAGGATTGAGGAGAGGATAGGATAGAGAATAGGATAGGATAGAGGATAGGATAGGATAGAGGATAGGATAGGATAGAGAATAGGATAGGATAGAGGTTAGGTTAGGATTGAGGATAGGATAGGATTGAGGAGAGGATAGGATAGAGGATAGGATAGGATATAGGATAGGGTAGGATAGAGGATAGGATATGATAGAGGATAGGATAGGATAGAGAATTGGATAGGATAGAGGATAGGATAGGGGATTGATAGGATAGAGATTAGGATGGCATAGAGGATATTATAGGATAGAGGATAGGGTAGGATAGAGAATAGGATAGGATAGAGGATAGGATAGGATAGGATAGAGAATAGGATAGGATACATAGTATTCTAGGGTAGAGGATAGGATAGGGGATTGGATAGGATAGAGGATAGGATAGGATAGAGCATACGATAGTGCATAGGATAGGATAGGATAGAGAATAGGATAGGATAGAAGATAGGATAGGGTAGAGGATAGGATAGAGGATAGGATAGAGGATAGGATAGGATAGAGGATAGGATACGATAGAAGATAGGATACGATAGAGGATAGGATATGATAGAGGATAGGATAGGATATGAGATTGAATAGGATAGGGTATAGGGTAGGATAGAGGATAGGATAGGATTGAGGAGAGGATAGGATAGAGGATAGGATAGAGGATAGGATAGGATTGAGGAGAGGATAGGATTGAGGAGAGGATCGGATAGAGGATAGGATAGGATAGAGTATAGGATAGGATAGAGGATAGGATACGATAGAGGATAGGATAGGATAGAGAATTGGATATAATAGAGGATAGGATAGGATAGAGGATAGGATAGGGGATTGATAGGATAGAGGATAGGATAGGATAGACGATAGGATAGGATAGAGGATAGGATATGATAGATGATAGGATAGGATAGAGGATAGGATAGGATAGGATTGAGGATAGGATAGGATTGAGGATAGGATAGGATAGAGGATACGATAGGATAGAGGATACTATAGGATAGAGGATACGATAGGATTGAGGATAGGATAGGAATGAGGATAGGATAGGATTGAGGATAGGATAGGGGATTGGATAGGATGGAGGATAGGATAGGATGGAGGATAGGATACGATAGAAGATAGGATACGATAGAGGATAGGATATGATAGAGGATAGGATAGGATAGAGGATAGGATGGAGGATTGGATAGGATAGAGGATAGGATACGATAGAAGATAGGATACGATAGAGGATAGGATATGATAGAGAATAGGATAGGATAGAGGATAGGATAGGATAGAGGATAGGATAGGATAGAGAATAGGATAGGGGATTGATAGGATAGAGATTAGGATGGGATAGAGGGTATTCTAGGATAGAGGATAGGGTAGGATAGAGAATAGGATAGGATAGAGGATAGGATAGGATAGGATAGAGAATAGGATAGGATACATGGTATTCTAGGGTAGAGGATAGGATAGGGGATTGCATAGGATAGAGGATAGGATAGGATAGAGCATACGATAGTGCATAGGATAGGATAGGATAGAGAATAGAATAGGATAGAGGATAGGATAGGATAGTGGATAGGATAAGATAGAGGATAGGATAGAATAGAGTACAGGATAGGATAGAGGATAAGATAGGATAGAGGATAGGATAGGATTGAGGATAGGATAGGATTGAGGAGACGATAGGATAGAGGATAGGATAGGATAGAGGATAGGATAGAGGAAAGGATAGAGGATAGGATAGGATAGGATAGAGGATATTATAGGATAGAGGATAGGATTGGATTGAGGATAGAATAGGATAGAGGATAGAATAGGATAGAGGATGGGATAGAGGAAAGGATAGAGGATAGGATAGGATAGGATAGAGGATATTATAGGATAGAGGATAGGATTGGATTGAGGATAGGATAGGATAGAGGATAGAATAGGATAGAGGATAAGATAGGATAGAGGATAGGATAGGATAGGGGATAGGATAGGATTGAGGATAGGATAGGATAGAGAATAGGATAGGATAGAGGTTAGGTTAGGATTGAGGATAGGATAGGATTGAGGAGAGGATAGGATAGAGGATAGGATAGGATAGAGGATAGGATAGGATAGAGGATAGGATATGATAGAGGATAGGATAGGATAGAGAATTGGATTGGATAGAGGATAGGATAGGATAGACGATAGGATAGGGGATTGATAGGATAGAGATTAGGGTGGGATAGAGGATATTATAGGATAGAGGATAGGGTAGGATAGAGGATAGGATAGGATAGTGGATAGGATAGGATAGAGGATAGGATAGGATTGAGGATAGGATAGGATAGGATAGAGAATAGGATAGGATACATAGTATTCTAGGGTAGAGGATGGGATAGGGGATTGGATAGGATAGAGGATAGGATAGGATACAGCATACGATAGTGCATAGGATAGGATAGGATAGAGAATAGGATAGGATAGAAGATAGGATAGGGTAGAGTATAGGATAGAGGATAGGATAGAGGATAGGATATGATAGAGGATAGGATAGGATAGAGAATTGGATAGGATAGAGGATAGGATAGGGGATTGATAGGATAGAGATTAGGATGGCATAGAGGATATTATAGGATAGAGGATAGGGTAGGATAGAGAATAGGATAGGATAGAGGATAGGATAGGATAGGATAGAGAATAGGATAGGATACATAGTATTCTAGGGTAGAGGATAGGATAGGGGATTGGATTGGATAGAGGATAGGATAGGATAGAGCATACGATAGTGCATAGGATAGGATAGGATAGAGAATAGGATAGGATAGAAGATAGGATAGGGCAGAGGATAGGATAGAGGATAGGATAGAGGATAGGATAGGATAGAGGATAGGATACGATAGAAGATAGGATACGATAGAGGATAGGATATGATAGAGGATAGGATAGGATATGAGATTGAATAGGATAGAGGATAGGATAGGATTGAGGAAAGGATAGGATAGAGGATAGGATAGGATAGAGGATAGGATAGGATAGAGGGTAGGATAGGATAGAGAATAGGATAGGATAGAGGTTAGGTTAGGATTGAGGATAGGATAGGATTGAGGAGAGGATAGGATAGAGGATAGGATAGGATAGAGGATAGGATAGGATAGAGGATAGGATATGATAGAGGATAGGATAGGATAGAGAATTGGATAGGATAGAGGATAGGATAGGATAGAGGATAGGATAGGGGATTGATAGGATAGAGATTAGGATGGGATAGAATATATTACAGGATAGAGGATAGGATAGGATAGATGATAGGATAGGATAGACGATAGGATAGGATAGAGGATAGGATATGATAGATGATAGGATAGGATAGAGGATAGGATAGGATAGGATTGAGGATAGGATAGGATTGCGGATAGGATAGGATTGAGGATAGGATAGGATAGAGGATAGGATAGGATAGAGGATACTATAGGATAGAGGATAGGATAGGAATGAGGATAGGATAGGATTGAGGATAGGATAGGGGATTGGATAGGATAGAGGATAGGATAGGATGGAGGATAGGATAGGATAGGATTGAGGATAGGATAGGATAGAGGACAGGATAGGATAGAGGATAGGATAGAGGATTGGATAGGATAGAGGATAGGATACGATAGAAGATAGGATACGATAGAGGATAGGATATGATAGAGGATAGGATAGGATATGAGATTGAATAGGATAGAGGATAGGATAGGATAGAGGATAGGATAGGATTGAGGAGAGGATAGGATAGAGGATAGGATAGAGGATAGGATAGGATTGAGGAGAGGATAGGATAGAGAATAGGATAGGATAGAGGATAGGATAGGATAGAGGATAGGATAGGATAGAGAATAGGATAGGATAGAGGTTAGGTTAGGATTGAGGATAGGATAGGATAGAGAATAGGATAGGATAGAGGTTAGGTTAGGATTGAGGATAGGATAGGATTGAGGAGAGGATAGGATAGAGGATAGGATAGGATATAGGATAGGATAGGATAGAGGATAGGATATGATAGAGGATAGGATAGGATAGAGAATTGGATAGGATAGAGGATAGGATAGGGGATTGATAGGATAGAGATTAGGATGGCATAGAGGATATTATAGGATAGAGGATAGGGTAGGATAGAGAATAGGATAGGATAGAGGATAGGATAGGATAGGATAGAGAATAGGATAGTATACATAGTATTCTAGGGTAGAGGATAGGATAGGGGATTGGATAGGATAGAGGATAGGATAGGATAGAGCATACGATAGTGCATAGGATAGGATAGGATAGAGAATAGGATAGGATAGAAGATAGGATAGGGTAGAGGATAGGATAGAGGATAGGATAGAGGATAGGATAGAGGATCGGATAGGATAGAGGATAGGATACGATAGAAGATAGGATACGATAGAGGATAGGATATGATAGAGGATAGGATAGGATATGAGATTGAATAGGATAGAGGATAGGATAGGATAGAGGATAGGATAGGATTGAGGAGAGGATAGGATAGAGGATAGGATAGAGGATAGGATAGGATTGAGGAGAGGATAGGATAGAGAATAGGATAGGATAGAGGATAGGATAGGATAGAGGATAGGATAGGATAGAGAATAGGATAGGATAGAGGTTAGGTTAGGATTGAGGATAGGATTGGATTGAGGAGAGGATAGGATAGAGGATAGGATAGGATATAGGATAGGATAGGATAGAGGATAGGATATGATAGAGGATAGGATAGGATAGAGAATTGGATCGGATAGAGGATAGGATAGGGGATTGATAGGATAGAGATTAGGATGGCATAGAGGATATTATAGGATAGAGGATAGGGTAGGATAGAGAATAGGATAGGATAGAGGATAGGATAGGATAGGATAGAGAATAGGATAGGATACATAGTATTCTAGGGTAGAGGATAGGATAGGGGATTGGATAGGATAGAGGATAGGATAGGATAGAGCATACGATAGTGCATAGGATAGGATAGGATAGAGAATAGGATAGGATAGGGTAGAGGATAGGATAGAGGATAGGATAGAGGATAGGATAGAGGATAGGATAGAGGATAGGATAGGATAGAGGATAGGATACGATAGAAGATAGGATACGATAGAGGATAGGATATGATAGAGGATAGGATAGGATATGAGATTGAATAGGATAGAGGATAGGATAGGATAGAGGATAGGATAGGATTGAGGAGAGGATAGGATAGAGGATAGGATAGAGGATAGGATAGGATTGAGGAGAGGATAGGATAGAGAATAGGATAGGATAGAGGATAGGATAGGATAGAGGATAGGATAGGATAGAGAATAGGATAGGATAGAGGTTAGGTTGGGATAGAATATATTATAGGATAGAGGATAGGATAGGATAGAGGATAGGATAGGATAGACGATAGGATAGGATAGAGGATAGGATATGCTAGATGATAGGATAGGATAGAGGATAGGATAGGATAGACGATAGGATAGGATAGAGGATAGGATATGATAGATGATAGGATAGGATAGAGGATAGGATAGGATAGGATTGAGGATAGGATAGGATTGAGGATAGGATAGGATAGAGGATAGGATAGGATAGAGGATACTATAGGATAGAGGATACGATAGGATTGAGGATAGGATAGGAATGAGGATAGGATAGGATTGAGGATAGGATAGGGGATTGGATAGGATGGAGGATAGGATAGGATAGGATAGAGGTTAGGTTAGGATTGAGGATAGGATAGGATTGAGGAGAGGATAGGATAGAGGATAGGATAGGATAGAGGATAGGATAGGATAGATGATAGGATAGGATAGAGGATAGGATATGATAGAGGATAGGATAGGATAGAGAATTAGATAGGATAGAGGATAGGATAGGATAGAGGATAGGATAGGGGATTGATAGGATAGAGATTAGGATGGGATAGAGGATATTATAGGATAGAGGATAGGGTAGGATAGAGAATAGGATAGGATAGAGGATAGGATAGGATAGGATAGAGAATAGGATAGGATACATGGTATTCTAGGGTAGAGGATAGGATAGGGGATTGAATAGGATAGAGGATAGGATAGGATAGAGCATACGATAGTGCATAGGATAGGATAGGATAGACAATAGGATAGGATAGAAGATAGGATAGGATAGAGGATAGGATAGGATAGAGGATAGGATAGAGGATAGGATAGAGGATAGGATAGGATAGAGGATAGGATAGTATAGAGAATAGGATATGATAGAGCATAGGTTAGGATTGAGGATAGGATAGGATTGAGGAGAGGATAGGATAGAGGATATGATAGGATAGAGAATAGGATAGGATAGAGGATAGGATATGATAGAGGATAGGATAGGATAGAGAATTGGATAGGATAGAGGATAGGATAGGATAGAAGATAGGATAGGGGATTGATAGGATAGAGATTAGGATGGGATAGAGGATATTATAGGATAGAGGATAGGATTGGATAGTGGATAGGATAAGATAGAGGATAGGATAGAATAGAGTACAGGATAGGATAGAGGATAAGATAGGATAGAGGATAGGATAGGATTGAGGATAGGATAGGATTGAGGAGAGGATAGGATAGAGGATAGGATAGGATAGAGGATAGGATAGAGGAAAGGATAGAGGATAGGATAGGATAGGATAGAGGATATTATAGGATAGAGGATAGGATTGGATTGAGGATAGAATAGGATAGAGGATAGAATAGGATAGAGGATAGGATAGAGGAAAGGATAGAGGATAGGATAGGATAGGATAGAGGATATTATAGGATAGAGGATAGGATTGGATTGAGTATAGGATAGGATAGAGGATAGGATAGGATAGAGGATAGGATAGGATAGTGGATAGGATATGATAGAGGATAGGATAGGATAGAGAATTGGATAGGATAGCGGATAGGATAGGATAGAAGATAGGATAGGGGATTGATAGGATAGAGATTAGGATGGGATAGAGGATATTATAGGATAGAGGATAGGGTAGGATAGAGGATAGGATAGGATAGAGGATAGGATATGATAGACGATAGGATAGGATATGAGATTGAATAGGATAGAGGATAGGATAGGATAGAGGATAGGATAGGATAGAGGATAGGATATGATAGAGGATAGGATAGGATAGAGAATAGGATAGGATAGAGGTTAGGTTAGGATTGAGGTTAGGATAGGATTGAGGAGAGCATAGGATAGAGGATAGGATAGGATAGAGGATAGGATAGGATAGAGGATAGGATATGATAGTGGATAGGATAGGATAGAGAATTGGATAGGATAGAGGATAGGATAGGATAGACGATAGGATAGGGGATTGATAGGATAGAGATTAGGATGGGAAAGAGGATATTATAGGATAGAGGATAGGGTAGGATAGAGAATAGGATAGGATAGAGGATAGGATAGGATAGAGGATAGGATAGGGGATTGATAGGATAGAGATTAGGATGGGATAGAGGATATTATAGGATAGAGGATAGGATAGGATAGAGGATAGGATAGGATAGAGGATAGGATAGGATAGGATAGACGATAGGATAGGATATGAGATTGAATAGGATAGAGGATAGGATAGGATAGGGGATAGGATAGGATAGAGGATAGGATATGATAGAGGATAGGATAGGATAGAGGATAGGATAGGATAGAGAATAGGATAGGATAGAGAATAGGATAGGATAGAGGTTAGGTTAGGATTGAGGATAGGATAGGATTGAGGAGAGGATAGGATAGAGGACAGGATAGGATAGAGGATAGGATAGAGGATTGGATAGGATAGAGGATAGGATACGATAGAAGATAGGATACGATAGAGGATAGGATATGATAGAGGATAGGATAGAATATGAGATTGAATAGGATAGAGGATAGGATAGGATAGAGGATAGGATAGGAATGAGGAGAGCATAGGATAGAGGATAGGATAGGATAGAGGATATGTTAGGATAGAGGATAGGATAGGATAGACGATAGGATAGGGGATTGATAGGATAGAGATTAGGATGGGATAGAGGATATTATAGGATAGAGGATAGGGTAGGATAGAGAATAGGATAGGATAGAGGATAGGATAGGATAGAGGATAGGACAGGATAGAGAATAGGATAGGATAGAGGATAGGTTAGGATTGAGGATAGGATAGGATTGAGGAGAGGGTAGGATAGAGTATAGGATTGGATTGAGGATAGGATAGGATAGTGGATAGGATAAGATAGAGGATAGGATAGAATAGAGTACAGGATAGGATAGAGGATAAGATAGGATAGAGGATAGGATAGGATTGAGGATAGGATAGGATTGAGGAGAGGATAGGATAGAGGATAGGATAGGATAGAGGATAGGATAGAGGAAAGGATAGAGGATAGGATAGGATAGGATAGAGGATATTATAGGATAGAGGATAGGATTGGATTGTGGATAGGATAGGATAGAGGATAGAATAGGATAGAGGATAGGATAGAGGAAAGGATTGGATTGAGGATAGGATAGGATAGTGGATAGGATAAGATAGAGGATAGGATAGAATAGAGTACAGGATAGGATAGAGGATAAGATAGGATAGAGGATAGGATAGGATTGAGGATAGGATATAATTGAGGAGAGGATTGAGGAGAGGATAGGATAGGATAGAGGATAGGATAGAGCAAAGGATAGAGGATAGGATAGGATAGGATAGGATTGAGGAAAGGATAGGGGATTGGATAGGATGGAGGATAGGATAGGATAGGATTGAGGATAGTATAGGATAGAGGATTGGATAGGATAGAGGATAGGATAGACGATTGGATAGGATAGAGGATAGGATACGATAGAAGATAGGATACGATAGAGCATAGGATATGATAGAGGATAGGATAGGATATGAGATTGCATAGGATAGAGGATAGGATAGGATAGAGGATAGGATAGGATTGAGGAGAGGATAGGATAGAGGATAGGATAGAGGATAGGATAGGATTGAGGAGAGGATAGGATAGAGGATAGGATAGGATAGAGGATAGGATAGGATAGAGGATAGGATAGGATAGAGAATAGGATAGGATAGAGGTTAGGTTAGGATTGAGGATAGGATAGGATTGAGGAGAGGATAGGATAGAGGATAGGATAGGATAGAGGATAGGATAGGATAGAGGATAGGATATGATAGAGGATAGGATAGGATAGAGAATTGGATAGGATAGAGGATAGGATAGGATAGACGATAGGATAGGGGATTGATAGGATAGAGATTAGGATGGGATAGAGGATATTATAGGATAGAGGAGAGGGTAGGATAGAGAATAGGATAGGATAGAGGATAGGATAGGATAGAGGATAGGATAGGGGATTGATAGGATAGAGATTAGGATGGGATAGAGGATATTATAGGATAGAGGATAGGATAGGATAGAGGATAGGATAGGATAGAGGATAGGATAGGATAGACGATAGGATGGGATAGAGGACAGGATAGGATAGTGGATAGGATAGGATAGAGCATACGATAGAGGATAGGATAGGATAGGATAGAGAATAGGATAGGATACATGGTATTATAGGGTTGAGGATAGGATAGGGTAGAGGATAGGATAGGGGATTGGATAGGATAGAGCATACGATAGTGGATAGGATAGGATAGAGGATAGGATAGGATAGAGAATAGGATAGGATAGAGGATAGGATAGGATAGGATAGAGAATAGGATAGGATACATAGTATTCTAGGGTAGAGGATAGGATAGGGGATTGGATAGGATAGAGGATAGGATAGGATAGAGCATACGATAGTGCATAGGATAGGATAGGATAGAGAATAGGATAGGATAGAAGATAGGATAGGGTAGAGGATAGGATAGAGGATAGGATAGAGGATAGGATAGGATAGAGGATAGGTTACGATAGAAGATAGGATACGATAGAGGATAGGATATGATAGAGGATAGGATTGGATTGAGGATAGGATAGGATAGAGGATAGGATAGGATAGAGGTTAGGTTAGTATTGAGGATAGGATAGGATTGAGGAGAGGATAGGATAGAGGATAGGATAGGATAGAGGATATGATAGGATAGGATAGAGGATAGGATAGGATAGAGGATAGGATAGGATAGAGGATAGGATAGGATAGTGGATAGGATAAGATAGAGGATAGGATAGAATAGAGTACAGGATAGGATAGAGGATAAGATAGGATAGAGGATAGGATAGGATTGAGGATAGGATAGGATTGAGGAGAGGATAGGATAGAGGATAGGATAGGATAGAGGATAGGATAGAGGAAAGGATAGAGGATAGGATAGGATAGGATAGAGGATATTATAGGATAGAGGATAGGATTGGATTGTGGATAGGATAGGATAGATGATAGAATAGGATAGAGGATAGGATAGAGGAAAGGATTGGATTGAGGATAGGATAGGATAGTGGATAGGATAAGATAGAGGATAGGATAGAATAGAGTACAGGATAGGATAGAGGATAAGATAGGATAGAGGATAGGATAGGATTGAGGATAGGATAGGATTGAGGAGAGGATTGAGGAGAGGATAGGATAGGATAGAGGATAGGATAGAGCAAAGCATAGAGGATAGGATAGGATAGGATAGGATTGAGGATAGGATTTGGGATTGGATAGGATGGAGGATAGGATAGGATGGAGGATAGGATAGGATAGGATTGAGGATAGTATAGGATAGAGGATTGGATAGGATAGAGGATAGGATAGAGGATTGGATAGGATAGAGGATAGGATACGATAGAAGATAGGATACGATAGAGGATAGGATATGATAGAGGATAGGATAGGATATGAGATTGAATAGGATAGAGGATAGGATAGGATAGAGAATAGGATAGGATAGAGGTTAGGTTAGGATTGAGGATAGGATAGGATTGAGGAGAGGATAGGATAGAGGATAGGATAGGATAGAGGATAGGATATGATAGAGGATAGGATAGGATAGAGAATTGGATAGGATAGAGGATAGGATAGGATAGACGATAGGATAGGGGATTGATAGGATAGAGATTAGGATGGGATAGAGGATATTATAGGATAGAGGATAGGGTAGGATAGAGAATAGGATAGGATAGAGGATAGGATAGGATAGAGGATAGGATAGGGGATTGATAGGATAGAGATTAGGATGGGATAGAGGATATTATAGGATAGAGGATAGGATAGGATAGAGGATAGGATAGGATAGAGGATAGGATAGGATAGACGATAGTATAGGATAGAGGATAGGATAGGATAGTGGATAGGATAGGATAGAGCATACGATAGAGGATAGGATAGGATAGGATAGAGAATAGGATAGGATACATGGTATTATACGGTTGAGCATAGGATAGGGTAGAGGATAGGATAGGGGATTGGATAGGATAGAGCATACGATATTGGATAGGATAGGATAGAGGATAGGATAGGATAGAGAATAGGATAGGATAGATGATAGGATAGGATAGAGGATAGGATAGGATAGAGGATAGGATAGAGGATTGGATACGATAGAGGATAGGATACGATAGAGGATAGGATAGGATAGAGGATAGCATTGGATTGAGGATAGGATAGGATAGAGGATAGAATAGGATAGAGTATAGGATAGGATAGTGGATATGATAAGATAGAGGATAGGATAGAATAGAGGACAGGATAGGATAGAGGATAAGATAGGATAGAGGATAGGATAGGATAGAGGATAGGATAGGATAGAGGATAGGTTAGGATTGAGGATAGGATAGGATTGAGGAGAGGATAGGATAGAGTATAGGATTGGATTGAGGATAGGGTAGGATAGTGGATAGGATAAGAAAGAGGATAGGATAGAATAGAGTACAGGATAGGATAGAGGATAAGATAGGATAGAGGATAGGATAGGATTGAGGATAGGATAGGATTGAGTAGAGGATAGGATAGAGGATAGGATAGGATAGAGGATAGGATAGAGGAAATGACAGTGGATAGGATAGGATAGGATAGAGGATATTATAGGATAGAGGATAGGATTGGATTGTGGATAGGATAGGATAGAGGATAGAATAGGATAGAGGATAGGATAGAGGAAAGGATTGGATTGAGGATAGGATAGGATAGTGGATAGGATAAGATAGAGGATAGGATAGGATAGAGGATAGGATAGGATAGAGAATAGGATAGGATAGAGGTTAGGTTAGGATTGAGGATAGGATAGGATTGAGGAGAGGATAGGATAGAGGATAGGATAGGATAGAGGATAGGATAGGATAGAGGATAGGATAGGATAGAGGATAGGATACGATAGAAGATAGGATACGATAGAGGATAGGATATGATAGAGGATAGGATAGGATATGAGATTGAATAGGATAGGGGATAGGATAGGATAGAGGATAGCATAGGATTGAGGAGAGGATGGGATAGAGGATAGGATAGAGGATAGGATAGGATTGAGGAGAGGATAGGATAGAGGATAGGATAGGATAGAGGATTGGATAGGATAGAGGATTGGATAGGATAGAGGATAGGATAGAGGATTGGATAGGATAGAGGATAGGATACGATAGAAGATAGGATAGGATTGAGGAGAGGATAGGATAGAGGATAGGATAGGATAGAGGATAGGATAGAGGATAGGATAGGATAGAGGATAGGATAGAGGATAGGATAGAGGATAGGATAGGATAGGATAGAGGATATTATAGGCTAGAGGATAGGATTGGATTGAGGATAGGATAGGATAGAGGATAGAATAGGATAGAGGATAGGATAGGATTGAGGAGAGGATAGGATAGAGGATAGGATAGGATAGAGGATAGGATTGGATTGAGGATAGGATAGGATAGAGGATAGGATAGGATAGAGGTTAGGTTAGTATTGAGGATAGGATAGGATTGAGCAGAGGATAGGATAGAGGATAGGATAGGATAGAGGATATGATAGGATAGGATAGAGGATAGGATAGGATAGAGGATAGGATAGGATAGAGGATAGGATAGGATAGTGGATAGGATAAGATAGAGGATAGGATAGAATAGAGTACAGGATAGGATAGAGGATAAGATAGGATAGAGGATAGGATAGGATTGAGGATAGGATAGGATTGAGGAGAGGATAGGATAGAGGATAGGATAGGATAGAGGATAGGATAGAGGAAAGGATAGAGGATAGGATATTATAGGATAGAGGATAGGATTGGATTGTGGATAGGATAGGATAGATGATAGAATAGGATAGAGGATAGGATAGACGAAAGGATTGGATTGAGGATAGGATAGGATAGTGGATAGGATAAGATAGAGGATAGGATAGAATAGAGTACAGGATAGGATAGAGGATATGATAGGATAGAGGATAGGATAGGATTGAGGATAGGATAGGATTGAGGAGAGGATTGAGGAGAGGATAGGATAGGATAGAGGATAGGATAGAGCAAAGGATAGAGGATAGGATAGGATAGGATAGGATTGAGGATAGGATTTGGGATTGGATAGGATGGAGGATAGGATATGATGGAGGATAGGATAGGATAGGATTGAGGATAGTATAGGATAGAGGATTGGATAGGATAGAGGATAGGATAGAGGATTGGATACGATAGAAGATAGGATACGATAGAGGATATGATATGATAGAGGATAGGATAGGATATGAGATTGAATAGGATAGAGGATAGGATAGGATAGAGGATAGGATAGGATTGAGGAGAGGATAGGATAGAGGATAGGATAGAGGATAGGATAGGATTGAGGAGAGGATAGGATAGAGGATAGGATAGGATGAGGATAGGATAGGATAGAGGATAGGATAGGATAGAGAATAGGATAGGATAGAGGTTAGGTTAGGATTGAGGATAGGATAGGATTGAGGAGAGGATAGGATAGAGGATAGGATAGGATAGAGGATAGGATAGGATAGACGATAGGATAGGATAGAGGATAGGATAGGATAGTGGATAGGATAGGATAGAGCATACGATAGAGGATAGGATAGGATAGGATAGAGAATAGGATAGGATACATGGTATTATAGGGTTGAGCATAGGATAGGGTAGAGGATAGGATAGGGGATTGGATAGGATAGAGCATACGTTATTGGATAGGATAGGATAGAGGATAGGATAGGATAGAGAATAGGATAGGATAGATGATAGGATAGGATAGAGGATAGGATAGGATAGAGGATAGGATAGAGGATTGGATACGATAGAGGATAGGATACGATAGAGGATAGGATAGGATAGAGGATAGCATTGGATTGAGGATAGGATAGGATAGAGGATAGAATAGGATAGAGTATAGGATAGGATAGTGGATATGATAAGATAGAGGATAGGATAGAATAGAGGACAGGATAGGATAGAGGATAAGATAGGATAGAGGATAGGATAGGATAGAGGATAGGATAGGATAGAGGATAGGTTAGGATTGAGGATAGGATAGGATTGAGGAGAGGATATGATAGAGGATAGGATAGGATAGAGTATAGGATAGGATAGTGGATAGGATAAGAAAGAGGATAGGATAGAATAGAGTACAGGATAGGATAGAGGATAAGATAGGATAGAGGATAGGATAGGATTGAGGATAAGATAGGATTGAGTAGAGGATAGGATAGAGGATAGGATAGGATAGAGGATAGGATAGAGGAAAGGACAGAGGATAGGATAGGATAGGATAGAGGATATTATAGGATAGAGGATAGGATTGGATTGTGGATAGGATAGGATAGAGGATAGAATAGGATAGAGGATAGGATAGAGGAAAGGATTGGATTGAGGATAGGATAGGATAGTGGATAGGATAAGATAGAGGATAGGATAGGATAGAGGATAGGATAGGATAGAGAATAGGATAGGATAGAGGTTAGGTTAGGATTGAGGATAGGATAGGATTGAGGAGAGGATAGGATAGAGGATAGGATAGGATAGAGGATAGGATAGGATAGAGGATAGGATAGGATAGAGGATAGGATACGATAGAAGATAGGATACGATAGAGGATAGGATATGATAGAGGATAGGATAGGATATGAGATTGAATAGGATAGGGGATAGGATAGGATAGAGGATAGGATAGGATTGAGGAGAGGATAGTATAGAGGATAGGATAGAGGATAGGATAGGATTGAGGAGAGGATAGGATAGAGGATAGGATAGGATAGAGGATAGGATAGGATAGACGGTAGGATAGGATAGAGAATAGGATATTATAGAGGTTAGGTTAGGATTGAGGATAGGATAGGATTGAGGAGAGGATAGGATAGAGGATAGGATAGGATAGAGGATAGGATTGGATTGAGGATAGAATAGGGTAGAGGATAGGATAGAGGAAAGGATAGAGGATAGGATAGGATAGGATAGAGGATATTATAGGATAGAGGATAGGATTGGATAGTGGATAGGATAAGATAGAGGATAGGATAGAATAGAGTACAGGATAGGATAGAGGATAAGATAGGATAGAGGATAGGATAGGATTGAGGATAGGATAGGATTGAGGAGAGGATAGGATAGAGGATAGGATAGGATAGAGGATAGGATAGAGGAAAGGATAGAGGATAGGATAGGATAGGATAAAGGATATTATAGGATAGAGGATAGGATTGGATTGAGGATAGAATAGGATAGAGGATAGAATAGGATAGAGGATAGGATAGAGGAAAGGATAGAGGATAGGATAGGATAGGATAGAGGATATTATAGGATAGAGGATAGGATTGGATTGAGGATAGGATAGGATAGAGGATAGAATAGGATAGAGGATAAGATAGGATAGAGGATAGGATAGGATTGAGGATAGGATAGGATTGAGGAGAGGAGAGGATAGAGGATAGGATAGGATAGAGGATAGGATAGAGGATAGGATAGGATAGGATAGAGGATATTATAGGATAGAGGATAGGATTGGATTGAGGATAGGATAGGATAGAGGATAGAATAGGATAGAGGATAGGATAGGATTGAGGAGAGGATAGGATAGAGGATAGGATAGGATAGAGGATAGGATAGGATAGAGAATTGGATAGGATAGAGGATAGGATAGGATAGAGGATAGGATAGGATAGAGAATAGGATAGGATAGAGGATAGGTTAAGATTGAGGATAGGATATGATTGAGGAGAGGGTAGGATAGAGTATAGGATTGGATTGAGGATAGTATAGGATAGAGGATTGGATAGGATAGAGGATTGGATAGGATAGAGGATAGGATAGAGGATTGGATAGGATAGAGGATAGGTTACGATAGAAGATAGGATACGATAGAGGATAGTATATGATAGAGGATAGGATACGATATGAGATTGAATAGGATAGGGGATAGGATAGGATAGAGGATAGCATAGGATTGAGGAGAGGATATTATAGAGGATAGGATAGAGGATAGGATAGGATTGAGGAGAGGATAGGATAGAGGATAGGATAGGATAGAGGATAGGATAGGATAGAGGGTAGGATAGGATAGAGGATAAGATAGGATAGAGGATAGGATAGGATTGAGGATAGGATGGGATTGAGGAGAGGAGAGGATAGAGGATAGGATAGGATAGAGGATAGGATAGAGGATAGGATAGAGGATAGGATAGGATAGGATAGAGGATATTATAGGATAGAGGATAGGATTGGATTGAGGATAGGATAGGATAGAGGATAGAATAGGATAGAGGATAGGATAGGATTGAGGAGAGGATAGGATAGAGGATAGGATAGGATAGGATAGAGGATATTATAGGATAGAGGATAGGATTGAATTGAGGATAGGATTGGATAGAGGATAGGATAGGATAGAGAATTGGATAGGATAGAGGATAGGATAGGATAGAGGATAGGATATGGGATTGATAGGATAGAGATAAGGATGGGATAGAATATATTATAGGATAGAGGATAGGATAGGATAGAGGATAGTATAGGATAGACGATAGGATAGGATAGAGGATAGGATATGATAGATAATAGGATAGGATAGAGGATAGGATAGGATAGGATTGAGGATAGGATAGGATTGAGGATGCGATAGGATTGAGGATAGGATAGGAATGAGGATAGGATAGGATTGAGGATAGGATAGGATTGAGGAGAGGATAGGATAGAGGATAGGATAGGATAGAGGATAGGATAGGATAGAGGATAGGATAGGATAGAGGATAGGATAGGATAGTGGATAGGATAAGATAGAGGATAGGATAGAATAGAGTACAGGATAGGATAGAGGATAAGATAGGATAGAGGATAGGATAGGATTGAGGATAGGATAGGATTGAGGAGAGGATAGGATAGAGGATAGGATAGGATAGAGGATAGGATAGAGGAAAGGATAGAGGATAGGATAGGATAGGATAGAGGATATTATAGGATAGAGGATAGGATTGGATTGTGGATAGGATAGGATAGAGGATAGAATAGGATAGAGGATAGGATAGAGGAAAGGATTGGATTGAGGATAGGATAGGATAGTGGATAGGATAAGATAGAGGATAGGATAGAATAGAGTACAGGATAGGATAGAGGATAAGATAGGATAGAGGATAGGATAGGATTGAGGATAGGATAGGATTGAGGAGAGGATTGAGGAGAGGATAGGATAGGATAGAGGATAGGATAGAGCAAAGGATAGAGGATAGGATAGGATAGGATAGGATTGAGGATAGGATAGGGGATTGGATAGGATGGAGGATAGGATAGGATGGAGGATAGGATAGGATAGGATTGAGGATAGTATAGGATAGAGGATTGGATAGGATAGAGGATAGGATAGAGGATTGGATAGGATAGAGGATAGGATACGATAGAAGATAGGATACGATAGAGGATAGGATATGATAGAGGATAGGATAGGATATGAGATTGAATAGGATAGAGGATAGGATAGGATAGAGGATAGGATAGGATAGAGGATAGGATAGGATAGAGGATAGGATAGGATAGAGGATAGGATAGGATAGAGAATAGGATAGGATAGAGGTTAGGTTAGGATTGAGGATAGGATAGGATTGAGGAGAGGATAGGATAGAGGATAGGATAGGATAGAGGACAGGATAGGATAGAGGATAGGATATGATAGAGGATAGGATAGGATAGAGAATTGGATAGGATAGAGGATAGGATAGGATAGACGATAGGATAGGGGATTGATAGGATAGAGATTAGGATGGGATAGAGGATATTATAGGATAGAGGATAGGGTAGGATAGAGAATAGGATAGGATAGAGGATAGGATAGGATAGAGGATAGGATAGGGGATTGATAGGATAGAGATTAGGATGGGATAGAGGATATTATAGGATAGAGGATAGGATAGGATAGAGGATAGGATAGGATAGAGGATAGGATAGGATAGACGATAGGATAGGATAGAGGATAGGATAGGATAGTGGATAGGATAGGATAGAGCATACGATAGAGGATAGGATAGGATAGGATAGAGGATAGGATAGGATACATGGTATTATAGGGTTGAGCATAGGATAGGGTAGAGGATAGGATAGGGGATTGGATAGGATAGAGCATACGATATTGGATAGGATAGGATAGAGGATAGGATAGGATAGAGAATAGGATAGGATAGATGATAGGATAGGATAGAGGATAGGATAGGATAGAGGATAGGATAGAGGATTGGATACGATAGAGGATAGGATACGATAGAGGATAGGATAGGATAGAGGATAGCATTGGATTGAGGATAGGATAGGATAGAGGATAGAATAGGATAGAGTATAGGATAGGATAGTGGATATGATAAGATAGAGGATAGGATAGAATAGAGGACAAGATAGGATAGAGGATAAGATAGGATAGGATAGAGAATAGGATAGGATACATAGTATTCTAGGGTAGAGGATAGGATAGGGGATTGGATAGGATAGAGGATAGGTTAGGATTGAGGATAGGATAGGATTGAGGAGAGGATAGGATAGAGTATAGGATTGGATTGGGGATAGGGTAGGATAGTGGATAGGATAAGAAAGAGGATAGGATAGAATAGAGTACAGGATAGGATAGAGGTTAGGATAGGATAGAGGATAGGATAGGATAGAGAATAGGATAGGATAGAGGTTAGGTTAGGATTGAGGATAGGATAGGATTGAGGAGAGGATAGGATAGAGGATAGGATAGGATAGAGGATAGGATAGGATGGAGGATAGGATATGATAGAGGATAGGATAGGATAGAGAATTGGATAGGATAGAGGATAGGATAGGGGATTGATAGGATAGAGATTAGGATGGGATAGAGGATATTATAGGATAGAGGATAGGGTAGGATAGAGAATAGGATAGGATAGAGGATAGGATAGGATAGGATAGAGAATAGGATAGGATACATAGTATTCTAGGGTAGAGGATAGGATAGGGGATTGGATAGGATAGAGGATAGGATAGGATAGAGCATACGATAGTGCATAGGATAGGATAGGATAGAGAATAGGATAGGATAGAAGATAGGATAGGGTAGAGGATAGGATAGAGGATAGGATAGAGGATAGGATAGGATAGAGGATAGGATACGATAGAAGATAGGATACGATAGAGGATAGGATATGATAGAGGATAGGATAGGATATGAGATTGAATAGGATAGGGGATAGGATAGGATAGAGGATAGGATAGGATTGAGGAGAGGATAGTATAGAGGATAGGATAGAGGATAGGATAGGATTGAGGAGAGGATTGGATAGTGGATAGGATAAGATAGAGGATAGGATAGAATAGAGTACAGGATAGGATAGAGGATAAGATAGGATAGAGGATAGGATAGGATTGAGGATAGGATAGGATTGAGGAGAGGATAGGATAGAGGATAGGATAGGATAGAGGATAGGATAGAGGAAAGGATAGAGGATAGGATAGGATAGGATAGAGGATATTATAGGATAGAGGATAGGATTGGATTGAGGATAGAATAGGATAGAGGATAGAATAGGATAGAGGATAGGATAGAGGAAAGGATAGAGGATAGGATAGGATGGGATAGAGGATATTATAGGATAGAGGATAGGATTGGATTGAGGATAGGATAGGATAGAGTATAGAATAGGATAGAGGATAAGATAGGATAGAGGATAGGATAGGATTGAGGATAGGATAGGATTGAGGAGAGGAGAGGATAGAGGATAGGATAGGATAGAGGATAGGATAGAGGATAGGATAGAGGATAGGATAGGATAGGATAGAGGATATTATAGGATAGAGGATAGGATTGGATTGAGGATAGGATAGGATAGAGGATAGAATAGGATAGAGGATAGGATAGGATTGAGGAGAGGATAGGATAGAGGATAGGATAGGATAGAGGATAGGATAGAATAGAGGATAGGATAGGATAGAGAATTGGGTAGGATAGAGGATAGGATAGGATAGAGGATAGGATAGGATAGAGAATAGGATAGGATGGAGGATAGGTTAGGATTGAGGATAGGATAGGATTGAGGAGAGGGTAGGATAGAGTATAGGATTGATTGAGGATAGTATAGGATAGAGGATTGGATAGGATAGAGGATTGGATAGGATAGAGGATAGGATAGAGGATTGGATAGGATAGAGGATAGGATACGATAGAAGATAGGATAGGATTGAGGAGAGGATAGGATAGAGGATAGGATAGGATAGAGGATAGGATAGGATAGAGGATAGGATAGAGGATAGGATAGGATAGGATAGAGGATATTATAGGATAGAGGATAGGATTGGATTGAGGATAGGATAGGATAGAGGATAGAATAGGATAGAGGATAGGATAGCATTGAGGAGACGATAGGATAGAGGATAGGATAGGATAGAGGATAGGATTGGATTGAGGATAGGATAGGATAGAGGATAGGATAGGATAGAGGTTAGGTTAGTATTGAGGATAGGATAGTGTAACAGACCTGGCCGCGCCAGGCCTGTTCCGAGCCGAACACGGCCGACGGATGCCGAGATCCGCCGGCACCCGCGAGCGCCCCTGCGATCCCCGCACCCCCAAACCGATCTTGGCGGGAACCGGAACCCGCCATGACGAAGTACCGCCGCGCCGGATACCGGACGACGCCGGAAAACCCGCACCGCACCGCACCGCACCCCTCGCCAAGAAGACGAGAGAGACGAGCCGGAAAACGCTCTCTTTGGCTTTCCGCCACGCGCGAGTCCGGACGCACGCGAATAGAATTGCGAACCGAACCCAACGCGAGCCGCCGGGATCCTGCCGAAGACCGCTCTGCCGCGACCCCGAGGCCGCCGGAGCTTAATACGCGTAGTCCGCGTACCGATAATTGTACCGTAATACCGTAATACCGATATTTGTACTCGGGAGTGCACCGACGTGAGTCCGCAGACCACAGCACCGGCCTCGCCGCAGCGTGCCGAACATCCCGAAGCGCCGACCCGACCGCCGAGCGATCGAGACCGGATCCAGGGTGAGTAGACCTCCATCCTATTACCCGATACCTCCGCTCCCGCCCCCACGCCCACGGAGAGCGAACCACCCGCGACCGGCACCACGCCGGCCGTCCTGGGGCACGGGCTCTCCGCCCGCCGAAATTACCCTGGTCCGGATACGCCGCGGCGTACGGCCACGACCCCGTCGTGATACGAGTCACGAACCGCGACCGCCGACCGCCGAAATGCGAAGCCGGGATAGTCGCGAATATTCCGAAGACGCGTGTTGTTGACCACCCGTGCCCGACCGTCCGCGTCCCGCCGTAACCCTCGCGTTATCCCGTCGTGAACCCTGGCACGGCGAGCCAAATCCGGCCGCGAGGAATCCGTTGTGACGAGATCCGCCGGGAAACGGACTCGTTACATGGCGCCCGAACAGGGACTTGTTTAACCACGTGGGACAGGCTGGATTACGCCCACGTGGGAATTTGTGAGGGTAAGTGTGCCGCGGAGTGAAGTGAACCGAACCGCGCGTGCGCCACCTAGTGCGAGCCCGCCGAAACAGTGCCGGTACACGCGCGCCGCCCAGTGTCGCCCTGCCGAAATAGTGCCGGTACACGCGCGCCGTCCAGTGTCGCCCGGCCGAAACACTACCGGTACACGCGCGCCGCCTGCCGCCGCCGCGACGGAGCAGGACCGCCGATCGAACGTCGGGCGGGCGCGAAAGTTTGAATCGCAGCCGGGGGAAACCCACGTGGATGCCCCGAGGGACACCCACGACGAGCCGCACCCGAAGAAACGCCGACGGACTACCATCCCCCGAGACACAGGACGACCGGAGACGACGGTGGGCCGACTGCATTAGCCGCCTGACGAACGATCTGTACGCGATAATGGAGCCCGGCGTACAGACCCGGAAAATGCTGTCCGCCGCCGCGACGGCCGAGAGACCGGACCCGCTCCGCAACATCGACCGGATCCGGAAGAGCGGTTGCACCACCGACGGGAAAGACCCGCATGCGTTTCTGGAACGCGTGGAAGACCTCCAGTTGACGTACGGGTTCCCAGACGAAGACATGCTCCGAGCCGCACCGGAAATGTTAAGCGGACGAGCGCAGGCCTGGTACCGGAACGAACGGGAAGAGATCGCCACCTGGACGAATTCAGGCAGGCATTCCTCCGGGCCCATGCGTCGCCGCAGACCCGCTATCAGCTCGAGCGGGCTGCCCGGGAAAGGAGACAGCCTGACGACGAGCCGTTCACGGACTTCGTGACGGATGTTACCACGCTGATGCGACGAGTACAGGTGCCGCCGTCCGAGAGACTCGACCTGCTACACGAGAACATGCGGACCAAGTTTCAATATCTCATACCCCGGGGATCCGTGCCGGATGTGAGGACGCTCCGCGAGCGTGTGCAGGAACTCGAGCGTATCGAAGAACGGGAAAGACGGCCGCGCCGAACCCCGGCCCACGCCGCCGCGACCGAGCTAGCCACGCCGACCACGAGCCGCGCTCCGCCGTCGGAACCGTACGACGTCGACACCCACTGCTGGCGGTGCAAGCAGCGAGGACACACACGCTTCGAGTGCCGGAACGCGAACCGGAGATTTTGTTCGCGGTGCGGACGCGACGGAGTGCTCACCCGGGAGTGTCACCCGCCGGGAAATGGAGCACGGGCCCCGTCGCCGAGGGGCGAGCGCCGGGCCCGCTAGACGACCTGTCGGAGCAAATCCGATACACGCCGCGTCCCGTGATATCGGTCCGAATCCTCGGCCGGAGATGCGATGCCCTCCTCGACACGGGCTCACAGATATCCTGCGTCAACGAGGACGTCGTGGCCTGGGCGCAGGAGCAAGGGAGATTCCCCGCGGAGCACCGCGCCGGCCTCGTCAACCTAGCCGACGGAACTGATACGCGTCCGACGGGACGCATCCGCCTGCCGTTTGGAGTCCGACACCGGGAGGAAACAGCCGAGTTCACCGTACTACCGAGGATGGGGATGCCGGTGCTCTTCGGCATCCACGCCCTCGCCGCCCTGCGCTTGAGGATTGAGCCGCCCGCCGAAATCGCCGCCCGGACCGAGGACTACCACGCCGAGCCGTGTCTCCAACTAGGACTGCGACCGCTGCCGAAAGACGAGCGAGAAGCGTTCGACCGATTCCTCGACACCGAGCTGGAACGCTTCAACGCCGTGACGGGCCGTACGACGCTCATACGGCACCGGATAAAGCTGCTCGACGAGACGCCGGTCAAGCAGCGGTACCGTCCGCGGAACCCGGCCATGCAGGCTATTATCAACGAAGAGGTCGCGCAGATGTTGCGCGACGGCGTCATCGAGCCGTCCAGCAGCCCGTGGAGTTCGCCTGTCGTCGTTGTGAAGAAGAAGGACGGCCGGCCGCGATTCTGCGTCGACTTCCGCAAGTTGAACGAACGGTCGGAGAAGGACGCGTATCCGCTGCCGCACATCCAGGCCACATTGGACAAACTGCGAGGGGCCAGGTTCCTCACGACGCTGGACCTGAAGAACGGATATTGGCAGGTGCCCCTGGAGCCCGCGAGCCGCCCGCTTACCGCCTTCACCGTTCCAGGGCTCGGCCTTTTCCAATTCACGGTGATGCCCTTCGGCCTACACTCCGCGCCCGCGACCTTCCAGCGCCTCCTGGATCGCGTGATCGGCCCGGAGCTCGAGCCGCACGCGTTCGCCTATCTGGACGACATTATTGTCGTCAGCCGGACCGTGGCCGACCACCGACGCCACCTCCACGACGTTTTCCGACGCCTGCGTGCGGCCGGACTGAAACTGAACCCGGAAAAGTGCCGATTCTGTGTCGACAGCCTCCGGTATTTAGGCCATATCGTCGACCAGCAGGGCATCCGGACCGACCCGCAGAAAACGGCGGCCATCGCCCAGATCCCGACGCCGAAAACGATCAAGGACATCCGCAGATTCCATGGGATGGCCTCGTGGTACCGGCGATTCGTCCCGAACTTCGCAGAGGTCATCGAGCCGTTGACCCGCCTGACCCGTAAAAACGCCAAATGGAAATGGACCTCCGCCGAGGAAACGGCGTTCCGGACGATGAAAGAACGCCTCGTAGCCGCCCCGGTGCTGGCATGCCCGGATTTCGAACAGCCGTTCACCCTCCAGACCGATGCCAGCGACTACGGGCTGGGAGTCGTCCTCACGCAGGGCCCTGAGGACGACGAGAGGGTGATCGCCTATGCCAGCCACACGATGAGCGAGACCGAGCGCAAATACAGCACCACCGAGAAGGAGTGTCTCGCCGTGGTCTGGGGCATCCGGAAGATGCGGCCGTACCTGGAAGGGTACCGCTTCACCGTCATCACCGACCACCAAGCCCTCAGGTGGCTCCGCCAGCTCGACAGCCCGACCGGCCGCCTGGCGAGATGGGCGTTAGAGCTCCAGCAATACGATTTTGAGGTGCGGTACCGACCCGGAAAACATAACCACGTGGCGGATACGCTGTCCAGAATCCCGCCGCCGCCCGGAGTGAATTCGCTCCGACCGAAGCAGCACACCGACACGTGGTACCAGAAGAAGCTAGCCGCCGCCGAGACCGACCCAGCCGCCGAACCAGAATTCCAGATACGAGAGGGGCGCCTCTACAAACGCATCCCGCACCAGCTTGATTATAACGAGCCCGAGCCGAGCACAACGTGGAAGCTGTGCGTACCGAACGAGGATCGCCCGGCTACCCTGGCCCAGTACCACGACGACCCCACGGCCGGTCACCTGGGAGTCGCCAAAACCATCGTGCGCCTGGCGCAGCGATTCTACTGGCCGGGGATGTTCCGGGATGCCGCCCGCTACGTCCGGAGCTGCAAGAACTGCATGCAGTACAAGGTTCCGCCGCACCCGTTACCAGGACAGCTGCACGCCAACCCGGGGACCGAACCATGGCATACCGTCTCCGTCGACCTAATCGGACCGCTGCCGCGATCCCGGCAGGGTCATCGTTGGTTGCTGGTGCGCCATGGACGGCTTCACGAAGTGGGTCGAGCTCACCCCGCTCCGGAAAGCCACCAGTACCGCCGTCGCAGCTGCGCTCCAGAGGGAGGTAATCCTGCGACACGGAGCTCCGCAGATTCTGATTTCAGATAACGGCCGCCAGTTCATCGGGGAGCCTGTGACCGCGCTGCTGAAAGCCGCCGGGACCCAGCACCGCCGGACCACGCCGTACGCGCCCCAGTGTAATCCGGTAGAGCGAGCCAACAAGGTCGTGAAGACCATGCTCGCCCAGTACACCGGCAACCGGCATAACCGCTGGGACGAGAAACTGGACGAGGCCAGATTCGCGATCAACACGGCGTGGCACGAGGCAACCGGGTACAGCCCGGCGTACCTCAACCAAGGACGGGAACTCCGGCCACCGGGGCCTACCACCACGGAAGGAGCCGCAGCGATTGAGGAGAGGATAGGATAGAGGATAGGATAGGATAGAGGATAGGATAGGATAGAGGATAGGATAGGATAGAGAATTGGATAGGATAGAGGATAGGATAGGATAGAGGATAGGATAGGATAGAGAATAGGATAGGATAGAGGATAGGTTAGGATTGAGGATAGGATAGGATAGAGGATAGGATAGGATAGAGGATAGGATAGGATAGAGGGTAGGATAGGATAGAGAATAGGATAGGATAGAGGTTAGGTTAGGATTGAGGATAGGATAGGATTGAGGAGAGGATAGGATAGAGGATAGGATAGGATAGAGGATAGGATTGGATTGAGGATAGAATAGGGTAGAGGATAGGATAGAGGAAAGGATAGAGGATAGGATAGGATAGGATAGGATTGAGGATAGGATAGGGGATTGGATAGGATGGAGGATAGGATAGGATGGAGGATAGGATAGGATAGGATTGAGGATAGTATAGGATAGAGGATTGGATAGGATAGAGGATAGGATAGAGGATTGGATAGGATAGAGGATAGGATACGATAGAAGATAGGATACGATAGAGGATAGGATATGATAGAGGATAGGATAGGATATGAGATTGAATAGGATAGAGGATAGGATAGGATAGAGGATAGGATAGGATTGTGGAGAGGATAAGATAGAGGATAGGATAGAGGATAGGATAGGATTGAGGAGAGGATACGATAGAGGATAGGATAGGATAGAGGATAGGATAGGATAGAGGATAGGATAGGATAGAGAATAGGATAGGATAGAGGTTAGGTTAGGATTGAGGATAGGATACGATTGAGGAGAGGATAGGATAGAGGATAGGATAGGATAGAGGATAGGATAGGATAGAGGATAGGATATGATAGAGGATAGGATAGGATAGAGAATTGGATAGGATAGAGGATAGGATAGGATAGACGATAGGATAGGGGATTGATAGGATAGAGATTAGGATGGGATAGAGGATATTATAGGATAGAGGATAGGGTAGGATAGAGAATAGGATAGGATAGAGGATAGGATAGGATAGAGGATAGGATAGGGGATTGATAGGATAGAGATTAGGATGGGATAGAGGATATTATAGGATAGAGGATAGGATAGGATAGAGGATAGGATAGGATAGACGATAGGATAGGATAGAGGATAGGATAGGATAGTGGATAGGATAGGATAGAGCATACGATAGAGGATAGGATAGGATAGGATAGAGAATAGGATAGGATACATGGTATTATAGGGTTGAGGATAGGATAGGATAGAGGATAGAATAGGATAGAGGATAGGATAGAGGAAAGGATTGGATTGAGGATAGGATAGGATAGTGGATAGGATAAGATAGAGGATAGGATAGAATAGAGTACAGGATAGGATAGAGGATAAGATAGGATAGAGGATAGGATAGGATTGAGGATAGGATAGGATTGAGAAGAGGATTGAGGAGAGGATAGGATAGGATAGAGGATAGGATAGAGGAAAGGATAGAGGATAGGATAGGATAGGATAGGATTGAGGATAGGATAGGGGATTGGATAGGATGGAGGATAGGATAGGATGGAGGATAGGATAGGATAGGATTGAGGAGAGGATAGGATAGAGGATAGGATAGGATAGAGGATAGGATAGGATAGAGGATAGGATAGAGGATAGGATAGAGGATAGGATAGAGGATAGGATAGGATAGGATAGAGGATATTATAGGATAGAGGATAGGATTGGATTGAGGATAGGATAGGATAGAGGATAGAATAGGATAGAGGATAGGATAGGATTGAGGAGAGGATAGGATAGAGGATAGGATAGGATAGAGGATAGGATTGGATTGAGGATAGGATAGGATAGAGGATAGGATAGGATAGAGGTTAGGTTAGTATTGAGGATAGGATAGGATTGAGGAGAGGATAGGATAGAGGATAGGATAGGATAGAGGATAGGATAGGATAGAGGATAGGATAGGATAGAGAATTGGATAGGATAGAGGATAGGATAGGATAGAGGATAGGATTTGATAGAGAATAGGATAGGATAGAGGATAGGTTAGGATTGAGGATAGGATAGGATTGAGGAGAGGGTAGGATAGAGTATAGGATTGGATTGAGGATAGGATAGGATAGTGGATAGGATAAGATAGAGGATAGGATAGAATAGAGTACAGGATAGGATAGAGGATAAGATAGGATAGAGGATAGGATAGGATTGAGGATAGGAGAGGATTGAGGAGAGGATAGGATAGAGGATAGGATAGGATAGAGGATAGGATAGAGGAAAGGATAGAGGATAGGATAGGATAGGATAGAGGATATTATAGGATAGAGGATAGGATTGGATTGTGGATAGGATAGGATAGAGGATAGAATAGGATAGAGGATAGGATAGAGGAAAGGATTGGATTGAGGATAGGATAGGATAGTGGATAGGATAAGATAGAGGATAGGATAGAATAGAGTACAGGATAGGATAGAGGATAAGATAGGATAGAGGATAGGATAGGATTGAGGATAGGATAGGATTGAGGAGAGGATTGAGGAGAGGAAAGGATAGGATAGAGGATAGGATAGAGCAAAGGATAGAGGATAGGATAGGATAGGATAGGATTGAGGATAGGATAGGGGATTGGATAGGATGGAGGATAGGATAGGATGGAGGATAGGATAGGATAGGATCGAGGATAGTATAGGATAGAGGATTGGATAGGATAGAGGATAGGATAGAGGATTGGATAGGATAGAGGATAGGATACGATAGAAGATAGGATACGATAGAGGATAGGATATGATAGAGGATAGGATAGGATATGAGATTGAATAGGATAGAGGATAGGATAGGATAGAGGATAGGATAGGATTGAGGAGAGGATAGGATAGAGGATAGGATAGAGGATAGGATAGGATTGAGGAGAGGATAAGATAGAGGATAGGATAGGATAGAGGATAGGATAGGATAGAGGATAGGATAGGGTAGAGAATAGGATAGGATAGAGGTTAGGTTAGGATTGAGAATAGGATAGGATTGAGGAGAGGATAGGATAGAGGATAGGATAGGATAGAGGATAGGATAGGATAGAGGATAGGATATGATAGAGGATAGGATAGGATAGAGAATTGGATAGGATAGAGGATAGGATAGGATAGACGATAGGATAGGGGATTGATAGGATAGAGATTAGGATGGGATAGAGGATATTATAGGATAGAGGATAGGGTAGGATAGAGAATAGGATAGGATAGAGGATAGGATAGGATTGAGGATAGGATAGGATTGAGGAGAGGATTGAGGAGAGGATAGGATAGGATAGAGGATAGGATAGAGCAAAGGATAGAGGATAGGATAGGATAGGATAGGATTGAGGATAGGATAGGGGATTGGATAGGATAGAGGATAGGATAGGATTGAGGAGAGGATAGGATAGAGGATAGGATAGAGGATAGGATAGGATTGAGGAGAGGATAGGATAGAGGATAGGATAGGATAGAGGATAGGATAGGATAGAGGATAGGATAGGATAGAGAATACGATAGGATAGAGGTTAGGTTAGGATTGAGGAGAGGATAGGATAGAGGATAGGATACGATAGAGGATAGGATAGAGGAAAGGATAGAGGATAGGATAGGATAGAGGATAGGATAGGATTGAGGATAGGATAGGATTGAGGAGAGGATAGGATAGAGGATAGGATAGGATATAGGATAGGATAGAGGAAAGGATAGAGGATAGGATAGGATAGGATAGAGGATATTATAGGATAGAGGATAGGATTGGATAGTGGATAGGATAAGATAGAGGATAGGATAGAATAGAGTACAGGATAGGATAGAGGATAAGATAGGATAGAGGATAGAATAGGATAGAGGATAAGATAGGATAGAGGATAGGATAGGATTGAGGATAGGATAGGATTGAGGAGAGGAGAGGATAGAGGATAGGATAGGATAGAGGATAGGATAGAGGATAGGATAGGATAGAGGATAGGATAGAGGATAGGACAGAGGATAGGATAGGATAGGATAGAGGATATTATAGGATAGAGGATAGGATTGGATTGAGGATAGGATAGGATAGAGGATAGAATAGGATAGAGGATAGGATAGGATTGAGGAGAGGATAGGATAGAGGATAGGATAGGATAGGATAGAGGATATTATAGGATAGAGGATAGGATTGAATTGAGGATAGGATTGGATAGAGGATAGGATAGGATAGAGAATTGGATAGGATAGAGGATAGGATAGGATAGAGGATAGGATAGGGGATTGATAGGATAGAGATTAGGATTGGATAGAATATATTATAGGATAGAGGATAGGATAGGATAGAGGATAGTATAGGATAGACGATAGGATAGGATAGAGGATAGGATATGATAGATGATAGGATAGGATAGAGGATAGGATAGGATAGGATTGAGGATAGGATAGGATTGAGGATAAGATAGGATAGAGGATAGGATAGGATAGAGGATACTATAGGATAGAGGATACGATAGGATTGAGGATAGGATAGGAATGAGGATAGGATAGGATTGAGGATAGGATAGGGGATTGGATAGGATGGAGGATAGGATTGGATTGAGGATATAATAGGATAGTGGATAGGATAAGATAGAGGATAGGATAGAATAGAGTACAGGATAGGATAGAGGATAAGATAGGATAGAGGATAGGATAGGATAGAGGATAGGATTGGATTGAGGATAGGACAGGATAGAGGATAGGATAGGATAGAGGATAGGATAGGATAGAGTATAGCATTGGATTGAGGATAGGATAGGATAGAGGATAAGATAGGATAAAGGATAGGATAGGATAGAGTATAGGATTGGATAGAGGATAGGATAGAGGATTGGATAGGATAGAGGATAGGATAGGATAGAGGATAGGATAGGATAGAGAATAGGATAGGATAGAGGATAGGTTAGGATTGAGGATAGGATAGGATTGAGGAGAGGGTAGGATAGAGTATAGGATTGGATTGAGGATAGGATAGGATAGTGGATAGGATAAGATAGAGGATAGGATAGAATAGAGTACAGGATAGGATAGAGGATAAGATAGGATAGAGGATAGGATAGGATTGAGGATAGGATAGGATTGAGGAGAGGATAGGATACAGGATAGGATAGGATAGAGGATAGGATAGAGGAAAGGATAGAGGATAGGATAGGATAGGATAGAGGATATTATAGGATAGAGGATAGGATTGGATTGTGGATAGGATAGGATAGAGGATAGAATAGGATAGAGGATAGGATAAAGGAAAGGATTGGATTGAGGATAGGATAGGATAGTGGATAGGATAAGATAGAGGATAGGATAGAATAGAGTACAGGATAGGATAGAGGATAAGATAGGATAGAGGATAGGATAGGATTGAGGATAGGATAGGATTGAGGAGAGGATTGAGGAGAGGATAGGATAGGATAGAGGATAGGATAGAGCAAAGGATAGTGGATAGGATAGGATAGGATTGAGGATAGTATAGGATAGAGGATTGGATAGGATAGAGGATAGGATAGAGGATTGGATAGGATAGAGGATAAGATACGATAGAAGATAGGATACGATAGAGGATAGGATATGATAGAGGATAGGATAGGATATGAGATTGAATAGGATAGAGGATAGGATAGGATAGAGGATAGGATAGGATTGAGGAGAGGATAGGATAGAGGATAGGATAGAGGATAGGATAGGATTGAGGAGAGGATAGGATAGAGGATAGGATAGGATAGAGGATAGGATAGGATAGAGGATAGGATAGGATAGAGAATAGGATAGGATAGAGGTTAGGTTAGGATTGAGAATAGGATAGGATTGAGGAGAGGCTAGGATAGAGGATAGGATAGGATAGAGGATAGGATAGGATAGAGGATAGGATATGATAGAGGATAGGATAGGATAGAGAATTGGATAGGATAGAGGATAGGATAGGATAGACGATAGGATAGGGGATTGATAGGATAGAGATTAGGATGGGATAGAGGATATTATAGGATAGAGGATAGGGTAGGATAGAGAATAGGATAGGATAGAGGATAGGATAGGATTGAGGATAGGATAGGATTGAGGAGAGGATTGAGGAGAGGATAGGATAGGATAGAGGATAGGATAGAGCAAAGGATAGAGGATAGGATAGGATAGGATGGGATTGAGGATAGGATAGGGGATTGGATAGGATAGAGGATAGGATAGGATTGAGGAGAGGATAGGATAGAGGATAGGATAGAGGATAGGATAGGATTGAGGAGAGGATAGGATAGAGGATAGGATAGGATAGAGGATAGGATAGGATAGAGGATAGGATAGGATAGAGAATAGGATAGGATAGAGGTTAGGTTAGGATTGAGGAGAGGATAGGATAGAGGATAGGATACGATAGAGGATAGGATAGAGGAAAGGATAGAGGATAGGATAGGATAGGATAGAGGATATTATAGGATAGAGGATAGGATTGGATTGAGGATAGAATAGGATAGAGGATAGAATAGGATAGAGGATAGAATAGGATAGAGGATAGGATAGAGGAAAGGATAGAGGATAGGATAGGATAGGATAGAGGATAGGATTGGATTGAGGATAGAATAGGGTAGAGGATAGGATAGAGGAAAGGATAGAGGATAGGATAGGATAGGATAGAGGATATTATAGGATAGAGGATAGGATTGGATAGTGGATAGGATAAGATAGAGGATAGGATAGAATAGAGTACAGGATAGGATAGAGGATAAGATAGGATAGAGGATAGGATAGGATTGAGGAGAGGAGAGGATAGAGGATAGGATAGGATAGAGGATAGGATAGAGGATAGGACAGAGGATAGGATAGGATAGGATAGAGGATATTATAGGATAGAGGATAGGATTGGATTGAGGATAGGATAGGATAGAGGATAGAATAGGATAGACTATAGGATAGGATTGAGGAGAGGATAGGATAGAGGATAGGATAGGATAGGATAGAGGATATTATAGGATAGAGGATAGGATTGAATTGAGGATAGGATTGGATAGAGGATAGGATAGGATAGAGAATTGGATAGGATAGAGGATAGGATAGGATAGAGGATAGGATAGGGGATTGATAGGATAGAGATTAGGATGGGATAGAATATATTATAGGATAGAGGATAGGATAGGATAGAGGATAGTATTGGATAGACGATAGGATAGGATAGAGGATAGGATATGATAGATGATAGGATAGGATAGAGGATAGGATAGGATAGGATTGAGGATAGGATAGGATTGAGGATAAGATAGGATAGAGGATAGGATAGGATAGAGGATACTATAGGATAGAGGATACGATAGGATTGAGGATAGGATAGGAATGAGGATAGGATAGGATTGAGGATAGGATAGGGGATTGGATAGGGTGGAGGATAGGATTGGATTGAGGATATAATAGGATAGTGGATAGGATAAGATAGAGGATAGGATAGAATAGAGTACAGGATAGGATAGAGGATAAGATAGGATAGAGGATAGGATAGGATAGAGGATAGGATTGGATTGAGGATAGGATAGGATAGAGGATAGAATAGGATAGAGGATAGGATACGATTGAGCAGAGGATAGGATAGAGGATAGGATAGGATAGGATAGAGAATATTATAGGATAGAGGATAGGATTGAATTGAGGATAGGATTGGATTGAGGATAGGATAGGATAGAGAATTGGATAGGATAGAGGATAAGATAGGATAGAGGATAGGATAGGGGATTGATAGGATAGAGATTAGGATGGGATAGAATATATTATAGGATAGAGGATTGGATAGGATAGATTATAGGATACGATAGAGGATAGGATAGGATAGAGTATAGGATTGGATTGAGGATAGGATAGGATAGAGGATAGGATAGGATATGAGATTGAATAGGATAGAGGATAGGATAGGATAGAGGATAGGATAGGATAGAGGATAGGATAGGATAGAGGATAGAATAGGATAGAGTATAGGATAGGATAGAGGATAGGATAGGATTGAGGAGAGGATAGGATAGAGGATAGGATAGGATTGAGTATAGGATAGGATAGAGGATAGGATAGGATAGAGGATAGGATAGAGGATTGGATAGGATAGAGGATAGGATACGATAGAAGATAGGATACGATAGAGGATAGGATATGATAGAGGATAGGATAGGATTGAGGATAGGATAGGATAGAGGATAGGATAGGATAGAGAAGAGGATAGGATAGAGGATAGGATAGGATTGAGGATAGGATAGTATTGAGGATAGGATAGGATAGAGGATAAGATAGGATAAAGGATAGGATAGGATAGAGTATAGGATTGGATAGAGGATAGGATAGAGGATTGGATAGGATAGAGGATAGGATAGGATAGAGGATAGGATAGGATAGACAATAGGATAGGATAGAGGATAGGTTAGGATTGAGGATAGGATAGGATTGAGGAGAGGGTAGGATAGAGTATAGGATTGGATTGAGGATAGTATAGGATAGTGGATAGGATAAGATAGAGGATAGGATAGAATAGAGTACAGGATAGGATAGAGGATAAGATAGGATAGAGGATAGGATAGGATTGAGGATAGGATAGGATTGAGGAGAGGATAGGATAGAGGATAGGATAGGATAGAGGATAGGATAGAGGAAAGGATAGAGGATAGGATAGGATAGGATAGAGGATATTATAGGATAGAGGATAGGATTGGATTGTGGATAGGATAGGATAGAGGATAGAATAGGATAGAGGATACGATAGAGGAAAGGATTGGATTGAGGATAGGATAGGATAGTGGATAGGATAAGATAGAGGATAGGATAGAATAGAGTACAGGATAGGATAGAGGATAAGATAGGATAGAGGATAGGATAGGATTGAGGATAGGATAGGATTGAGGAGAGGATTGAGGAGAGGATAGGATAGGATAGAGGATAGGATAGAGCAAAGGATAGAGGATAGGATAGGATAGGATAGGATTGAGGATAGGATAGGGGATTGGATAGGATGGAGGATAGGATAGGATGGAGGATAGGATAGGATAGGATTGAGGATAGTATAGGATAGAGGATTGGATAGGATAGAGGATAGGATAGAGGATTGGATAGGATAGAGGATAGGATAGGATTGAGGAGAGGATAGGATAGAGGATAGGATAGGATAGAGGATAGGATAGGATAGAGGATAGGATAGGATATGAGATTGAATAGGATAGAGGATAGGATAGGATAGAGGATAGGATAGGATTGAGGAGAGGATAGGATAGAGGATAGGATAGGGGATTGATAGGATAGAGATTAGGATGGGATAGAGGATATTATAGGATAGAGGATAGGGTAGGATAGAGAATAGGATAGGATAGAGGATAGGATAGGATTGAGGATAGGATAGGATTGAGGAGAGGATTGAGGAGAGGATAGGATAGGATAGAGGATATGATAGAGCAAAGGATAGAGGATAGGATAGGATAGGATAGGATTGAGGATAGGATAGGGGATTGGATAGGATAGAGGATAGGATAGGATTGAGGAGAGGATAGGATAGAGGATAGGATAGAGGATAGGATAGGATTGAGGAGAGGATAGGATAGTGGATAGGATAGGATAGAGGATAGGATAGGATAGAGGATAGGATAGGATAGAGAATAGGATAGGATAGAGGTTAGGTTAGGATTGAGGAGAGGATAGGATAGAGGATAGGATACGATAGAGGATAGGATAGAGGAAAGGATAGAGGATAGGATAGGATAGGATAGAGGATATTATAGGATAGAGGATAGGATTGGATTGAGGATAGAATAGGATAGAGGATAGAATAGGATAGAGGATAGGATAGAGGAAAGGATAGAGGATAGGATAGGATAGAATAGAGGATATTATAGGATAGAGGATAGGATTGGATTGAGGATAGAATAGGGTAGAGGATAGGATAGAGGAAAGGATAGAGGATAGGATAGGATAGGATAGAGGATATTATAGGATAGAGGATAGGATTGGATAGTGGATAGGATAAGATAGAGGATAGGATAGAATAGAGTACAGGATAGGATAGAGGATAAGATAGGATAGAGGATAGGATAGGATTGAGGATAGAATAGGATAGAGGATAAGATAGGATAGAGGATAGGATAGGATTGAGGATAGGATAGGATTGAGGAGAGGAGAGGATAGAGGATAGGATAGGATAGAGGATAGGATAGAGGATAGGACAGAGGATAGGATAGGATAGGATAGAGGATATTATAGGATAGAGGATAGGATTGGATTGAGGATAGGATAGGATAGAGGATAGAATAGGATAGAGGATAGGATAGGATTGAGGAGAGGATAGGATAGAGGATAGGATAGGATAGGATAGAGGATATTATAGGATAGAGGATAGGATTGAATTGAGGATAGGATTGGATAGAGGATAGGATAGGATAGAGAATTGGATAGGATAGAGGATAGGATAGGATAGAGGATAGGATAGGGGATTGATAGGATAGAGATTAGGATGGGATAGAATATATTATAGGATAGAGGATAGGATAGGATAGAGGATAGTATAGGATAGACGATAGGATAGGATAGAGGATAGGATATGATAGATGATAGGATAGGATAGAGGATAGGATAGGATAGGATTGAGGATAGGATAGGATTGAGGATAATATAGGATAGAGGATAGGATAGGATAGAGGATACTATAGGATAGAGGATACGATAGGATTGAGGATAGGATAGGAATGAGGATAGGATAGGATTGAGGATAGGATAGGGGATTGGATAGGATGGAGGATAGGATTGGATTGAGGATATAATAGGATAGTGGATAGGATAAGATAGAGGATAGGATAGAATAGAGTACAGGATAGGATAGAGGATAAGATAGGATAGAGGATAGGATAGGATAGAGGATAGGATTGGATTGTGGATAGGATAGGATAGAGGATAGAATAGGATAGAGGATAGGATAGGATTGAGGAGAGGATAGGATAGAGGATAGGATAGGATAGGATAGAGAATATTATAGGATAGAGGATAGGATTGAATTGAGGATAGGGTTGGATTGAGGATAGGAATAGGATAGAGAATTGGATAGGATAGAGGATAAGATAGGATAGAGGATAGGATAGGGGATTGATAGGATAGAGATTAGGATGGGATAGAATATATTATAGGATAGAGGATTGGATAGGATAGATTATAGGATACGATAGAGGATAGGATAGGATAGAGTATAGGATTGGATTGAGGATAGGATAGGATTGAGGATAGGATAGGATAGAGGATAGAATAGGATAGACTATAGGATAGGATTGAGGAGAGGATAGGATAGAGGATAGGATAGGATAGGATAGAGGATATTATAGGATAGAGGATACGATTGAATTGAGGATAGGATTGGATAGAGGATAGGATAGGATAGAGAATTGGATAGGATAGAGGATAGGATAGGATAGAGGATAGGATAGGGGATTGATAGGATAGAGATTAGGATGGGATAGAATATATTATAGGATAGAGGATAGGATAGGATAGAGGATAGTATAGGATAGACGGTAGGATAGGATAGAGGATAGGATATGATAGATGATAGGATAGGATAGAGGATAGGATAGGATAGGATTGAGGATAGGATAGGATTGAGGATAAGATAGGATAGAGGATAGGATAGGATAGAGGATACTATAGGATAGAGGATACGATAGGATTGAGGATAGGATAGGAATGAGGATAGGATAGGATTGAGGATAGGATAGGGGATTGGATAGGATGGAGGATAGGATTGGATTGAGGATATAATAGGATAGTGGATAGGATAAGATAGAGGATAGGATAGAATAGAGTACAGGATAGGATAGAGGATAAGATAGGATAGAGGATAGGATAGGATAGAGGATAGGATTGGATTGTGGATAGGATAGGATAGAGGATAGAATAGGATAGAGGATAGGATAGGATTGAGGAGAGGATAGGATAGAGGATAGGATAGGATAGGATAGAGAATATTATAGGATAGAGGATAGGATTGAATTGAGGATAGGGTTGGATTGAGGATAGGATAGGATAGAGAATTGGATAGGATAGAGGATAAGATAGGATAGAGGATAGGATAGGGGATTGATAGGATAGAGATTAGGATGGGATAGAATATATTATAGGATAGAGGATTGGATAGGATAGATTATAGGATACGATAGAGTATAGGATAGGATAGAGTATAGGATTGGATTGAGGATAGGATAGGATAGAGGATAGGATAGGATATGAGATTGAATAGGATAGAGGATAGGATAGGATAGAGGATAGGATAGGATAGAGGATAGGATAGGATTGAGGAGAGGATAGGATAGAGGATAGGATAGAGGATAGGATAGGATTGAGGAGAGGATAGGATAGAGGATAGGATAGGATAGAGGATAGGATAGGATAGAGGATAGGATAGGATAGAGTATAGCATTGGATTGAGGATAGGATAGGATAGAGGATAGAATAGGATAGAGTATAGGATAGGATAGAGGATAGGATAGGATTGAGGAGAGGATAGGATAGAGGATAGGATAGGATTGAGTATAGGATAGGATAGAGGATAGGATAGGATAGAGGATAGGATAGGATAGGATTGAGGATAGGATAGGATTGAGGATAAGATAGGATAGAGGATAGGATAGGATAGAGGATACTATAGGATAGAGGATACGATAGGATTGAGGATAGGATAGGAATGAGGATAGGATAGGATTGAGGATAGGATAGGGATTGGATAGGATGGAGGATAGGATTGGATTGAGGATATAATAGGATAGTGGATAGGATAAGATAGAGGATAGGATAGAATAGAGTACAGGATAGGATAGAGGATAAGATAGGATAGAGGATAGGATAGGATAGAGGATAGGATTGGATTGTGGATAGGATAGGATAGAGGATAGAATAGGATAGAGGATAGGATAGGATTGAGGAGAGGATAGGATAGAGGATAGGATAGGATAGGATAGAGAATATTATAGGATAGAGGATAGGATTGAATTGAGGATAGGGTTGGATTGAGGATAGGATAGGATAGAGAATTGGATAGGATAGAGGGATAAGATAGGATAGAGGATAGGATAGGGGATTGATAGGATAGAGATTAGGATGGGATAGAATATATTATAGGATAGAGGATTGGATAGGATAGATTATAGGATACGATAGAGTATAGGATAGGATAGAGTATAGGATTGATTGAGGATAGGATAGGATAGAGGATAGGATAGGATATGAGATTGAATAGGATAGAGGATAGGATAGGATAGAGGATAGGATAGGATAGAGGATAGGATAGGATTGAGGAGAGGATAGGATAGAGGATAGGATAGAGGATAGGATAGGATTGAGGAGAGGATAGGATAGAGGATAGGATAGGATAGAGGATAGGATAGGATAGAGGATAGGATAGGAATAGAGTCATAGCATTGGATTGAGGATAGGATAGGATAGAGGATAGAATAGGATAGAGTATAGGATAGGATAGAGGATAGGATAGGATTGAGGAGAGGATAGGATAGAGGATAGGATAGGATTGAGTATAGGATAGGATAGAGGATAGGATAGGATAGAGGATAGGATAGAGGATTGGATAGGATAGAGGATAGGATAGGATAGAGGATAGGATAGGATGGAGAATAGGATAGGATAGAGGATAGGTTAGGATTGAGGATAGGATAGGATTGAGGAGAGGGTAGGATAGAGTATAGGATTGGATTGAGGATAGGATAGGATAGTGGATAGGATAAGATAGAGGATAGGATAGAATAGAGTACAGGATAGGATAGAGGATAAGATAGGATAGAGGATAGGATAGGATTGAGGATAGGATAGGATTGAGGAGAGGATAGGATAGAGGATAGGATAGGATAGAGGATAGGATAGAGGAAAGGATAGAGGATAGGATAGGATAGGATAGAGGATATTATAGGATAGAGGATAGGATTGGATTGTGGATAGGATAGGATAGAGGATAGAATAGGATAGAGGATAGGATAGAGGAAAGGATTGGATTGAGGATAGGATAGGATAGTGGATAGGATAAGATAGAGGATAGGATAGAATAGCGTACAGGATAGGATAGAGGATAAGATAGGATAGAGGATAGGATAGGATTGAGGATAGGATAGGATTGAGGAGAGGATTGAGGAGAGGATAGGATAGGATAGAGGATAGGATAGAGCAAAGGATAGAGGATAGGATAGGATAGGATAGGATTGAGGATAGGATAGGGGATTGGATAGGATGGAGGATAGGATAGGATGGAGGATAGGATAGGATAGGATTGAGGATAGTATAGGATAGAGGATTGGATAGGATAGAGGATAGGATAGAGGACTTGGTTAGGATAGAGGATAGGATAGGATTGAGGAGAGGATAGGATAGAGGATAGGATAGGATAGAGGATAGGATAGGATAGAGGATAGGATAGGATATGAGATTGAATAGGATAGAGGATAGGATAGGATAGAGGATGGATAGGATTGAGGAGAGGATAGGATAGAGGATAGGATAGGGGATTGATAGGATAGAGATTAGGATGGGATAGAGGATATTATAGGATAGAGGATAGGGTAGGATAGAGAATAGGATAGGATAGAGGATAGGATAGGATTGAGGATAGGATAGGATTGAGGAGAGGATTGAGGAGAGGATAGGATAGGATAGAGGATAGGATAGAGCAAAGGATAGAGGATAGGATAGGATAGGATAGGATTGAGGATAGGATAGGGGATTGGATAGGATAGAGGATAGGATAGGATTGAGGAGAGGATAGGATAGAGGATAGGATAGAGGATAGGATAGGATTGAGGAGAGGATAGGATAGAGGATAGGATAGGATAGAGGATAGGATAGGATAGAGGATAGGATAGGATAGAGAATATGATAGGATAGAGGTTAGGTTAGGATTGAGGAGAGGATAGGATAGAGGATAGGATACGATAGAGGATAGGATAGAGGAAAGGATAGAGGATAGGATAGGATAGGATAGAGGATAGTATAGGATAGACGATAGGATAGGATAGAGGATAGGATATGATAGATGATAGGATAGGATAGAGGATAGGATAGGATAGGATTGAGGATAGGATAGGATTGAGGATAGATAGGATAGAGGATAGGATAGGATAGAGGATACTATAGGATAGAGGATACGATAGGATTGAGGATAGGATAGGAATGAGGATAGGATAGGATTGAGGATAGGATAGGGGATTGGATAGGATGGAGGATAGGATTGGATGAGGATATAATAGGATAGTGGATAGGATAAGATAGAGGATAGGATAGAATAGAGTACAGGATAGGATAGAGGATAAGATAGGATAGAGGATAGGATAGGATAGAGGATAGGATTGGATTGAGGATAGGATAGGATAGAGGATAGAATAGGATAGAGGATAGGATAGGATTGAGGAGAGGATAGGATAGAGGATAGGATAGGATAGAGAATATTATAGGATAGAGGATAGGATTGAATTGAGGACTAGGATTGAATCTGAGGCATAGGATAGGATAGAGAATTGGATAGGATAGAGGATAAGATAGGATAGAGGATAGGATAGGGGATTGATAGGATAGAGATTAGGATGGGATAGAATATATTATAGGATAGAGGATTGGATAGGATAGATTATAGGATACGATAGAGGATAGGATAGGATAGAGTATAGGATTGGATTGAGGATAGGATAGGATAGAGGATAGGATAGGATAGAGGATAGGATAGGATTGAGGAGAGGATAGGATAGAGGATAGGATAGGATTGAGTATAGGATAGGATAGAGGATAGGATAGGATAGAGGATAGGATAGAGGATTGGATAGGATAGAGGATAGGATACGATAGAAGATAGGATACGATAGAGCATAGGATATGATAGAGTATAGGATTGGATTGAGGATAGGATAGGATAGAGGATAGGATTGGATTGAGGATAGGATAGGATAGTGGATAGGATAAGATAGAGGATAGGATAGAATAGAGTACAGGATAGGATAGAGGATAAGATAGGATAGAGGATAGGATAGGATTGAGGATAGGATAGGATTGAGGAGAGGATAGGATAGAGGATAGGATAGGATAGAGGATAGGATAGAGGAAAGGATAGAGGATAGGATAGGATAGGATAGAGGATATTATAGGATAGTGGATAGGATTGGATTGTGGATAGGATAGGATAGAGGATAGAATAGGATAGAGGATAGGATAGAGGAAAGGATTGGATTGAGGATAGGATAGGATAGTGGATAGGATAAGATAGAGGATAGGATTAGAATAGCGTACAGGATAGGATAGAGGATAAGATAGGATAGAGGATAGGATAGATTGAGGATAGGATAGGATTGAGGACGAGGATTGAGGAGAGGATAGGATAGGATAGAGGATAGGATAGAGCAAAGGATAGAGGATAGGATAGGATAGGATAGGATTGAGGATAGGATAGGGGATTGGATAGGATGGAGGATAGGATAGGATGGAGGATAGGATAGGATAGGATTGAGGATAGTATAGGATAGAGGATTGGATAGGATAGAGGATAGGATAGAGGATTGGATAGGATAGAGGATAGGATAGGATTGAGGAGAGGATAGGATAGAGGATAGGATAGGATAGAGGATAGGATAGGATAGAGGATAGGATAGGATATGAGATTGAATAGGATAGAGGATAGGATAGGATAGAGGATAGGATAGGATTGAGGAGAGGATAGGATAGAGGATAGGATAGGGGATTGATAGGATAGAGATTAGGATGGGATAGAGGATATTATAGGATAGAGGATAGGGTAGGATAGAGAATAGGATAGGATAGAGGATAGGATAGGATTGAGGATAGGATAGGATTGAGGAGAGGATTGAGGAGAGGATAGGATAGGATAGAGGATAGGATAGAGCAAAGGATAGAGGATAGGATAGGATAGGATAGGATTGAGGATAGGATAGGGGATTGGATAGGATAGAGGATAGGATAGGATTGAGGACGAGGATAGGATAGAGGATAGGATAGAGGATAGGATAGGATTGAGGAGAGGATAGGATAGAGGATAGGATAGGATAGAGGATAGGATAGGATAGAGGATAGGATAGGATAGAGAATAGGATAGGATAGAGGTTAGGTTAGGATTGAGGAGAGGATAGGATAGAGGATAGGATACGATAGAGGATAGGATAGAGGAAAGGATAGAGGATAGGATAGGATAGGATAGAGGATATTATAGGATAGAGGATAGGATTGGATTGAGGATAGAATAGGATAGAGGATAGAATAGGATAGAGGATAGGATAGAGGAAAGGATAGAGGATAGGATAGGATAGGATAGAGGATATTATAGGATAGAGGATAGGATTGGATTGAGGATAGAATAGGGTAGAGGATAGGATAGAGGAAAGGATAGAGGATAGGATAGGATAGGATAGAGGATATTATAGGATAGAGGATAGGATTGGATAGTGGATAGGATAAGATAGAGGATAGGATAGAATAGAGTACAGGATAGGATAGAGGATAAGATAGGATAGAGGATAGGATAGGATTGAGGATAGAATAGGATAGAGGATAAGATAGGATAGAGGATAGGATAGGATTGAGGATATGATAGGATTGAGGAGAGGAGAGGATAGAGGATAGGATAGGATAGAGGATAGGATAGGATAGAGGATAGGATAGAGGATAGGACAGAGGATAGGATAGGATAGGATAGAGGATATTATAGGATAGAGGATAGGATTGGATTGAGGATAGGATAGGATAGAGGATAGAATAGGATAGAGGATAGGATAGGATTGAGGAGAGGATAGGATAGAGGATAGGATAGACGATAGGATAGGATAGAGGATAGGATATGATAGATGATAGGATAGGATAGAGGATAGGATAGGATAGGATTGAGGATAGGATAGGATTGAGGATAAGATAGGATAGAGGATAGGATAGGATAGAGGATACTATAGGATAGAGGATACGATAGGATTGAGGATAGGATAGGAATGAGGATAGGATAGGATTGAGGATAGGGTAGGGGATTGGATAGGATGGAGGATAGGATTGGATTGAGGATATAATAGGATAGTGGATAGGATAAGATAGAGGATAGGATAGAATAGAGTACAGGATAGGATAGAGGATAAGATAGGATAGAGGATAGGATAGGATAGAGGATAGGATTGGATTGAGGATAGGATAGGATAGAGGATAGAATAGGATAGAGGATAGGATAGGATTGAGGAGAGGATAGGATAGAGGATAGGATAGGATAGGATAGAGAATATTATAGGATAGAGGATAGGATTGAATTGAGGATAGGATTGAATTGAGGATAGGATAGGATAGAGAATTGGATAGGATAGAGGATAAGATAGGATAGAGGATAGGATAGGGGATTGATAGGATAGAGATTAGGATGGGATAGAATATATTATAGGATAGAGGATTGGATAGGATAGATTATAGGATAGGATAGAGGATAGGATAGGATATGAGATTGAATAGGATAGAGGATAGGATAGGATAGAGGATAGGATAGGATAGAGGATAGGATAGGATTGAGGAGAGGATAGGATAGAGGATAGGATAGAGGATAGGATAGGATTGAGGAGAGGATAGGATAGAGGATAGGATAGGATAGAGGATAGGATAGGATAGAGGATAGGATAGGATAGAGTATAGCATTGGATTGAGGATAGGATAGGATAGAGGATAGAATAGGATAGAGTATAGGATAGGATAGAGGATAGGATAGGATTGAGGAGAGGATAGGATAGAGGATAGGATAGGATTGAGTATAGGATAGGATAGAGGATAGGATAGGATAGAGGATAGGATAGAGGATTGGATAGGATAGAGGATAGTATACGATAGAAGATAGGATACGATAGAGGATAGGATATGATAGAGGATAGGATAGGATTGAGGATAGGATAGGATAGAGGATAGGATAGGATAGAGAAGAGGATAGGATAGAGGAGAGGATAGGATTGAGGATAGGATAGTATTGAGGATAGGATAGGATAGAGGATAAGATAGGATAAAGGATAGGATAGGATAGAGTATAGGATTGGATAGAGGATAGGATAGAGGATTGGATAGGATTGAGGATAGGATACGATAGAGGATCGGATAGGATAGAGTATAGGATTGGATTGAGGATAGGATAGGATAGAGGATAGAATAGGATGGAGAATAGGATAGGATTGAGGAGAGGATAGGATAGAGGATAGGATAGGATAGAGGATAGGATAGGATAGAGGATACGATAGGAGAGAGGATAGGATAAGTTTCAGGATAGGATAGCATAGATGATAGGATGGTATAGAGTATAGGATAGGATTGCATAAATGATAGGATAGGATAGAGGATAGGATAGATTTGAGGATATGATCGAATTGGGGATAGGATAGCATAGGGGATAGGATAGGATAGAGGATAGGATAGAATACGGGATACGATAGGATTGAGGATAGGATAGGGTTCAGGATAGGATAGGATAGAGGATAGGATAGGATAGAGGATAGAATAGGATAGAGGATAGGATAGGATAGAGGATATTATAGGATAAAGGATAAGATAGTGTAGTATATAGGATACGATAGAGGATATTATATGATAGAGGATAGGATAGGATAGAGTATTTTATAGGATTGGGGATAGGATTGGATAGAGGATAGGATAGGATAGGATTGAGGATAGGATAGGATAGAGGATACGATAGAATTGAGGCTAGGATAGTGTTGAGAATAGGCGTAAATTTAAAATTAGCGCGGTAGTATAGTATGCGTACAGCGCTCAGTGTGTAAGAGAGGAGAACTAGAACAAGACAAAGCACTGCGCGTAGAAAGACCGAGAATACGGTCCTGTTCCTTTGTAGACGTCGTATAGAGAAGACGTTAGAAGACGTGTTACGTATAAAAGTGTATTAAGTATATATTAAATAAAACATGTTAATTATCCACGAATATTAACATGGTAGCAGAGCGTGGTTACCAACTTTTGTTATAATAATGATAAACGTGGGCATGAAAGAAATAGCCGGTGAGAGCACGTGGCAGAAAAATGAAATCCAGTAATGAGAAAGAAATCTCCAGTACATGAAGAAAAATTAAAGAAGGAACTATTGAAGAAATTTGTGAAAGGTGCAGCAGAGGTAATATTTTTAAAAAATCTGATATACAAAGCTAGAGCAATTTCGACAGGAGACAAGATGGCTCAACGTGCTGCAGTCGATGATGTAAAAATCTTTTTACCGGTATTTGATGGACAAGGCTACCCGATGTGGAGAAAAAGGATGATAACTTTTTTAAAAATGAAAGACTGTGAAAAAGTAGTCACTGCGGAAAGAGAAAACGAAGAAGAGGCTACCTGGAAAAGGTTAGAATTGAAAGTAACAAATTATATATATAGTGCTATTTCTGATCGACAGATGGAATTCATCTGCGATGAGGAAACACCACGTGCGATTATAAAAAAATTTGATAGAATGTATTTAAGAGAATCTACAGCTTTACAAATTTGTGTGCGAAGTCAATTGGAAAAAATAAAGTTATCTGACTACTCTGAAAGTAGAGAATTTTTCAGTGCATTTGAAAAATTAATTATTGATTTAAAAAGTGCTGGTGCGACAGTTACGGAAAAGGAAAAGTTGAATTATTTGCTAAGAACACTGCCAAGTTCCTTGAGTCACATTGGCGATCTTATAGACGTTATGAAAATAGAAGATCAGACAGTTGAGTTTGTTGAAAATAAAATAAAATCGTTTGAACAACAAAATAAAGACAATGGTAAAAGAGGCGAATGCAGTTCCAACGCTTTCAAGAGTGAAAGAAAAAGAGACGGAAGATGTTTCAAATGCGGCAAACAAGGACATTACATACACGAGTGTACAAATACAAGTTTTACTACAAATCTGGTACGAGGTGCAAGAGGAAGTCAAAGGCGAGGAGGTGGAAATTTCCAAGAGACGCAGCAGAGGCATCGTTCTTATCGAGGCTCATGGCAACGTGGTTATGGTGCTAGTCAGAGAGGAAGTGCGCAGCATCCAGGCCCACGACGTTTCAGTAACTACAATAGCGAGCGAAATGATGATTGTAATTCATTTTATGTAGAAGTTAACAACAAAAAGGAAGGTAACAAAGTTGAAGTAAACAGTTGCGAAAATCGGGTTGAGTGGATATTAGACAGTGGGTGCACTGACCACATAATTAATAATGATAGTTATTATAATGAGTCGATTATTTTGCAGAATCCTGTAAATGTAAAAATAGGAGATGGGAGAATGCTGAAGGCAACAAAAGTTGGACAAGTAATTTGTAACTTTGTTCTAGATGACAGCATGCATGAGGTGACAATTAAAGATGTGTTCTTTGTAAAAGAAATGGATAGAAACTTAATTAGTTATGGAAAGGTAACGGTTAATAATAAGATTGTTTCAAAAGGTAAATTATCTAGAATATTCAATCCAAAGGGAGAATTGATTGCTGTAGCTGAGAAAGTGAATAACCTATATAAAATGCAAAGTTTCGTTAAAGGAAAGTTTACTTATAATTCAGAAAAAATGATTAATAAAATGACAGTTAAAGAAAGGCTTCATAGGTTGCTTGGTCATACAAATTTCAAATATGTAAGCATTTTGAGTAAAGAAAAATTAGTTGATGGTATAGCGGAACAAATTGAAGAAGATTATTTAAAATGTGGTACATGTATACAGAATAAAATGCACAATATAGGGTTTGTAAACAATAGACAAAGAGCTCAAGATATATTAGAACTTATTCATGCGGACTTGAATGGCCCACACAAGACAGTAGGCCTAAATGGAGAAAAATATTTTTTGACTATCATTGATGATTACAGTAAAATTGTAACTGTTTATCCGATTAAATCTAAAGATGAAGTTTATGCGTGTTTTGAAAAATATATTAATTTGGTAGAAAATCTAACCGGAAAAAGGATAAAGAAACTTAGGTGTGACAACGGAAAGGAATTTTTGAATGCTAATATGTACCAACTTGCAAAAGAAAAAGGAATTTACATTGAGCCGTGTCCACCTTATGTACATGAGTTAAATGGAACAGCTGAGCGGTACAACAGGTCGATTATGGATACCGCTAGATGTCTATTGTCAGATTCTAAGTTAAACAAAAGATTTTGGCCTGAGGTAGTAAAAACTGTTGCTTATTTAAAAAACAGAACATTAGCAAACACTTTAGAAAGAAAGACTCCTTATGAAATTTTTATTGGAAAAAGACCAAATATCAGTAACTTGAAATTATTTGGGAGCAAAGTCTTTGTTAGAGTACCAGAAAGTAAAAGAAATGATAAATGGGATAGGAAAGCAGATGTAGGCATCCTAGTAGGTTATGAAAATGTAGGATATAGAATATTAGTAAATAACAAAGTCGTTGCTGCTCGTCACGTTGATATAGTAGAAGAAATTGAAACATTAGTAGGTTTTAATGGAAATAATGACATAAATGAAAATTCTGAAATTGAAAGTGTAAACTCAGATAATAGTAATAAAAAATTTGAAGATTTCGATGATGAAGGTAATAGTGAGGAAACGCATGAATTAAGAAGGACTACTAGAAACAGAAGGAAACCAGACCGATATGCGCCTGAAGCAAATGTTAGTTGTATTTATGTAAATTATGTAAATGCAGAAAGTCCAGGAAATTATAGTGAAGCGATAGAGAGTAGCGAGTGTAATGAATGGAAAAAAGCAATGGATCATGAGATCAAATGTCTAAAGAAGAATGATACTTGGGAACTTATTCCTAAACCGGAAAGCAAGAAAATTATTGATTTAAAATGGATTTTTACTAAAAAGACTGAAAATAAGTTAGTTGACTTATATTCTCCAGTAGCAAAAATGCAGACATTAAAAGTATTATTAGTTTATTGTGTGCAATATAATTTAATTATAAATCAAATGGATGTCGAATCTGCATTTTTGAACGGAAAAATTGGATCAGAGGTTTATGTTAAACAACCAGAGGGTTACGAAGATGGTACTAACCGTGTATGTAAACTTAAAAAGGCTCTATATGGCCTGAGAGAGAGTCCTAGAGCTTGGTACGAGTGTTTAGATAAATACCTTGTAAAACTAGGATTTAAACGAAGTGATCACGATTACTGTTTATTCAGTATGAAAGTGCAAAATGATAAAATTTATTTAATAGTTTTTGTAGATGATATGTTAATCTGTTGTAAAGATCAAAGAAATTTGAACAATATTAAAAAGCTGTTGACTGATAGATTTAATGTTAAAGATATGGGGAAAATTAAAACGTACTTAGGAATAGACATCGAACATGACGAGAAAAATAGTGAAATGTCATTGAGTCAAAGAAATTATATCGAGTCGTTAGGTAGAAAATATAAACTAGAAAACACAAAGTTATATAACACTCCAATGGAGCAAAATTTAAAGTGTGAGCCAGCACACACGTTATGTGAGAATATTCAATATAGAAATTTGATAGGAGCGCTTTTATATATAAGTACCGGAACGAGACCCGATATAAGTTACAGCGTAAATTACTTAAGCCGTTTTCAGAATTGTTATGATAATAACCATTATAAATACGCATTAAGAATTCTAAAATACTTATATCTAACCAAAGATTTGAAGTTGAACTTTAAGAAAAATGAAAAACATGAAATACTAGATTGTTTTGTTGATGCGGATTGGGCAGGAGACCCTATAGATAGAAAATCAACTACAGGCTATATCATAAGAATGTTTGGTAATGTAATAGAATGGAAATCCAGGAAACAAGGTAGTGTGGCCAAATCCTCTACGGGTGCTGAGTATGTCGCATTATCTGAATCAGTGAGTGAAGTTTTAACATTGGGAGAATTATTAAAAGACTTTAATATTGAAATGAAAGGGCCAATTAAGATTTACGAAGATAATATAGGAGCAGTTGATATTAGTCACTTGGGAAACTTCACAAAAAGGTCAAAGTATATAGAGGTACACTATCATTTCGTAAACGAAAATTATGTAGCAGATAAAATTGATATCGAAAAAATAGATTCAAATGAAAATATTGCAGATATATTCACCAAGTCTTTGGGTAGAAATAAGTTTGAATATTTTAGAAAAGAAATGAGTTTGTTTTGAAAAGAATTTATAAATTGGGCTATTTATGACCAAAGATTATTATATTGTTTTTGAATTTGTATTTTAAATTTAAGGAGGTGTGTTGAGAATAGGCGTAAATTTAAAATTAGCGCGGTAGTATAGTATGCGTACAGCGCTCAGTGTGTAAGAGAGGAGAACTAGAACAAGACAAAGCACTGCGCGTAGAAAGACCGAGAATACGGTCCTGTTCCTTTGTAGACGTCGTATAGAGAAGACGTTAGAAGACGTGTTACGTATAAAAGTGTATTAAGTATATATTAAATAAAACATGTTAATTATCCACGAATATTAACAGATAGGATAGAGGATACGATAGGATAGAGGGTAGGATAGGATAGAGGGTAGGATAGGATAGAGGATACGATAGAGGATTGGATAGGATAGAGGATAGGATACGATAGTGGATAGGATAGGATAGGATAGAGAATAGGATAGGATAGATGATATTACAGGATAGAGGATAGGATAGGATAGAGGATACGATATTATGGAGGATAGGATAGGATAGACGATAGGATAGGATAGAGGAAAGAATTGCGGATTGGATAGCATAGAGGATAGGATAGGATAGAGGATAGGATAGAATACGGGATACGATAGCGTTGAGGATAGGATAGGGTTCAGGATAGGATAGGATTGAGGATAGGATAGGATTTAGGATAGGATAGGATAGAGGATAGGATAGGATAGAGAATAGGATAGGATAGAGGTTAGGTTAGGATTGAGGATAGGATAGGATTGAGGAGAGGATAGGATAGAGGATAGGATAGGATAGAGGATAGGATAGGATAGAGGATAGGATATGATAGAGGATAGGATAGGATAGAGGATAGGATATGATAGAGGATAGGATAGGATAGAGAATTGGATAGGATAGAGGATAGGATAGGGGATTGATAGGATAGAGATTAGGATGGGATAGAGGATATTATAGGATAGAGGATAGGGTAGGATAGAGAATAGGATAGGATAGAGGATAGGATAGGATAGGATAGAGAATAGGATAGGATACATAGTATTCTAGGGTAGAGGATAGGATAGGGGATTGGATAGGACAGAGGATAGGATAGGATAGAGCATACGATAGTGCATAGGATAGGATAGGATAGAGAATAGGATAGGATAGAAGATAGGATAGGGTAGAGGATAGGATAGAGGATAGGATAGAGGATAGGATAGGATAGAGGATAGGATACGATAGAAGATAGGATACGATAGAGGATAGGATATGATAGAGGATAGGATAGGATATGAGATTGAATAGGATAGGGGATAGGATAGGATAGAGGATAGGATAGGATTGAGGAGAGGATAGGATAGAGGATAGGATAGAGGATAGGATAGGATTGAGGAGAGGATAGGATAGAGGATAGGATAGGATAGAGGATAGGATAGGATAGAGGATAGGATAGGATAGAGAATTGGATAGGATAGAGGATAGGATAGGATTGAGGAGAGGATAGGATAGAGGATAGGATAGAGGATAGGATAGGATTGAGGAGAGGATAGGATAGAGGATAGGATAGGATAGAGGATAGGATAGGATAGAGGGTAGGATAGGATAGAGAATAGGATAGGATAGAGGTTAGGTTAGGATTGAGGAGAGGATAGGATAGAGGATAGGATAGGATTGAGGAGAGGATAGGATAGAGGATAGGATAGGATAGAGTATAGGATAGGATAGGATAGAGGATAGGATACGATAGAGGATAGGATAGGATAGAGGATAGGATAGGATAGAGGATAGGATAGGCTAGAGGATACGATATAGGAGTGGATAGGATAGAGGATACGATACGATAGAGGATATAATAGGATATAGGATAGGATAGGGTAGCAGAAAGGATAGGATAGAGTATAGAATAGGATAGAGGATAAGATAGGATAGAGGTTAGGATATGATAGAGTATAGGATAGGATAGAGGAGAGGATAGGGGATTGGATAGGATAGAGGATAGGATATGATATAGGATAGGATAGGATAGAGGGTAGGATAGGATAGAGGATAGGATAGGATTGGATAGTGAATAGGATATAGGATTGGATTGGATAGAGGATAGAATAGGATAGAGGATAAGATAGGATAGAGGATAGGATATGATAGAGGATAGGATAGGATAGAGGATAGGATAGGATAGAGGATAGGATAGGGGATTGGATAGAATAGAGGATAGGATAGGATACAGGATAGGATAGGATAGAGGATAGGATAGGATAGAGGATAGGATAGGCTAGAGGATACGATATAGGAGTGGATAGGATAGAGGATAGGATACGATAGAGGATAGGATAGGATATAGGATAGGATAGGATACAGGATAGGATAGGATAGAGGATAGGATATGTTAGAGTATACGATATAGGATTGGATAGGATAGAGGATAGGGTAGGATAGGGGATTGGATAGAATAGAGGATAGGATAGGATACAGGATAGGATAGGATAGAGGATATGATAGGATAGAGGATAGGATAGGATAGAGGATAGGATAGGATAGAGGATAGGATAGGATAGGATAGAGGATAGGATAGGATAGAGGATAGGATAGTTGATATTATAGTAAAGAGGATAGGATATGATAGAGGATAGGATAGGGGACTGGATAGGATAGAGGATAGGATAGGATAGGATAGAGGATAGGATACGATAGGGGATAGGATAGGATAGATGATAGGATAGGATAGAGGATAGGATAGGCTAGAGGATACGATATAGGAGTGGATAGGATAGAGGATAGGATACGATAGAGGATAGGATAGGATAGAGGATAGGATAGGATAGAGGATAGGATAGGCTAGAGGATACGATATAGGAGTGGATAGGATAGAGGATAGGATACGATAGAGGATAGGATAGGATATAGGATAGGATAGGGTAGCGGAAAGGATAGGATAGAGTACAGAATAGGATAGAGGATAAGATAGGATAGAGGTTAGGATATGATAGAGTATAGGATAGGATAGAGGAGAGGATAGGGGATTGGATAGGATAGAGGATAGGATAGGATAGAGGATAGGATAGGATAGAGATTAGGATAGGATAGAGGATAGGATAGGATAGAGGATCGGATAGGATAGGATAGATGATATTATAGTAAAGAGGATAGGATATGATAGAGAATAGGATAGGGGACTGGATAGGATAGAGGATAGGATAGGATAGAGGATAGGATAGGTTAGAGGATACGATATAGGATTGGATAGGATAGAGGATAGGATAGGATAGGGGATTGGATAGAATAGAGGATAGGATAGGATACAGGATAGGATAGGATAGAGGATATGATAGGATAGAGGATAGGATAGGATAGAGGATAGGATAGGATAGAGGATAGGATAGGATAGGATAGAGGATAGGATAGGATAGAGGATAGGATACTTGATATTATAGTAAAGAGGATAGGATATGATAGAGGATAGGATAGGGGACTGGATAGGATAGAGGATAGGATAGGATAGGATAGAGGATAGGATACGATAGAGGATAGGATAGGATAGAGGATAGGATAGGATAGAGGATAGGATAGGCTAGAGGATACGATATAGGAGTGGATAGGATAGAGGGTAGGATACGATAGAGGATAGGATAGGATATAGGATAGGATAGGGTAGCGGAAAGGATAGGATAGAGTACAGAATAAGATAGAGGATAAGATAGGATAGAGGTTAGGATATGATAGAGTATAGGATAGGATAGAGGAGAGGATAGGGGATTGGATAGGATAGAGGATAGGATAGGATAGAGGATAGGATAGGATAGAGGATAGGATAGGATAGAGATTAGGATAGGATAGAGGATAGGATAGGATAGAGGATCGGATAGGATAGGATAGATGATATTATAGTAAAGAGGATAGGATATGATAGAGGATAGGATAGGGGACTGGATAGGATAGAGGATAGGATAGGATAGAGGATAGGATAGGTTAGAGGATACGATATAGGATTGGATAGGATAGAGGATAGGATACGATAGAGGATAGGATAGAATAGAGGATAGGATAGGATAGAGGATAGGATAGGATAGAGGATAGGATAGGATAGAGGATAGGATAGGGTAGAGGACAGGTTAGCATAGAGGATAGGATAGGATAGAGGATTCGATGGGATTGAGGATAGGATAGGATAGAGGATAGGATAGGGGATTGGATAGGATAGGATAGAGAATAGGGTAGGATAGAGGATACAATAGTATAGAGGATAGGATAGGATAGAGGATATGATAGGATAGGATAGAGGATAGGATTGGGTAGAGGATAGGATAGGATAGAGGATAGGATAGGATAGAGGATAGGATAGGATAGAGGATAGGATAGGATAGAGGATAGGATAGGATAGGATAGATGATATTATAGTAAAGAGGATTGGATATGATAGAGGATAGGATAGAGGATAGGATAGGATAGAGGATAGGATACGATAGAGGATAGGATAGGATAGAGGATAGGATAGGATAGAGAATAGGATATAGGATTGGACAGGATAGAGGATAGAATAGGATAGAGGATAGGATAGGATAGAGGATAGGATAGGATATAGGATAGGATAGGATAGAGGGTAGGATAGGATAGAGGATAGGATAGGATAGGATAGAGAATAGGATATAGGATTGGATAGGATAGAGGATAGAATAGGATACAGGATAGGATAGGATAGGGGATATGACAGGATAGAGGATAGGATAGGATAGAGGATAGGATAGGATAGGGGATTGGATAGAATAGAGGATAGGATAGGATGCAGGATAGGATAGGATAGAGGATATGATAGGATAGAGGATAGGATAGGATAGAGGATAGGATAGGATATAGATTAGGATAGGATAGAGGATAGGATAGGATAGAGGATCGGATAGGATAGGATAGGTGATATTATAGTAAAGAGGATAGGATATGATAGAGGATAGGGTAGAGGACAGGTTAGCATAGAGGATAGGATAGGATGCAGGATAGGATAGGATAGAGGATATGATAGGATAGAGGATAGGATAGGATAGAGGATAGGATAGGATAGAGATTAGGATAGGATAGAGGATAGGATAGGATAGAGGATCGGATAGGATAGGATAGGTGATATTATAGTAAAGAGGATAGGATATGATAGAGGATAGGATAGGGGACTGGATAGGATAGAGGATAGGATAGGATAGAGGATAGGATAGGATAGAGGATAGGATAGGTTAGAGGATACGATATAGGATTGGATAGGATAGAGGATAGGATACGATAGAGGATAGGATAGGATAGAGGATAGGATAGGATAGAGAATAGGATATAGGATTGGATAGGATAGAGGATAGAATAGGATAGAGGATAGGATAGGATAGAGGATAGGATAGGATAGAGGATAGGATACGATAGAGGATAGGATAGGATAGAGGATAGGATAGGATAGCGGAAAGGATAGGATAGAGTATAGAATAGGATAGAGGATAAGATAGGATAGAGGTTAGGATATGATAGAGTATAGGATAGGATAGAGGATAGGATAGGATAGGATAGAGAATAGGATATAGGATTGGATTGGATAGAGGATAGAATAGGATAGAGGATAAGATAGGATAGAGGATAGGATATGATAGAGGATAGGATAGGATAGAGGATAGGATAGGGGATTGGATAGAATAGAGGATAGGATAGGATAGACGATAGGATAGGATAGAGGATAGGATAAGCTACAGGATACAATATAGGAGTGGATAGGATAGAGGATAGGATACGATAGAGGATAGGATAGGATAGAGGATAGGATAGGATAGAGGACCGGATAGGATAGGATAGATGATATTATAGTAAAGAGGATAGGATATGATAGAGGATAGGGTAGGGGACTGGATAGGATAGAGGATAGGATAGGATAGAGGATAGGATAGGATAGAGGATAGGATAGGATAGAAGATAGGATATGTTAGAGGATACGATATAGGATTGGATAGGATAGAGGATAGGATACGATAGAGGATAGGATAGAATAGAGGATAGGATAGGATAGAGGATAGGATAGGATACAGGATAGGATAGGATAGAGGATACGATATGGGATTGGATAGGATAGAGGATAGGATACGATAGAGGATAGGATAGGATAGAGGATAGGATACGATAGAGGATAGGATAGGATAGAGGATAGGATAGGATAGAGAATAGGATATAGGATTGGATAGGATAGAGGATTGAATAGGATAGAGGATAGGATAGGATAGAGGATATGATAGGATAGGATAGAGGATAGGATTGGGTAGAGGATAGGATAGGATAGAGGATAGGATAGGATAGAGCATAGGATAGGATAGAGGATAGGATAGGATAGAGGATATGATAGGATAGGATAGAGGATAGGATTGGATAGAGGATAGGATAGGATAGAGGATAGGATAGGATAGAGGATAGGATAGGATAGAGGATAGGATAGGATAGGGTAGATGATATTATAGTAAAGAGGATAGGATATGATAGAGGATAGGATAGGGGACTGGATAGGATAGAGGATAGGATAGGATAGAGGATAGGATAGGATAGAGGATACGATATAGGATTGGATAGGATAGAGGATAGGATACGATAGAGGATAGGATAGAATAGAGGATAGGATAGGATAGAGGATAGGATAGGATAGAGGATAGGATAGGATATAGGATAGGATAGAGGATAGGATAGGATAGAGGATAGGATAGTATAGAGGATAGGATAGGATAGAGCATAGGATAGGATAGAGGATAGGATAGGATAGAGGATATGATAGGATAGGATAGAGGATAGGATTGGATAGAGGATAGGATAGGATATAGGATAGGATAGAGGATAGGATAGGATAGAGGATAGGATAGTATAGAGGATAGGATAGGATAGAGCATAGGATAGGATAGAGGATAGGATAGGATAGAGGATATGATAGGATAGGATAGAGGATAGGATAGGATACAGGAGAGGATAGGATAGACGATACGATATGGGATTGGATAGAATAGAGGATAGGATACGATAGAGGATAGGATAGGATAGGGGATTGGATAGAATAGAGGATAGGATAGGATACAGGATAGGATAGGATAGAGGATATGACAGGATAGAGGATAGGATAGGATAGAGGATAGGATAGGATAGAGGATCGGATAGGATAGGATAGATGATATTATAGTAAAGAGGATAGGATATGATACAGGATAGGATAGGGGACTGGATAGGATAGAGGATAGGATAGGATAGAGGATAGGATAGGATAGAGGATAGGATAGGTTAGAGGATACGATATAGGATTGGATAGGATAGAGGATAGGATACGATAGAGGATAGGATAGGATAGAGGATAGGATAGGATAGAGAATAGGATATAGGATTGGATAGGATAGAGGATAGAATAGGATAGAGGATAGGATAGGATAGAGGATAGGATAGGATAGAGGATAGGATACGATAGAGGATAGGATAGGATAGAGGATAGGATAGGATAGCGGAAAGGATAGGATAGAGTATAGAATAGGATAGAGGATAAGATAGGATAGAGGTTAGGATATGATAGAGTATAGGATAGGATAGAGGAGAGGATAGGGGATTGGATAGGATAGAGGATAGGATATGATATAGGATAGGATAGGATAGAGGGTAGGATAGGATAGAGGATAGGATAGGATAGGATAGAGAATAGGATATAGGATTGGATTGGATAGAGGATAGAATAGGATAGAGGATAAGATAGGATAGAGGATAGGATATGATAGAGGATAGGATAGGATAGAGGATAGGATAGGGGATTGGATAGAATAGAGGATAGGATAGGATACAGGATAGGATAGGATAGAGGATATGATAGGATAGAGGATAGGATAGGATAGAGGATAGGATAGGATAGAGAATAGGATAGGATAGGATAGAGGATCGGATAGGATAGGATAGAGGATAGGATAGGATAGAGGATCGGATAGGATAGGATAGATGATATTATAGTAAAGAGGATAGGATATGATAGAGGATAGGATAGGGGACTGGATAGGATAGAGGATAGGATAGGATAGAGGATAGGATAGGTTAGAGGATACGATATAGGATTGGATAGGATAGAGGATAGGATACGATAGAGGATAGGATAGGATAGAGGATAGGATAGGATAGAGAATAGGATATAGGATTGGATAGGATAGCGGATAGAATAGGATAGAGGATAGGATAGGATAGAGGATAGGATAGGATAGAGGATAGGATACGATAGAGGATAGGATAGGATAGAGGATAGGATAGGATAGCGGAAAGGATAGGATAGAGTATAGAATAGGATAGAGGATAAGATAGGATAGAGGTTAGGATATGATAGAGTATAGGATAGGATAGAGGAGAGGATAGGGGATTGGATAGGATAGAGGATAGGATATGATATAGGATAGGATAGGATAGAGGGTAGGATAGGATAGAGGATAGGATAGGATAGGATAGAGAATAGGATATAGGATTGGATTGGATAGAGGATAGAATAGGATAGAGGATAAGATAGGATAGAGGATAGGATATGATACAGGATAGGATAGGATAGAGGATAGGATAGGGGATTGGATAGAATAGAGGATAGGATAGGATAGAGGTTAGGATATGATAGAGTATAGGATAGGATAGAGGAGAGGATAGGGGATTGGATAGGATAGAGGATAGGATATGATATAGGATAGGATAGGATAGAGGGTAGGATAGGATAGAGGATAGGATAGGATAGGATAGAGAATAGGATATAGGATTGGATTGGATAGAGGATAGAATAGGATAGAGGATAAGATAGGATAGAGGATAGGATATGATAGAGGATAGGATAGGATAGAGGATAGGATAGGGGATTGGATAGAATAGAGGATAGGATAGGATACAGGATAGGATAGGATAGAGGATATGATAGGATAGAGGATAGGATAGGATAGAGGATAGGATAGGATAGAGAATAGGATAGGATAGGATAGAGGATCGGATAGGATAGGATAGAGGATAGGATAGGATAGAGGATCGGATAGGATAGGATAGATGATATTATAGTAAAGAGGATAGGATATGATAGAGGATAGGATAGGGGACTGGATAGGATAGAGGATAGGATAGGATAGAGGATAGGATAGGTTAGAGGATACGATATAGGATTGGATAGGATAGAGGATAGGATACGATAGAGGATAGGATAGGATAGAGGATAGGATAGGATAGAGAATAGGATATAGGATTGGATAGGATAGCGGATAGAATAGGATAGAGGATAGGATAGGATAGAGGATAGGATAGGATAGAGGATAGGATACGATAGAGGATAGGATAGGATAGAGGATAGGATAGGATAGGATAGAGAATAGGATATAGGATTGGATTGGATAGAGGATAGAATAGGATAGAGGATAAGATAGGATAGAGGATAGGATATGATACAGGATAGGATAGGATAGAGGATAGGATAGGGGATTGGATAGAATAGAGGATAGGATAGGATAGAGGATAGGATAGGATAGAGGATAGGATAGAGGATAGGATAGGATAGAGGATAGGATAGTATAGAGAATAGGATATGATAGAGGATAGGTTAGGATAGAGGATAGGATAGGATAGAGAATTGGATAGGATAGAGGATAGGATAGGATTGAGGAGAGGATAGGATAGAGTATAGGATTGGATTGAGGATAGGATAGGATAGTGGATAGGATAAGAAAGAGGATAGGATAGAATAGAGTACAGGATAGGATAGAGGATAAGATAGGATAGAGGATAGGATAGGATTGAGGATAGGATAGGATAGGTATGAGGAGAGGATAGGATAGAGGATAGGATAGGATAGAGGATAGGATAGGATAGAGGATAGGATAGAGGAAAGGATAGAGGATAGGATAGGATAGGATAGAGGATATTATAGGATAGAGGATAGGATTGGATTGTGGATACGATAGGATAGAGGATAGAATAGGATACAGGATAGGATAGAGGAAAGGATTGGATTGAGGATAGGATAGGATAGTGGATAGGATAAGATAGAGGATAGGATAGGATAGAGGATAGGATAGGATAGAGGTTAGGTTAGGATTGAGGATAGGATAGGATTGAGGAGACGATAGGATAGAGGATAGGATAGGATAGAGGATAGGATAGGATAGAGGATAGGATAGGATAGAGGATAGGATATGATAGAGGATAAGATAGGATAGAGAATTGGATAGGATAGAGGATAGGATAGGGGATTGATAGGATAGAGATTAGGATGGGATAGAGGATATTATAGGATAGAGGATAGGGTAGGATAGAGAATAGGATAGGATAGAGGATAGGATAGGATAGGATAGAGAAAAGGATAGGATACATGGTATTTTAGGGTAGAGGATAGGATAGGGGATTGGATAGGATAGAGGATAGGATAGGATAGAGCATACGATAGTGCATAGGATAGGATAGGATAGAGAATAGGATAGAATAGAAGATAGGATAGGATAGGATAGAGGATAGGATAGAGGATAGGATAGGATAGAGGATAGGATAGTATAGAGAATAGGATATGATAGAGGATAGGTTAGGATTGAGGATAGGATAGGATTGAGGAGAGGATAGGATAGAGGATATGATAGGATTGAGGAGAGGATAGGATAGAGGATAGGATAGGATAGAGGATAGGATAGAGGAAAGGATAGAGGATAGGATAGGATAGGATAGAGGATATTATAGGATAGAGGATAGGATTGGATACAGGATAGAATAGGATAGAGGATAGGATAGAGGATAGGATAGAGGATAGGATAGAGGAAAGGATAGAGGATAGGATAGGATAGGATAGAGGATATTATAGGATAGAGGATAGGATTGGATCGAGGATAGAATAGGGTAGAGGATAGGATAGAGGAAAGGATAGAGGATAGGATAGGATAGGATAGAGGATATTATAGGATAGAGGATAGGATTGGATAGAGGATAGGATAGAGGAAAGGATAGAGGATAGGATAGGATAGGATAGAGAATAGGATAGGATACATGGTATTCTAGGGTAGAGGATAGGATAGGGGATTGGATAGGATAGAGGATAGGATAGGATAGAGGATAGGATAGAGGATAGGATAGGATAGAGGATAGGATAGTATAGAGAATAGGATATGATAGAGGATAGGTTAGGATAGAGGATAGAATAGGATAGAGAATTGGATAGGATAGATGATAGGATAGGATTGAGGAGAGGATAGGATAGAGTATAGGATTGGATTGAGGATAGGATAGGATAGTGGATAGGATAAGAAAGAGGATAGGATAGAATAGAGTACAGGATAGGATAGAGGATAAGATAGGATAGAGGATAGGATAGGATTGAGGATAGGATAGGATTGAGGAGAGGATAGGATAGAGGATAGGATAGGATAGAGGATAGGATAGGATAGAGGATAGGATAGAGGAAAGGATAGAGGATAGGATAGGATAGGATAGAGGATATTATAGGATAGAGGATAGGATTGGATTGTGGATACGATAGGATAGAGGATAGAATAGGATACAGGATAGGATAGAGGAAAGGATTGGATTGAGGATAGGATAGGATAGTGGATAGGATAAGATAGAGGATAGGATAGGATAGAGGATAGGATAGGATAGAGGTTAGGTTAGGATTGAGGATAGGATAGGATTGAGGAGACGATAGGATAGAGGATAGGATAGGATAGAGGATAGGATAGGATAGAGGATAGGATAGGATAGAGGATAGGATAGGATAGAGGATAGGATATGATAGAGGATAAGATAGGATAGAGAATTGGATAGGATAGAGGATAGGATAGGGGATTGATAGGATAGAGATTAGGATGGGATAGAGGATATTATAGGATAGAGGATAGGGTAGGATAGAGAATAGGATAGGATAGAGGATAGGATAGGATAGGATAGAGAATAGGATAGGATACATGGTATTTTAGGGTAGAGGATAGGATAGAGGATAGGATAGGATAGAGCATACGATAGTGCATAGGATAGGATAGGATAGAGAATAGGATAGAATAGAAGATAGGATAGGATAGGATAGAGGATAGGATAGAGGATAGGATAGGATAGAGGATAGGATAGTATAGAGAATAGGATATGATAGAGGATAGGTTAGGATTGAGGATAGGATAGGATTGAGGAGAGGATAGGATAGAGGATATGATAGGATAGAGAATAGGATAGGATAGAGTATAGGATTGGATTGAGGATAGGATAGGATAGTGGATAGGATAAGATAGAGGATAGGATAGAATAGAGTACAGGATAGGATAGAGGATAAGATAGGATAGAGAACAGGATAGGATTGAGGATAGGATAGGATTGAGGAGAGGAGAGGATAGAGGATAGGATAGGATAGAGGATAGGATAGGATAGCGGAAAGGATAGGATAGAGTATAGAATAGGATAGAGGATAAGATAGGATAGAGGTTAGGATATGATAGAGTATAGGATAGGATAGAGGAGAGGATAGGGGATTGGATAGGATAGAGGATAGGATATGATATAGGATAGGATAGGATAGAGGGTAGGATAGGATAGAGGATAGGATAGGATAGGATAGAGAATAGGATATAGGATTGGATTGGATAGAGGATAGAATAGGATAGAGGATAAGATAGGATAGAGGATAGGATATGATAGAGGATAGGATAGGATAGAGGATAGGATAGGGGATTGGATAGAATAGAGGATAGGATAGGATACAGGATAGGATAGGATAGAGGATATGATAGGATAGAGGATAGGATAGGATAGAGGATAGGATAGGATAGAGAATAGGATAGGATAGGATAGAGGATGGGATAGGATAGGATAGAGGATAGGATAGGATAGAGGATCGGATAGGATAGGATAGATGATATTATAGTAAAGAGGATAGGATATGATAGAGGATAGGATAGGGGACTGGATAGCATAGAGGATAGGATAGGATAGAGGATAGGATAGGATAGAGGATAGGATAGGATAGAGGATAGGATAGGATAGAGGATTGGATAGGATAGAGGATAGGATAGGATAGAGGATAGGATAGGATAGGATAGACGATAGGATAGGATAGAGGATAGGATAGGATAGAGGATCGGATAGGATAGGATAGATGATATTATAGTAAAGAGGATAGGATATGATAGAGGATAGGGTAGGGGACTGGATAGGATAGAGGATAGGATAGGATAGAGAATAGGATAGGATAGAAGATAGGATATGTTAGAGGATACGATATAGGATTGGATAGGATAGAGGATAGGATACGATAGAGGATAGGATAGAATAGAGGATAGGATAGGATGGAGGATAGGATAGGATACAGGATAGGATAGGATAGAGGATACGATATGGGAATGGATGGGATAGAGGATAGGATAGGATAGAGGATAGGATAGGATAGAGGATAGGATAGGGTAGAGAATAGGATATAGGATTGGATATGATAGAGGATTGAATAGGATAGAGGATAGGATAGGATAGAGGATATGATAGGATAGGATAGAGGATAGGATTGGGTAGAGGATAGGATATGATAGAGGATAGGATAGGATAGAGGATAGGATAGGATAGAGCATAGGATAGGATAGAGGATAGGATAGGATAGAGGATATGATATAGGATTGGATAGGATAGAGGATAGGATACGATAGAGGATAGGATAGGATAGAGGATAGGATAGGATAGAGAATAGGATATAGGATTGGACAGGATAGAGGATAGGATAGGATAGAGGATATGATAGGATAGGACAGAGGATAGGATTGGATAGAGGATAGGATAGGATAGAGGATAGGATAGGATAGAGGATAGGATAGGATAGAGGATAGGATAGGATAGAGGATAGGATAGGATAGAGGATAGGATAGGATAGGGTAGATGATATTATAGTAAAGAGGATAGGATATGATAGAGGATAGGATAGGGGACTGGATAGGATAGAGGATAGGATAGGATAGAGGATAGGATAGGATAGAGGATAGGACAGAGGATAGGATAGAGGATAGGATAGGATAGGATAGAGGATATTATAGGGTAGAGGATAGGATTGGATTGAGGATAGGATAGAATAGAGGATAGAATAGGATAGAGGATAGGATAGGATAGTGGATAGGATAAGATAGAGGATAGGATAGAATAGAGTACAGGATAGGATAGAGGATAAGATAGGATAGAGGATAGGATAGGATTGAGGATAGGATAGGATTGAGGAGAGGATAGGATAGAGGATAGGATAGGATAGAGGATAGGATAGAGGAAAGGATAGAGGATAGGATAGGATAGGATAGAGGATATTATAGGATAGAGGATAGGATTGGATACAGGATAGAATAGGATAGAGGATAGGATAGAGGAAAGGATAGAGGATAGGATAGGATAGGATAGAGGATATTATAGGATAGAGGATAGGATTGGATTGAGGATAGAATAGGGTAGAGGATAGGATAGAGGAAAGGATAGAGGATAGGATAGGATAGGATAGAGGATATTATAGGATAGAGGATAGGATTGGATAGAGGATAGGATAGTGCATAGGATAGGACAGGATAGAGAATAGGATAGAATAGAAGATAGGATAGGATAGAGGATATGATAGGATAGAGGATAGGATAGAGGATAGGATAGGATAGAGGATAGGATAGTATAGAGAATAGGATATGATAGAGGATAGGTTAGGATAGAGGATAGGATAGGATAGAGAATTGGATAGGATAGAGGATAGGATAGGATTGAGGAGAGGATAGGATAGAGCATACGATAGTGCATAGGATAGGACAGGATAGAGAATAGGATAGAATAGAAGATAGGATAGGATAGAGGATAGGATAGGATAGAGGATAGGATAGAGGATAGGATAGGATAGAGGATAGGATAGTATAGAGAATAGGATATGATAGAGGATAGGTTAGGATAGAGGATAGGATAGGATAGAGAATTGGATATTATAGAGGATAGGATAGGATTGAGGAGAGGATAGGATAGAGTATAGGATTGGATTGAGGATAGGATAGGATAGTGGATAGGATAAGAAAGAGGATAGGATAGAATAGAGTACAGGATAGGATAGAGGATAAGATAGGATAGAGGATAGGATAGGATTGAGGATAGGATAGGATAGGTATGAGGAGAGGATAGGATAGAGGATAGGATAGGATAGAGGATAGGATAGGATAGAGGATAGGATAGAGGAAAGGATAGAGGATAGGATAGGATAGGATAGAGGATATTATAGGATAGAGGATAGGATTGGATTGTGGATACGATAGGATAGAGGATAGAATAGGATACAGGATAGGATAGAGGAAAGGATTGGATTGAGGATAGGATAGGATAGTGGATAGGATAAGATAGAGGATAGGATAGGATAGAGGATAGGATAGAGGATAGGATAGGATAGAGGTTAGGTTAGGATTGAGGATAGGATAGGATTGAGGAGACGATAGGATAGAGGATAGGATAGGATAGAGGATAGGATAGGATAGAGGATAGGATAGGATAGAGGATAGGATATGATAGAGGATAAGATAGGATAGAGAATTGGATAGGATAGAGGATAGGATAGGGGATTGATAGGATAGAGATTAGGATGGGATAGAGGATATTATAGGATAGAGGATAGGGTAGGATAGAGAATAGGATAGGATAGAGGATAGGATAGGATAGGATAGAGAATAGGATAGGATACATGGTATTTTAGGGTAGAGGATAGGATAGGGGATTGGATAGGATAGAGGATAGGATAGGATAGAGCATACGATAGTGCATAGGATAGGATAGGATAGAGAATAGGATAGAATAGAAGATAGGATAGGATAGGATAGAGGATAGGATAGAGGATAGGATAGGATAGAGGATAGGATAGTATAGAGAATAGGATATGATAGAGGATATGTTAGGATTGAGGATAGGATAGGATTGAGGAGAGGATAGGATAGAGGATATGATAGGATAGAGAATAGGATAGGATAGAGTATAGGATTGGATTGAGGATAGGATAGGATAGTGGATAGGATAAGATAGAGGATAGGATAGAATAGAGTACAGGATAGGATAGAGGATAAGATAGGATAGAGGACAGGATAGGATTGAGGATAGGATAGGATTGAGGAGAGGAGAGGATAGAGGATAGGATAGTATAGAGAATAGGATATGATAGAGGATAGGTTAGGATTGAGGATAGGATAAGATAGAGGATAGGATAGAATAGAGTACAGGATAGGATAGAGGATAAGATAGGATAGAGGATAGGATAGGATTGAGGATAGGATAGGATTGAGGAGAGGATAGGATAGAGGATAGGATAGGATAGAGGATAGGATAGAGGAAAGGATAGAGGATAGGATAGGATAGGATAGAGGATATTATAGGATAGAGGATAGGATTGGATACAGGATAGAATAGGATAGAGGATAGGATAGAGGATAGGATAGGATAGGATAGAGGATATTATAGGATAGAGGATAGGATTGGATCGAGGATAGAATAGGGTAGAGGATAGGATAGAGGAAAGGATAGAGGATAGGATAGGATAGGATAGAGGATATTATAGGATAGAGGATAGGATTGGATAGAGGATAGGATAGAGGAAAGGATAGAGGATAGGATAGGATAGGATAGAGAATAGGATAGGATACATGGTATTCTAGGGTAGAGGATAGGATAGGGGATTGGATAGGATAGAGGATAGGATAGGATAGAGGATAGGATAGAGGATAGGATAGGATAGAGGATAGGATAGTATAGAGAATAGGATATGATAGAGGATAGGTTAGGATAGAGGATAGGATAGGATAGAGAATTGGATAGGATAGAGGATAGGATAGGATTGAGGAGAGGATAGGATAGAGTATAGGATTGGATTGAGGATAGGATAGGATAGTGGATAGGATAAGAAAGAGGATAGGATAGAATAGAGTACAGGATAGGATAGAGGATAAGATAGGATAGAGGATAGGATTGGATAGAGGATAGGATAGAGGAAAGGATAGAGGATAGGATAGGATAGGATAGAGAATAGGATAGGATACATGGTATTCTAGGGTAGAGGATAGGATAGGGGATTGGATAGGATAGAGGATAGGATAGGATAGAGGATAGGATAGAGGATAGGATAGGATAGAGGATAGGATAGTATAGAGAATAGGATATGATAGAGGATAGGTTAGGATAGAGGATAGGATAGGATAGAGAATTGGATAGGATAGAGGATAGGATAGGATTGAGGAGAGGATAGGATAGAGTATAGGATTGGATTGAGGATAGGATAGGATAGTGGATAGGATAAGAAAGAGGATAGGATAGAATAGAGTACAGGATAGGATAGAGGATAAGATAGGATAGAGGATAGGATAGGATTGAGGATAGGATAGGATTGAGGAGAGGATAGGATAGAGGATAGGATAGGATAGAGGATAGGATAGGATAGAGGATAGGATAGAGGAAAGGATAGAGGATAGGATAGGATAGGATAGAGGATATTATAGGATAGAGGATAGGATTGGATTGTGGATACGATAGGATAGAGGATAGAATAGGATACAGGATAGGATAGAGGAAAGGATTGGATTGAGGATAGGATAGGATAGTGGATAGGATAAGATAGAGGATAGGATAGGATAGAGGATAGGATAGGATAGAGGTTAGGTTAGGATTGAGGATAGGATAGGATTGAGGAGACGATAGGATAGAGGATAGGATAGGATAGAGGATAGGATAGGATAGAGGATAGGATAGGATAGAGGATAGGATAGGATAGAGGATAGGATATGATAGAGGATAAGATAGGATAGAGAATTGGATAGGATAGAGGATAGGATAGGGGATTGATAGGATAGAGATTAGGATGGGATAGAGGATATTATAGGATAGAGGATAGGGTAGGATAGAGAATAGGATAGGATAGAGGATAGGATAGGATAGGATAGAGAATAGGATAGGATACATGGTATTTTAGGGTAGAGGATAGGATAGGGGATTGGATAGGATAGAGGATAGGATAGGATAGAGCATACGATAGTGCATAGGATAGGATAGGATAGAGAATAGGATAGAATAGAAGATAGGATAGGATAGGATAGAGGATAGGATAGGATAGGATAGAGAATAGGATAGGATACATGGTATTTTAGGGTAGAGGATAGGATAGGGGATTGGATAGGATAGAGGATAGGATAGGATAGAGCATACGATAGTGCATAGGATAGGATAGGATAGAGAATAGGATAGAATAGAAGATAGGATAGGATAGGATAGAGGATAGGATAGAGGATAGGATAGGATAGAGGATAGGATAGTATAGAGAATAGGATAGGATAGAGTATAGGATTGGATTGAGGATAGGATAGGATAGTGGATAGGATAAGATAGAGGATAGGATAGAATAGAGTACAGGATAGGATAGAGGATAAGATAGGATAGAGGACAGGATAGGATTGAGGATAGGATAGGATTGAGGAGAGGAGAGGATAGAGGATAGGATAGTATAGAGAATAGGATATGATAGAGGATAGGTTAGGATTGAGGATAGGATAAGATAGAGGATAGGATAGAATAGAGTACAGGATAGGATAGAGGATAAGATAGGATAGAGGATAGGATAGGATTGAGGATAGGATAGGATTGAGGAGAGGATAGGATAGAGGATAGGATAGGATAGAGGATAGGATAGAGGAAAGGATAGAGGATAGGATAGGATAGGATAGAGGATATTATAGGATAGAGGATAGGATTGGATACAGGATAGAATAGGATAGAGGATAGGATAGAGGATAGGATAGAGGATAGGATAGAGGAAAGGATAGAGGATAGGATAGGATAGGATAGAGGATATTATAGGATAGAGGATAGGATTGGATCGAGGATAGAATAGGGTAGAGGATAGGATAGAGGAAAGGATAGAGGATAGGATAGGATAGGATAGAGGATATTATAGGATAGAGGATAGGATTGGATAGAGGATAGGATAGAGGAAAGGATAGAGGATAGGATAGGATAGGATAGAGAATAGGATAGGATACATGGTATTCTAGGGTAGAGGATAGGATAGGGGATTGGATAGGATAGAGGATAGGATAGGATAGAGGATAGGATAGAGGATAGGATAGGATAGAGGATAGGATAGTATAGAGAATAGGATATGATAGAGGATAGGTTAGGATAGAGGATAGGATAGGATAGAGAATTGGATAGGATAGAGGATAGGATAGGATTGAGGAGAGGATAGGATAGAGTATAGGATTGGATTGAGGATAGGATAGGATAGTGGATAGGATAAGAAAGAGGATAGGATAGAATAGAGTACAGGATAGGATAGAGGATAAGATAGGATAGAGGATAGGATAGGATTGAGGATAGGATAGGATTGAGGAGAGGATAGGATAGAGGATAGGATAGGATAGAGGATAGGATAGGATAGAGGATAGGATAGAGGAAAGGATAGAGGATAGGATAGGATAGGATAGAGGATATTATAGGATAGAGGATAGGATTGGATTGTGGATACGATAGGATAGAGGATAGAATAGGATACAGGATAGGATAGAGGAAAGGATTGGATTGAGGATAGGATAGGATAGTGGATAGGATAAGATAGAGGATAGGATAGGATAGAGGATAGGATAGGATAGAGGTTAGGTTAGGATTGAGGATAGGATAGGATTGAGGAGACGATAGGATAGAGGATAGGATAGGATAGAGGATAGGATAGGATAGAGGATAGGATAGGATAGAGGATAGGATAGGATAGAGGATAGGATATGATAGAGGATAAGATAGGATAGAGAATTGGATAGGATAGAGGATAGGATAGGGGATTGATAGGATAGAGATTAGGATGGGATAGAGGATATTATAGGATAGAGGATAGGGTAGGATAGAGAATAGGATAGGATAGAGGATAGGATAGGATAGGATAGAGAATAGGATAGGATACATGGTATTTTAGGGTAGAGGATAGGATAGGGGATTGGATAGGATAGAGGATATTATAGGATAGAGGATAGGATTGGATTGAGGATAGGATAGAATAGAGGATAGAATAGGATAGAGGATAGGATAGGATAGTGGATAGGATAAGATAGAGGATAGGATAGAATAGAGTACAGGATAGGATAGAGGATAAGATAGGATAGAGGATAGGATAGGATTGAGGATAGGATAGGATTGAGGAGAGGATAGGATAGAGGATAGGATAGGATAGAGGATAGGATAGAGGAAAGGATAGAGGATAGGATAGGATAGGATAGAGGATATTATAGGATAGAGGATAGGATTGGATTGAGGATAGAATAGGATACAGGATAGAATAGGATAGAGGATAGGATAGAGGATAGGATAGGATAGGATTGGATAGAGGATAGGATAGAGGAAAGGATAGAGGATAGGATAGGATAGGATAGGATAGAGAATAGGATAGGATACATGGTATTCTAGGGTAGAGGATAGGATAATGGATTGGATAGGATAGAGGATAGGATAGGATAGAGCATACGATAGTGCATAGGATAGGACAGGATAGAGAATAGGATAGAATAGAAGATAGGATAGGATAGAGGATAGGATAGGATAGAGGATAGGATAGAGGATAGGATAGGATAGAGGATAGGATAGTATAGAGAATAGGATATGATAGAGGATAGGTTAGGATAGAGGATAGGGATAGGAATAGAGAATTGGATAGGATAGACGATAGGATAGGATTGAGGAGAGGATAGGATAGAGTATAGGATTGGATTGAGGATAGGATAGGATAGTGGATAGGATAAGAAAGAGGAATAGGATAGAATAGAGTACAGGATAGGATAGAGGATAAGATAGGATAGAGGATAGGATAGGATTGAGGATAGGATAGGATTGAGGAGAGGATAGGATAGAGGATAGGATAGAGGAAAAGGATAGAGGATAGGATAGGATAGGATAGAGGATAGGATTGGATTGTGGATACGATAGGATAGAGGATAGAATAGGATACAGGATAGGATAGAGGAAAGGATTGGATTGAGGATAGGATAGGATAGTGGATAGGATAAGATAGAGGATAGGATAGGATAGAGGATAGGATAGGATAGAGAAATAGGATAGGATAGAGGTTAGGTTAGGATTGAGGATAGGATAGGATTGAGGAGAGGATAGGATAGAGGATAGGATAGGATAGAGGATAGGATAGGATAGAGGATAGGATATGATAGAGGATAAGATAGGATAGAGAAATTGGATAGGATAGAGGATAGGATAGGGGATTGATAGGATAGAGATTAGGATGGGATAGAGGATATTATAGGATAGAGGATAGGGGTAGGATAGAGGAATAGGATAGGATAGAGGATAGGATAGGATAGGATAGAGAATAGGATAGGATACATAGTATTCTAGGGTAGAGGATAGGATAGGGGATTGGATAGGATAGAGGATAGGATAGGATAGAGCATACGATAGTGCATAGGATAGGATAGGATAGAGAATAGGATAGGATAGAAGATAGGATAGGGTAGAGGATAGGATAGAGGGATAGGATAGAGGATAGGATAGGATAGAGGATAGGATACGATAGAAGATAGGATACGATACAGGAATAGGATATGATAGAGGATAGGATAGGATATGAGATTGAATAGGATAGGGGATAGGATAGGATAGAGGATAGGATAGGATTGAGGAGAGAATAGGATAGAGGATAGGATAGAGGATAGGATAGGATTGAGGAGAGGAAAAGGATAGAGGATAGGATAGGATAGAGGATAGGATAGGATAGAGGGTAGGATAGGATAGAGAATAGGATAGGATAGAGGGTTAGGTTAGGATTGAGGATAGGATGGGATTGAGGAGAGGATAGGATAGAGGATAGGATATGATAGAGGATAGGATAGGATAGAGGATAGGATATGATAGATGATAGGTGTGACGTTGCACAAACCCCGCCGCCCTTAAGGGTCCCTAACAACCGAACGAAGGGACCGGACTGCCGTAAAGCACGTTGTCGCGAATAGAACCACGGCTCGATAAGTTAGGAAGCGCTCCCCGAGGAACTCCCGAACCGACAGGAAACGCGTACTTTCACCCTTTCGCGCACGCCGAGCCCGGCAAGTTTCAGGTACGCGAGCGGCACCCCGGCATCCAGCCGACCTGAAGAAAGGGCACAGCGCTTCGCGGGACCACCTACGCCAAACCATGGCCATTACGCAAATCCGGTGCACCGGTAATAACGAGGAATGGGCGACGCCACACACGGGCCAGACAACCGGCGACGCCACACACGGGCCAGACAACCCGGAGGTGACGAAGCGGGACGAAGGCCCCTGTCGACCGTCCGACAACCTATTTCGCGGTCCTGCCGTCGCCTCACCTAGCCAATTGCAAGGGGCCTCGGCGAGGGTGGTGTAGGCGCCCCCCCTCTCCATACCGGGGTAGGTCACCGATCTGCCCCGCGTGTCAATTTCGGAATGATTTTCGCGTAAGGTCTGGGGCCCAAGGACCCGACGTAGGCACGATCCTGCGAGTTCCGAATCTCGCGCCAGACGCGCGCCCTATGAGAGGAAAAGCCGGGCTACGGCCAGGAGTGGGGATGCGAGGACCCTGCCGTAACGCGAACGGACTAGGCCGAATTACTGTCGCGGTGACTTCCGTACGGAATCGTGTCTCGAAAATTACCGAACCAGCCCGGACCGCCGTGTAACCGGCTCTATCGAAACTCGTCCCGATTACCGTCCACGCGAAGTGCGTGTAATTCCAATATCGAGCTACCGCGGGACCACGATCTCGATACCGATAGGAAGCCAGAGCCGAACACCCGGTAAACCATCCCGAGCGAGGCGGGCCGAACCGCGACAGAAGGCGGAAGTAGTACCGACAGGAACGGTGAGTCCCTTAAGTGACCCTTTTCGTGTATTTTTCGCGAGTTGGTTCGCCAGGCTCTGTCGGGGAACAAACAAGGTCGGCCGACGACGATCCCGTGCCCTCGCGGCAACGCGAGCTCGCGAATCGCCCGTCGGACGCGTAATATCGCGTCTCGCTCCCCGAGTTTTCGCGCGCCGAGGCGCTTCTCGCCTCGGACATTCCGCTAGTACCGAATTCACCGGTACCTTGAGCCTCGGCTGCGAGTTCCCGGAAAAATATCGCGCGGAAGTCTTCCTCGGAGGAGCTGCCGCCGTTACCGTTTGCAACCATCTGTTTGTTACGTTACATTTCGCGTTATTCCTATCGAGCCGTCGCATAGTCTAGCGCGAAGTTTTCGCCGAGCGTTCGCCGTCCGTCGGAACCGAAACCGCGCCGCGACAGTCATACCGTGATCGCGCCGACCACCTGCGTGCCGCGAAACCCTCGCTTCGGCGAGGGGCTATTCTCGTGCCGATCTACCGCACCCCCGCGGCGTATTTTACCGATCGACAACAGCGCGTTGCGAAACCTCCACCTTACCGCAAACTGTGTACGAAGAGCGCGGGCTCTCGGGTGCGGCCACGTGGCCGCGGCTTTGTAAAACCACCGACGCCAATAAAATTGTAGAGCCCAGTCTGACTACCGATATTTCCACCTGCGCGATCCGCCCTGCCGTGAGGGCTGTCCTCGTTCCCTTCCGTGTCCGAACCCCCGGCCCTTCTCGCGCCTCTCGACCTTCTCGCGGTTCCCGAAGGTTCACCTCCCGCCCTCAGCTTCGGCTAAGGGCGGACTTCGTTCTCGTTTCGCGTGGCACCCGTCCGGTGCCTGGCGCCCGAGCAGTAGGCTCTTCCCGATTTCCGAGAACCTTCGAGAATCGGTTAGTACCGGGAGGACCGCGTATTCACGGCCGTACGCGGCCCGGCCTCTGAGCCCATAAATTCCCGGAGTGGACCCCGCCCCCGCCTTCCTACGCGGCGAGTGGAGGTCCACGTTACATAGGATAGGATAGAGGATAGGATAGGATAGGATTGAGGATAGGATAGGATTGAGGATAGGATAGGATAGAGGATAGGATATGATAGAGGATAGGATAGGATAGAGAATTGGATAGGATAGAGGATAGGATAGGATAGAGGATAGGATAGGGGATTGATAGGATAGAGATTAGGATGGGATAGAGGATATTATAGGATAGAGGATAGGGTAGGATAGAGAATAGGATAGGATAGAGGATAGGATAGGATAGGATAGAGAATAGGATAGGATACATGGTATTCTAGGGTAGAGGATAGGATAGGGGATTGGATAGGATAGAGGATAGGATAGGATAGAGCATACGATAGTGCATAGGATAGGATAGGATAGAGAATAGGATAGGATAGAAGATAGGATAGGATAGAGGATAGGATAGAATAGAGTACAGGATAGGATAGAGGATAAGATAGGATAGAGGATAGGATAGGATTGAGGATAGGATAGGATTGAGGAGAGGAGAGGATAGAGGATAGGATAGGATAGAGGATAGGATAGAGGATAGGATAGAGGATAGGATAGGATAGGATAGAGGATATTATAGGACAGAGGATAGGATTGGATTGAGGATAGGATAGAATAGAGGATAGAATAGGATAGAGGATAGGATAGGATAGTGGATAGGATAAGATAGAGGATAGGATAGAATAGAGTACAGGATAGGATAGAGGATAAGATAGGATAGAGGATAGGATAGGATTGAGGATAGGATAGGATTGAGGAGAGGATAGGATAGAGGATAGGATAGGATAGGATAGAGGATATTATAGGATACAGGATAGGATTGGATTGAGGATAGAATAGGATAGAGGATAGAATAGGATAGAGGATAGGATAGAGGAAAGGATAGAGGATAGGATAGGATAGGATAGAGGATACAATAGGATAGAGGATACGATAGGATTGAGGATAGGATAGGAATGAGGATAGGATAGGATTGAGGATAGGATAGGGGATTGGATAGGATGGAGGATAGGATAGGATGGAGGATAGGATAGGATAGGATTGAGGATATGATAGGATAGAGAATAGGATAGGATAGAGGATAGGATAGAGGATTGGATAGGATAGAGGATAGGATACGATAGAAGATAGGATACGATAGAGGATAGGATATGATAGAGGATAGAATAGGATATGAGATTGAATAGGATAGAGGATAGGATAGGATAGAGGATAGGATAGGATTGAGGAGAGGATAGGATAGAGGATAGGATAGAGGATAGGATAGGAATGAGGAGAGGATAGGATAGAGGATACGATAGGGTTGAGGATATGATAGGAATGAGGATAGGATAGGATTGAGGATAGGATAGGGGATTGGATAGGATGGAGGATAGGATAGGATGGAGGATAGGATAGGATAGGATAGAGGATAGGATAGGATTGAGAATAGGATAGGATAGAGGATAGGATAGGATAGAGAAGAGGATAGGATAGAGGATAGGATAGGATTGAGGATAGGATAGGATTGAGGATAGGATAGGATAGAGGATAAGATAGGATAGAGGATAGGATAAGTTTCAGGATAGGATAGCATAGATGATAGGATGGTATAGAGTATAGGATAGGATTGCATAAATGATAGGATAGGATAGAGGATATGATCGAATTGGGGATAGGATAGCATAGGGGATAGGATAGGATAGAGGATGGGATAGAATACGGGATACGATAGGATTGAGGATAGGATAGGGTTCAGGATAGGATAGGATAGAGGATAGGATAGGATAGAGGATAGAATAGGATAGAGGATAGGATAGGATAGAGGATATTATAGGATAAAGGATAAGATAGTGTAGTATATAGGATACGATAGAGGATATTATATGATAGAGGATAGGATAGGATAGAGTATTTTATAGGATTGGGGATAGGATTGGATAGAGGATAGGATAGGATAGGATTGAGGATAGGATAGGATAGAGGATACGATAGAATTGAGGCTAGGATAGGATAGAGGATACGATAGGATAGAGGGTAGGATAGGATAGAGGATACGATAGAGGATTGGATAGGATAGAGGATAGGATACGATAGTGGATAGGATAGGATAGGATAGAGAATAGGATAGGATAGATGATATTACAGGATAGAGGATAGGATAGGATTGAGGAGAGGATACGATAGAGGATAGGATAGGATAGAGGATAGGATAGGATAGAGGGTAGGATAGGATAGAGAATAGGATAGGATAGAGGATAGGATATGATAGATGATAGGATAGGATAGAGGATAGGATAGGATAGGATTGAGGATAGGATAGGATTGAGGATAGGATAGGATAGAGGACAGGATAGGATAGAGGATAGGATAGAGGATTGGATAGGATAGAGGATAGGATACGATAGAAGATAGGATACGATAGAGGATAGGATATGATAGAGGATAGGATAGGATATGAGATTGAATAGGATAGAGGATAGGATAGGATAGAGGATAGGATAGGATTGAGGAGAGGATAGGATAGAGGATAGGATAGAGGATAGGATAGGATTGAGGAGAGGATAGGATAGAGAATAGGATAGGATAGAGGATAGGATAGGATAGAGGATAGGATAGGATAGAGAATAGGATAGGATAGAGGATAGGATAGGATAGGATAGAGAATAGGATAGGATACATGGTATTTTAGGGTAGAGGATAGGATAGGGGATTGGATAGGATAGAGGATAGGATAGGATAGAGCATACGATAGTGCATAGGATAGGATAGGATAGAGAATAGGATAGGATAGAAGATAGGATAGGATAGAGGATAGGATAGGATAGGATAGAGAATAGGATAGGATAGAAGATAGGATAGGATAGAGGATAGGATAGGATAAAGGATAGGATAGAGGATAGGATAGGATAGAGGATAGGATAGTATAGAGAATAGGATCTGATAGGGGATAGGTTAGGATTGAGGATAGGATAGGATTGAGGAGAGGATAGGATAGAGGATATGATATGATAGAGAATAGGATAGGATAGAGTATAGGATTGGATTGAGGATAGGATAGGATAGTGGATAGGATAAGATAGAGGATAGGATAGAATAGAGTACAGGATAGGATAGAGGATAAGATAGGATAGAGGATAGGATAGGATTGAGGATAGGATAGGATTGAGGAGAGGAGAGGATAGAGGATAGGATAGGATAGAGGATAGGATAGATGATAGGATAGAGGATAGGAAAGGATAGGATAGAGGATATTATACGATAGAGGATAGGATTGGATTGAGGATAGGATAGAATAGAGGATAGAATAGGATAGAGGATAGGATAGGATAGTGGATAGGATAAGATAGAGGATAGGATAGATTATAGTACAGGATAGGATAGAGGATAAGATAGGATAGAGGATAGGATAGGATTGAGGATAGGATAGGATTGAGGAGAGGATAGGATAGAGGATAGGATAGGATAGAGGATAGGATAGAGGAAAGGATAGAGGATAGGATAGGATAGGATAGAGGATATTATAGGATAGAGGATAGGATTGGATTGAGGATAGAATAGGATAGAGGATAGAATATGATAGAGGATAGGATAGAGGAAAGGATAGAGGATAGGATAGGATAGGATAGAGGATATTATAGGATAGAGGATAGGATTGGATTGAGGATAGAATAGGGTAGAGGATAGGATAGAGGAAAGGATAGAGGATAGGATAGGATAGGATAGAGGATAGGTAAGAATAGAGTACAGGATAGGATAGAGGATAAGATAGGATAGAGGATAGGATAGGATTGAGGATAGGATAGGATTGAGGAGAGGATAGGATAGAGGATAGGATAGGATATAGGATAGGATAGAGGAAAGGATAGAGGATAGGATAGGATAGGATAGAGGATAAGATAGGATAGAGGATAGGATAGGATTGATTATAGGATAGGATTGAGGAGAGGAGAGGATAGAGGATAGGATAGGATAGAGGATAGGATAGAGGATAGGATAGAGGATATTATAGGATAGAGGATAGGATTGGATTGAGGATAGGATAGGATAGAGGATAGAATAGGATAGAGGATAGGATAGAATAGAGTACAGGATAGGATAGAGGATAAGATAGGATAGAGGATAGGATAGGATAGAGGATAGGATTGGATTGAGGATAGGATAGGATAGAGGATAGAATAGGATTGAGGATAGGATAGGATAGAGGATACGATATTATGGAGGATGGGATAGGATAGACGATAGGATAGGATAGAGGAAAGAATTGCGGATTGGATAGCATAGAGGATAGGATAGGATAGAGGATAGGATAGAATACGGGATACGATAGCGTTGAGGATAGGATAGGGTTCAGGATAGGATAGGATTGAGGATAGGATAGGATAGAGGATAGGATAGGATGGAGGATAGGATAGGATAGAGGATAGGATAGAGGATAGGATAGGATAGAGGATACGATATAGGATTGGATAGGATAGAGGATAGGATACGATAGAGGATAGGATAGAATAGAGGATAGAATAGGATAGAGGATAGGATAGGATAGAGGATAGGATAGGATATAGGATAGAATAGGATAGAGGATAGGATAGGATAGAGGATAGGATAGGATATAGGATAGGATAGGATACAGGATAGGATAGGATAGAGGATAGGATAGGATAGGGGATTGGATAGAATAGAGGATAGGATAGGATACAGGATAGGATAGGATAGAGGATATGATAGGATAGAGGATAGGATAGGATAGAGGATAGGATGGGATAGAGGATAGGATAGGATAGAGGATAGGATAGAGGATAGGATAGGATAGAGGATAGGATAGGATAGAGGATAGGATAGTTGATATTATAGTAAAGAGGATAGGATATGATAGAGGATAGGATAGGGGACTGGATAGGATAGAGGATAGGATAGGATAGAGGATAGGATAGGATAGAGTATAGGATAGGATAGGATAGAGGATAGGATACGATAGAGGATAGGATAGGATAGAGGATAGGATAGGATAGAGGATAGGATAGGCTAGAGGATACGATATAGGAGTGGATAGGATAGAGGATAGGATACGATAGAGGATAGGATAGGATATAGGATAGGATAGGGTAGCGGAAAGGATAGGATAGAGTATAGAATAGGATAGAGGATAAGATAGGATAGTGGTTAGGATATGATAGAGTATAGGATAGGATAGAGGAGAGGATAGGGGATTGGATAGGATAGAGGATAGGATATGATATAGGATAGGATAGGATAGAGGGTAGGATAGGATAGAGGATAGGATAGGATTGGATAGTGAATAGGATATAGGATTGGATTGGATAGAGGATAGAATAGGATAGAGGATAAGATAGGATAGAGTATAGGATATGATAGAGGATAGGATAGGATAGAGGATAGGATAGGGGATTGGATAGAATAGAGGATAGGATAGGATACAGGATAGGATAGGATAGAGGATATGATAGGATAGAGGATAGGATAGGATTGGATAGTGAATAGGATATAGGATTGGATTGGATAGAGGATAGAATAGGATAGAGGATAAGATAGGATAGAGATTAGGATAGGATAGAGGATAGGATAGGATAGAGGATCGGATAGGATAGGATAGATGATATTATAGTAAAGAGGATAGGATATGATAGAGGATAGGATAGGGGACTGGATAGGATAGAGGATAGGATAGGATAGAGGATAGGATAGGTTATAGGATACGATATAGGATTGGATAGAATAGAGGATAGGATAGGATAGGGGATTGGATAGAATAGAGGATAGGATAGGATACAGGATAGGATAGGATAGAGGATATGATAGGATAGAGGATAGGATAGGATAGAGGATAGGATAGGATAGAGGATAGGATAGGATAGGATAGAGGATAGGATAGGATAGAGGATAGGATAGTTGATATTATAGTAAAGAGGATAGGATATGATAGAGGATAGGATAGGGGACTGGATAGGATAGAGGATAGGATAGGATAGAGGATAGGATAGGATAGGATAGAGGATAGGATACGATAGAGGATAGGATAGGATATAGGATAGGATAGGGTAGCGGAAAGGATAGGATAGAGTACAGAATAGGATAGAGGATAAGATAGGATAGAGGTTAGGATATGATAGAGGATAGGATAGGATAGAGGATCGGATAGGATAGGATAGATGATATTATAGTAAAGAGGATAGGATATGATAGAGGATAGGATAGGGGACTGGATAGGATAGAGGATAGGATAGGATAGAGGATAGGATAGGTTAGAGGATACGATATAGGATTGGATAGGATAGAGGATAGGATAGGATAGGGGATTGGATAGAATAGAGGATAGGATAGGATACAGGATAGGATAGGATAGAGGATATGATAGGATAGAGGATAGGATAGGATAGAGGATAGGATAGGATAGAGGATAGAATAGGATAGAGGATAGGATAGGATAGAGGATAGGATAGGATATAGGATAGGATAGGATACAGGATAGGATAGGATAGAGGATAGGATAGGATAGGGGATTGGATAGAATAGAGGATAGGATAGGATACAGGATAGGATAGGATAGAGGATATGATAGGATAGAGGATAGGATAGGATAGAGGATAGGATGGGATAGAGGATAGGATAGGATAGAGGATAGGATAGGATAGGATAGAGGATAGGATAGGATAGAGGATAGGATAGGATAGAGGATAGGATAGTTGATATTATAGTAAAGAGGATAGGATATGATAGAGGACAGGATAGGGGACTGGATAGGATAGAGGATAGGATAGGATAGAGGATAGGATAGGATAGAGTATAGGATAGGATAGGATAGAGGATAGGATACGATAGAGGATAGGATAGGATAGAGGATAGGATAGGATAGAGGATAGGATAGGCTAGAGGATACGATATAGGAGTGGATAGGATAGAGGATAGGATACGATAGAGGATATAATAGGATATAGGATAGGATAGGGTAGCAGAAAGTATAGGATAGAGTATAGAATAGGATAGAGGATAAGATAGGATAGAGGTTAGGATATGATAGAGTATAGGATAGGATAGAGGAGAGGATAGGGGATTGGATAGGATAGAGGATAGGATATGATATAGGATAGGATAGGATAGAGGGTAGGATAGGATAGAGGATAGGATAGGATTGGATAGTGAATAGGATATAGGATTGGATTGGATAGAGGATAGAATAGGATAGAGGATAAGATAGGATAGAGGATAGGATATGATAGAGGATAGGATAGGATAGAGGATAGGATAGGATAGAGGATAGGATAGGGGATTGGATAGAATAGAGGATAGGATAGGATACAGGATAGGATAGGATAGAGGATAGGATAGGATAGAGGATAGGATAGGCTAGAGGATACGATATAGGAGTGGATAGGATAGAGGATAGGATACGATAGAGGATAGGATAGGATATAGGATAGGATAGGGTAGCGGAAAGGATAGGATAGAGTACAGAATAGGATAGAGGATAAGATAGGATAGAGGTTAGGATAGGATAGAGTATAGGATAGGATAGGATAGAGGATAGGATACGATAGAGGATAGGATAGGATAGAGGATAGGATAGGATAGAGGATAGGATAGGCTAGAGGATACGATATAGGAGTGGATAGGATAGAGGATAGGATACGATAGAGGATAGGATAGGATATAGGATAGGATAGGGTAGCGGAAAGGATAGGATAGAGTATAGAATAGGATAGAGGATAAGATAGGATAGTGGTTAGGATATGATAGAGTATAGGATAGGATAGAGGAGAGGATAGGGGATTGGATAGGATAGAGGATAGGATATGATATAGGATAGGATAGGATAGAGGGTAGGATAGGATAGAGGATAGGATAGGATTGGATAGTGAATAGGATATAGGATTGGATTGGATAGAGGATAGAATAGGATAGAGGATAAGATAGGATAGAGGATAGGATATGATAGAGGATAGGATAGGATAGAGGATAGGATAGGGGATTGGATAGAATAGAGGATAGGATAGGATACAGGATAGGATAGGATAGAGGATATGATAGGATAGAGGATAGGATAGGATTGGATAGTGAATAGGATATAGGATTGGATTGGATAGAGGATAGAATAGGATAGAGGATAAGATAGGATAGAGATTAGGATAGGATAGAGGATAGGATAGGATAGAGGATCGGATAGGATAGGATAGATGATATTATAGTAAAGAGGATAGGATATGATAGAGGATAGGATAGGGGACTGGATAGGATAGAGGATAGGATAGGATAGAGGATAGGATAGGTTATAGGATACGATATAGGATTGGATAGAATAGAGGATAGGATAGGATAGGGGATTGGATAGAATAGAGGATAGGATAGGATACAGGATAGGATAGGATAGAGGATATGATAGGATAGAGGATAGGATAGGATAGAGGATAGGATAGGATAGAGGATAGGATAGGATAGGATAGAGGATAGGATAGGATAGAGGATAGGATAGTTGATATTATAGTAAAGAGGATAGGATATGATAGAGGATAGGATAGGGGACTGGATAGGATAGAGGATAGGATAGGATAGAGGATAGGATAGGATAGGATAGAGGATAGGATACGATAGAGGATAGGATAGGATATAGGATAGGATAGGGTAGCGGAAAGGATAGGATAGAGTACAGAATAGGATAGAGGATAAGATAGGATAGAGGTTAGGATATGATAGAGGATAGGATAGGATAGAGGATCGGATAGGATAGGATAGATGATATTATAGTAAAGAGGATAGGATATGATAGAGGATAGGATAGGGGACTGGATAGGATAGAGGATAGGATAGGATAGAGGATAGGATAGGTTAGAGGATACGATATAGGATTGGATAGGATAGAGGATAGGATAGGATAGGGGATTGGATAGAATAGAGGATAGGATAGGATACAGGATAGGATAGGATAGAGGATATGATAGGATAGAGGATAGGATAGGATAGAGGATAGGATAGGATAGAGGATAGAATAGGATAGAGGATAGGATAGGATAGAGGATAGGATAGGATATAGGATAGGATAGGATACAGGATAGGATAGGATAGAGGATAGGATAGGATAGGGGATTGGATAGAATAGAGGATAGGATAGGATACAGGATAGGATAGGATAGAGGATATGATAGGATAGAGGATAGGATAGGATAGAGGATAGGATGGGATAGAGGATAGGATAGGATAGAGGATAGGATAGGATAGGATAGAGGATAGGATAGGATAGAGGATAGGATAGGATAGAGGATAGGATAGTTGATATTATAGTAAAGAGGATAGGATATGATAGAGGACAGGATAGGGGACTGGATAGGATAGAGGATAGGATAGGATAGAGGATAGGATAGGATAGAGTATAGGATAGGATAGGATAGAGGATAGGATACGATAGAGGATAGGATAGGATAGAGGATAGGATAGGATAGAGGATAGGATAGGCTAGAGGATACGATATAGGAGTGGATAGGATAGAGGATAGGATACGATAGAGGATATAATAGGATATAGGATAGGATAGGGTAGCAGAAAGTATAGGATAGAGTATAGAATAGGATAGAGGATAAGATAGGATAGAGGTTAGGATATGATAGAGTATAGGATAGGATAGAGGAGAGGATAGGGGATTGGATAGGATAGAGGATAGGATATGATATAGGATAGGATAGGATAGAGGGTAGGATAGGATAGAGGATAGGATAGGATTGGATAGTGAATAGGATATAGGATTGGATTGGATAGAGGATAGAATAGGATAGAGGATAAGATAGGATAGAGGATAGGATATGATAGAGGATAGGATAGGATAGAGGATAGGATAGGATAGAGGATAGGATAGGGGATTGGATAGAATAGAGGATAGGATAGGATACAGGATAGGATAGGATAGAGGATAGGATAGGATAGAGGATAGGATAGGCTAGAGGATACGATATAGGAGTGGATAGGATAGAGGATAGGATACGATAGAGGATAGGATAGGATATAGGATAGGATAGGGTAGCGGAAAGGATAGGATAGAGTACAGAATAGGATAGAGGATAAGATAGGATAGAGGTTAGGATATGATAGAGTATAGGATAGGATAGAGGAGAGGATAGGGGATTGGATAGGATAGAGGATAGGATAGGATAGAGGATAGGATAGTTGATATTATAGTAAAGAGGATAGGATATGATAGAGGATAGGATAGGGGACTGGATAGGATAGAGGATAGGATAGGATAGAGGATAGGATAGGATAGGATAGAGGATAGGATACGATAGAGGATAGGATAGGATAGAGGATAGGATAGGATAGAGGATAGGATAGGCTAGAGGATACGATATAGGAGTGGATAGGATAGAGGATAGGATACGATAGAGGATAGGATAGGATATAGGATAGGATAGGGTAGCGGAAAGGATAGGATAGAGTACAGAATAGGATAGAGGATAAGATAGGATAGAGGTTAGGATATGATAGAGTATAGGATAGGATAGAGGAGAGGATAGGGGATTGGATAGGATAGAGGATAGGATAGGATAGAGGATAGGATAGGATAGAGATTAGGATAGGATAGAGGATAGGATAGGATAGAGGATCGGATAGGATAGGATAGATGATATTATAGTAAAGAGGATAGGATATGATAGAGGACAGGATAGGGGACTGGATAGGATAGAGGATAGGATAGGATAGAGGATAGGATAGGTTAGAGGATACGATATAGGATTGGATAGGATAGAGGATAGGATAGGATAGGGGATTGGATAGAATAGAGGATAGGATAGGATACAGGATAGGATAGGATAGAGGATATGATAGGATAGAGGATAGGATAGGATAGAGGATAGGATAGGATAGAGGATAGGATAGGATAGGATAGAGGATAGGATAGGATAGAGGATAGGATAGTTGATATTATAGTAAAGAGGATAGGATATGATAGAGGATAGGATAGGGGACTGGATAGGATAGAGGATAGGATAGGATAGGATAGAGGATAGGATACGATAGAGGATAGGATAGGATAGATGATAGGATAGGATAGAGGATAGGATAGGCTAGAGGATACGATATAGGAGTGGATAGGATAGAGGATAGGATAAGATAGAGGATAGGATAGGATATAGGATAGGATAGGGTAGCGGAAAGGATAGGATAGAGTACAGAATAAGATAGAGGATAAGATAGGATAGAGGTTAGGATATGATAGAGTATAGGATAGGATAGAGGAGAGGATAGGGGATTGGATAGGATAGAGGATAGGATAGGATAGAGGATAGGGTAGGATAGAGGATAGGACACGATAGAGGATAGGATAGAATAGAGGATAGGATAGGATAGAGGATAGGATAGGATACAGGATAGGATAGTATAGAGGATAGGATAGGATAGAGGATATGATAGGATAGGATAGAGGATAGGATTGGGTAGAGGATAGGATAGGATAGAGGATAGGATAGGATAGAGGATAGGATAGGATAGAGGATAGGATAGGATAGGATAGAGGATAGGATACGATAGAGGATAGGATAGGATAGAGGATAGGATAGGATAGAGGATAGGATAGGCTAGAGGATACGATATAGGAGTGGATAGGATAGAGGATAGGATACGATAGAGGATAGGATAGGATATAGGATAGGATAGGGTAGCGGAAAGGATAGGATAGAGTACAGAATAGGATAGAGGATAAGATAGGATAGAGGTTAGGATATGATAGAGTATAGGATAGGATAGAGGAGAGGATAGGGGATTGGATAGGATAGAGGATAGGATAGGATAGAGGATAGGATAGGATAGAGATTAGGATAGGATAGAGGATAGGATAGGATAGAGGATCGGATAGGATAGGATAGATGATATTATAGTAAAGAGGATAGGATATGATAGAGGACAGGATAGGGGACTGGATAGGATAGAGGATAGGATAGGATAGAGGATAGGATAGGTTAGAGGATACGATATAGGATTGGATAGGATAGAGGATAGGATAGGATAGGGGATTGGATAGAATAGAGGATAGGATAGGATACAGGATAGGATAGGATAGAGGATATGATAGGATAGAGGATAGGATAGGATAGAGGATAGGATAGGATAGAGGATAGGATAGGATAGGATAGAGGATAGGATAGGATAGAGGATAGGATAGTTGATATTATAGTAAAGAGGATAGGATATGATAGAGGATAGGATAGGGGACTGGATAGGATAGAGGATAGGATAGGATAGGATAGAGGATAGGATACGATAGAGGATAGGATAGGATAGATGATAGGATAGGATAGAGGATAGGATAGGCTAGAGGATACGATATAGGAGTGGATAGGATAGAGGATAGGATAAGATAGAGGATAGGATAGGATATAGGATAGGATAGGGTAGCGGAAAGGATAGGATAGAGTACAGAATAAGATAGAGGATAAGATAGGATAGAGGTTAGGATATGATAGAGTATAGGATAGGATAGAGGAGAGGATAGGGGATTGGATAGGATAGAGGATAGGATAGGATAGAGGATAGGGTAGGATAGAGGATAGGACACGATAGAGGATAGGATAGAATAGAGGATAGGATAGGATAGAGGATAGGATAGGATACAGGATAGGATAGTATAGAGGATAGGATAGGATAGAGGATATGATAGGATAGGATAGAGGATAGGATTGGGTAGAGGATAGGATAGGATAGAGGATAGGATAGGATAGAGGATAGGATAGGATAGAGGATAGGATAGGATAGAGGATAGGATAGGATAGAGGATAGGATAGAATAGGATAGATGATATTATAGTAAAGAGGATTGGATATGATAGAGGATAGGATAGAGGATAGGATAGGATAGAGGACAGGATACGATAGAGGATAGGATAGGATAGAGGATAGGATAGGATAGAGAATAGGATATAGGATTGGACAGGATAGAGGATAGAATAGGATAGAGGATAGGATAGGATAGAGGATAGGATAGGATATAGGATAGGATAGGATAGAGGGTAGGATAGGATAGAGGATAGGATAGGATAGGATAGAGAATAGGATATAGGATTGGATAGGATAGAGGATAGAATAGGATACAGGATAGGATAGGATAGAGGATATGATAGGATAGAGGATAGGATAGGATAGAGGATAGGATAGGATAGGGGATTGGATAGAATAGAGGATAGGATAGGATGCAGGATAGGATAGGATAGAGGATATGATAGGATAGAGGATAGGATAGGATAGAGGATAGGATAGAATAGAGGATAGGATAGGATAGAGGATAGGATAGGATAGAGGATCGGATAGGATAGGATAGGTGATATTATAGTAAAGAGGATAGGATATGATAGAGGATAGGATAGGGGACTGGATAGGATAGAGGATAGGATAGGATAGAGGATAGGATAGGATAGAGGATAGGATAGGTTAGAGGATACGATATAGGATTGGATAGGATAGAGGATAGGATACGATAGAGGATAGGATAGGATAGAGGATAGGATAGGATAGAGGATAGGATAGGCTAGAGGATACGATATAGGAGTGGATAGGATAGAGGATAGGATACGATAGAGGATATAATAGGATATAGGATAGGATAGGGTAGCGGAAAGGATAGGATAGAGTATAGAATAGTGTTGAATGTTGGATCTTATTGGATGATTAGGTGGTGTGCAGGAAGAGATCTAACACTGTATTTAAATGTTGTAATGTGGAGTATAATAATGAATAATGTAGTGAATATATAAAGGTTACATTTGTCGAACACCTCGTGTTTACTTGAGAGAGCGCCGAAATCCAACTAACACGCATCTACGTATCGCACGCCGCGCAGGCACCGTTCAGTGGCGCTCAACTCGTACAGTGGTTCTCACACCGCTCATTGGAACTAAATTTACTCGCTTCCCAACACGCCTCCTTAAATTTAGTTTTTTTATTTAACAAATCTTTAATTCTTCTCTGAACTTTTCAAACTTAGTACGTCCTAATGACTTAGTAAAGATATCTGCAGGATTTTCCTCTGAATCTATTTTTATTACATTAATCTCTCTATTTAAATAATTTTCATTTACAAAATGATAGTGCGTTTCTATGTACTTAGATTTCTTTGTTAAATTTCCAAATTTACTTATACTGATTGCACCTGCGTTATCCTCATAAATTTGTATCGGCTCATTAATCTTTATTTCAAAATCCTTTAATAATTCTTTAATTAATTTAACCTCACTCACGCATACAGACAACGCAACATACTCTGCTTCTGTGGATGATTTTGTTACAATATCTTGTTTCTTTGATTTCCAGAAAATACTATTACCATACATTCTTATTACATATCCAGTCGTGGATTTTCTATCAACTATATCTCCCGCCCAATCAGCATCTACACAACAATCTAATATATCTGCGTTCAGATTTTTCTCAAACTTTAACTTTAATTCTTTGGTGTAATATAAATATTTTAATATTCTTAAAGCGTATTTATAATGACTTTGGTCATGGCAATTTTGGAATCTGCTTAGATAGTTAACACAATAACAAATATCCGGTCTAGTACTCGAACTTATATATAAAAGTGCACCGATTAAATTTCTATACTTTAAGTCACTTGATGCTGATAGTGCGGGTTCACATTTTAAATTTTGCTCCATCGGCGTCGCATATAATTTTGCATCTTTGATTTCATATTTTGTTGCCAATGATTTAATATAACTTTCCTGATCTAGCGTCATACTTTTATTTTTATACTCATAGTTAATATTTATGCCTAGATACGTTCTTATTTGGCCCATGTCTTTCATTCGAAATTTTACTGCTAATTTCCTTTTAATATATTCCATTAATTTTCTACTTTGACCACAAATTAGTAAATCATCAACAAAAATAATTAAGTAAACTTTTTTATCATTAATTTTTATAATGTATAAACAATAATCAATCTTACTCTTCTCAAATCCTAAATCTAACAAAAATTTATCCAAGCACTCATACCATGCGCGTGGACTTTCGCGTAGTCCGTACAATGATTTTTCGAGCTTACACACTCTCCCTGTGTTATCGTCATAACCTTGAGGTTGTTTCACATACACTTCCGACTTTATTTTCCCGTTAAGGAATGCGGCTTCTACATCCATTTGGTCTATTTCTAAATCGTTTTGCACACAGTAATTTAACAGAATTTTTAATGTTTGTGTCCTTGCTACTGGCGAATAAATGTCTTCAAGTATTTCTCTTTGTTGAAACCCTCTTACTACAATTCTAGCCTTAAACTGATTCTCAGCCTTTTTTGTATACACCCATTTTAAATCTAATATTTTTTTATCTTTTGGTTTCTCAACTAATTTCCACGTATCATTTCTTTTTAAACATTCAATCTCTTTGTTCATCGCATCTCGCCAATTTTCACTATCATTACTGTTTATAGCCTCGTTGTAATTTTCCGGACTATCTACGCTTACATAATTTACGTAAATACAATTTGTTACTGGATCTCCATATCGCTTTACAGGATTTTTCTTTCTTTCTGACCTTCTTACTGGTTCTAACTTTTGAATACTTGTATTGGGTTGAATATTTACATTGTTTCCATTATTTTCCCTACCATCATTTTCAATACTATCATTTTCATCAATTATGCTTTGTTGATCTATCTCACTTCCATTTAAACTATTATCAGTAATTTCATCGTTACCTTTGAACCCAACTAACTTTACGTTTTCATCGATAATATCTACATGTTTGGCTACAACAATTTTATTATTTATGAGAATCCTATAGCCTACATCTTCATAACCGACTAAAATTCCTAAATCGGCTTTTCTATCCCATTTGTTTTTTCTTTTTATCTCCGGAACTTTAACAAAAACTCTACTCCCGTACAGTTTCAAATTTTTAATATCGGGCTTCCTTCCCATCATAATTTCATATGGAGTCTTTTTTTCCAAGGTATTTGCTAACGTTCTGTTTTTTAAGTATGCTGCTGTTTTAACTACTTCTGGCCAAAATCTATTGTGTATTCTCGCGTCTGCTAGTAAACATCTTGCTGTTTCCATTATTGACCTATTATATCGTTCAGCAGTTCCGTTCAATTCGTGAACATACGGAGGACATGGTTCAATGAAAATTCCTTTTCCCTTCGCAAATTCGTAAATGTCTTTATTCAAAAATTCTTTACCGTTATCGCATCTAAACCGTTTAATTTTTTTCTCTGTTAAATTTTCTATTAAGTTAACATAAGTTATAATCCAATGGCATACTTCATTTTTATTTTTCATTGTGTAAACTTTTCCAGCTTTACTAAAATCATCAATCAAGACTAAAAAGTATCTTTCTCCCATACACCCTACTGTGCTATGCGGTCCGTTTACATCTGCATGTATAATTTCTCCTATCTCCTTCGCTCTATATCTATTATTTTCGAAAGTAGTGTTAGTCATTTTATTTTGTATACATGTACCGCATCTCAGATATTCATTCTCTAAATTACTCGGTAAGCCTTCGACTAAATTATTTTTACTCAGAATATTCAAATACCCAAAGTTTACATGTCCAAGAATCCTATGGAATTTCTCTTTCAAAGTCATGCCGTTATTTATATCTTCAGCGATATAACTCTGTTTACTCTCGACTACTGTGTTTATCTTGTACACATTATTTGCTTTGTTCGCGACTCCTATCAATTTATTTCCCGCGTAAATCTTTGAATTATTTCCAACTGAAACTATTTTCGCTTTCTCTGCTATTTTACCAAAACTCATTAGATTTCTATCCATCTCTTTAACGAAGAATACATCTTTTAATATTATTTCCTTTTCGTTAAAATTCGTTATAAATTTTGTTTTAACGTCTCCTACTTTAGTCGCTTTTAATGTTCGGCCATCTCCCACTTTAACATTTATCGGATTGTCTAAATTGCTTAATTTTACAAAATATTTATCGTTGTTTATAATGTGGTCCGAACATCCGCTATCTAATACCCATTCTAATTTATTTTCGCAATTATTTACCTCGCTACTGTAGCTTACTCTACCCTCTGTCTCGGTCAAGAATGTCATCGTGTCTTGATCTGCGATCTGACGGTCTCGCCGTTGTTGACAGCCTCGTCCTCGATGACCTGTACCTTGGTACGCGCTGCTGCCTCTGCTATAGCTGACTCTTCCCCGCTGTTGGTGCTGGTATCTCGCGCCTCCTGGCGCTTGCTGCTGTCTTCCTCCTCTCGAACCTCTCCAGAAGTTTCCACCGTTGTTCTGGCTCGTACACTCATATTGATAATGTCCAGGCTTACCGCATTTGTAACACGTTCTGTCCTTTTTTACTTCACTTCGAAATACATTTGAGTTGCCACTTTTAATTTTTGAACTTTGATTTTCATCCCTTTCACGTTCTTCGTATAACTTTATTTTATTTATAACATAGTCAACAGTTCTTTCTTGCTCGGGCAACACATCAACTAAATCACCAATATGGCTTAAGGAACTTGGTAGCGTTCTCAGAAGATAATTTAACTTTTCTGGTTCATTTACCGTAGCACCGGCATTTTTCAGCTCAATTGTCAATTTTTCAAATTCACTGTAGAATTCACTTGTTTCAGTAAAGTCTTTTAATTTTAACCGTTCCAGTTTATTTCTTACACAGATTTGTAATGCGGTTGACTCACGTAGGTACAGCTTGTCTAATTTCTTGATTATTTCACAGCTGGTATTTTCGTCATTGACTAATTCCATTTGTCTGTTTGACAAGGCACTATAAATGTAATTCATTGCCTTTAGATCTTTCTCGTTCCACGTGGCTTCATTCTCCGTTGCAGCTCTCTCGCGTTGTATCACTGTTTCACATTTTTTCATTCTTAGAAAAATCACAATTCTCTTCTTCCACGTGCTGTAATCTTTTCCATCGAAAATAGGTAGCGTCATCTTGAATTCATCCGCCATGTTGACTTGTCTATTTTCCCATTTACTTTCTTCCAAAACTTTTATGTTTTCCTGTTCAGTTTCTTTGAGCACTTTTACCACTTTATTTAACTTTATAACCTTTTGTACACACTTTACAAACCGTTTTCTTACTTCGTCTTTAGTTTTAGATTCGTCTACTATTCCAGCTCCACGTGTTCCCATAACCTTCTAGAACTCTTCCGAATTTGTTGCAATCACCAGTATAATCAGCCAACCACGGACCTCTGCTACCATGTTGAATGTTGGATCTTATTGGATGATTAGGTGGTGTGCAGGAAGAGATCTAACACTGTATTTAAATGTTGTAATGTGGAGTATAATAATGAATAATGTAGTGAATATATAAAGGTTACATTTGTCGAACACCTCGTGTTTACTTGAGAGAGCGCCGAAATCCAACTAACACGCATCTACGTATCGCACGCCGCGCAGGCACCGTTCAGTGGCGCTCAACTCGTACAGTGGTTCTCACACCGCTCATTGGAACTAAATTTACTCGCTTCCCAACAAATAGGATAGAGGATAAGATAGGATAGAGGTTAGGATATGATAGAGTATAGGATAGGATAGAGGAGAGGATAGGGGATTGGATAGGATAGAGGATAGGATATGATACAGGATAGGATAGGATAGAGGGTAGGATAGGATAGAGGATAGGATAGGATTGGATAGTGAATAGGATATAGGATTGGATTGGATAGAGGATAGAATAGGATAGAGGATAAGATAGGATAGAGGATAGGATATGATAGAGGATAGGATAGGATAGAGGATAGGATAGGATAGAGGATAGGATAGGGGATTGGATAGAATAGAGGATAGGATAGGATACAGGATAGGATAGGATAGAGGATAGGATAGGATAGAGGATAGGATAGGCTAGAGGATACGATATAGGAGTGGATTGGATAGAGGATAGGATACGATAGAGGATAGGATAGGATATAGGATAGGATAGGGTAGCGGAAAGGATAGGATAGAGTACAGAATAGGATAGAGGATAAGATAGGATAGAGGTTAGGATATGATAGAGGATAGGATAGGGGATTGGATAGGATAGAGGATAGAATAGGATAGAGGATAGGATAGGATAGAGGATAGGATAGTTGATATTATAGTAAAGAGGATAGGATATGATAGAGGATAGGATAGGGGACTGGATAGGATAGAGGATAGGATAGGATAGAGGATAGGATAGGATAGGATAGAGGATAGGATACGATAGAGGATAGGATAGGATAGAGGATAGGATAGGATAGAGGATAGGATAGGCTAGAGGATACGATATAGGAGTGGATAGGATAGAGGATAGGATACGATAGAGGATAGGATAGGATATAGGATAGGATAGGGTAGCGGAAAGGATAGGATAGAGTACAGAATAGGATAGAGGATAAGATAGGATAGAGGTTAGGATATGATAGAGTATAGGATAGGATAGAGGAGAGGATAGGGGATTGGATAGGATAGAGGATAGGATAGGATAGAGGATAGGATAGGATAGAGATTAGAATAGGATAGAGGATAGGATAGGATAGGATAGAGGATAGGATAGGATAGAGGATACGATAGTTGATATTATAGTAAAGAGGATAGGATATGATAGAGGATAGGATAGGGGACTGGATAGGATAGAGGATAGGATAGGATAGGATAGAGGATAGGATACGATAGAGGATAGGATAGGATAGAGGATAGGATAGGATAGAGGATAGGATAGGCTAGAGGATACGATATAGGAGTGGATAGGATAGAGGATAGGATACGATAGAGGATAGGATAGGATATAGGATAGGATAGGGTAGCGGAAAGGATAGGATAGAGTACAGAATAGGATAGAGGCTAAGATAGGATAGAGGTTAGGATATGATAGAGTATAGGATAGGATAGAGGAGAGGATAGGGGATTGGATAGGATAGAGGATAGGATAGGATAGAGGATAGGATAGGATAGAGATTAGAATAGGATAGAGGATAGGATAGGATAGAGGATCGGATAGGATAGGATAGATGATATTATAGTAAAGAGGATAGGATATGATAGAGGATAGGATAGGGGACTGGATAGGATAGAGGATAGGATAGGATAGAGGATAGGATAGGTTAGAGGATACGATATAGGATTGGATAGGATAGAGGATAGGATAGGATAGGGGATTGGATAGAATAGAGGATAGGATAGGATACAGGATAGGATAGGATAGAGGATATGATAGGATAGAGGATAGGATAGGATAGAGGATAGGATAGGATAGAGGATAGGATAGGATAGGATAGAGGATAGGATACGATAGAGGATAGGATAGGATAGAGGATAGGATAGGATAGAGGATAGGATAGACTAGAGGATACGATATAGGAGTGGATAGGATAGAGGATAGGATACGATAGAGGATAGGATAGGATATAGGATAGGATAGGGTAGCGGAAAGGATAGGATAGAGTACAGAATAAGATAGAGGATAAGATAGGATAGAGGTTAATATATGATAGAGTATAGGATAGGATAGAGGAGAGGATAGGGGATTGGATAGGATAGAGGATAGGATAGGATAGAGGATAGGATAGGATAGAGGATAGGATAGGATAGAGATTAGGATAGGATAGAGGATAGGATAGGATAGAGGATCGGATAGGATAGGATAGATGATATTATAGTAAAGAGGATAGGATATGATAGAGGATAGGATAGGGGACTGGATAGGATAGAGGATAGGATAGGATAGAGGATAGGATAGGTTAGAGGATACGATATAGGATTGGATAGGATAGAGGATAGGATACGATAGAGGATAGGATAGAATAGAGGATAGGATAGGATAGAGGATAGGATAGGATACAGGATAGGATAGGATAGAGGATAGGATAGGGTAGAGGACAGGTTAGCATAGAGGATAGGATAGGATAGAGGATTCGATGGGATTGAGGATAGGATAGGATAGAGGATAGGATAGGGGATTGGATAGGATAGGATAGAGAATAGGGTAGGATAGAGGATACAATAGTATAGAGGATAGGATAGGATAGAGGATATGATAGGATAGGATAGAGGATAGGATTGGGTAGAGGATAGGATAGGATAGAGGATAGGATAGGATAGAGGATAGGATAGGATAGAGGATAGGATAGGATAGAGGATAGGATAGGATAGGATAGATGATATTATAGTAAAGAGGATTGGATATGATAGAGGATAGGATAGAGGATAGGATAGGATAGAGGATAGGATACGATAGAGGATAGGATAGGATAGAGGATAGGATAGGATAGAGAATAGGATATAGGATTGGACAGGATAGGGGATAGAATAGGATAGAGGATAGGATAGGATAGAGGATAGGATAGGATATAGGATAGGATAGGATAGAGGGTAGGATAGGATAGAGGATAGGATAGGATAGGATAGAGAATAGGATATAGGATTGGATAGGATAGAGGATAGAATAGGATACAGGATAGGATAGGATAGAGGATATGATAGGATAGAGGATAGGATAGGATAGAGGATAGGATAGGATAGGGGATTGGATAGAATAGAGGATAGGATAGGATGCAGGATAGGATAGGATAGAGGATATGATAGGATAGAGGATAGGATAGGATAGAGGATAGGATAGGATATAGATTAGGATAGGATAGAGGATAGGATAGGATAGAGGATCGGATAGGATAGGATAGGTGATATTATAGTAAAGAGGATAGGATATGATAGAGGATAGGGTAGAGGACAGGTTAGCATAGAGGATAGGATAGGATAGAGGATTCGATGGGATTGAGGATAGGATAGGATAGAGGATAGGATAGGGGATTGGATAGGATAGGATAGAGAATAGGGTAGGATAGAGGATACAATAGTATAGAGGATAGGATAGGATAGAGGATATGATAGGATAGGATAGAGGATAGGATTGGGTAGAGGATAGGATAGGATAGAGGATAGGATAGGATAGAGGATAGGATAGGATAGAGGATAGGATAGGATAGAGGATAGGATAGGATAGAGGATAGGATAGGATAGGATAGATGATATTATAGTAAAGAGGATTGGATATGATAGAGGATAGGATAGAGGATAGGATAGGATAGAGGATAGGATACGATAGAGGATAGGATAGGATAGAGGATAGGATAGGATAGAGAATAGGATATAGGATTGGACAGGATAGAGGATAGAATAGGATAGAGGATAGGATAGGATAGAGGATAGGATAGGATATAGGATAGGATAGGATAGAGGGTAGGATAGGATAGAGGATAGGATAAATAGGATAGAGAATAGGATATAGGATTGGATAGGATAGAGGATAGAATAGGATACAGGATAGGATAGGATAGAGGATAGGATAGGATAGAGGATAGGATAGGATAGCGGATAGGATAGGATAGGGGATTGGATAGAATAGAGGATAGGATAGGATGCAGGATAGGATAGGATAGAGGATATGATAGGATAGAGGATAGGATAGGATAGAGGATAGGATAGGATAGAGATTAGGATAGGATAGAGGATAGGATAGGATAGAGGATCGGATAGGATAGGATAGGTGATATTATAGGATAGAGGATCGGATAGGATAGGATAGGTGATATTATAGGATAGAGGATAGGATAGGATAGAGGATCGGATAGGATAGGATAGGTGATATTATAGTAAAGAGGATAGGATATGATAGAGGATAGGATAGGGGACTGGATAGGATAGAGGATAGGATAGGATAGAGGATAGGATAGGATAGAGGATAGGATAGGTTAGAGGATACGATATAGGATTGGATAGGATAGAGGATAGGATACGATAGAGGATAGGATAGGATAGAGGATAGGATAGGATAGAGAATAGGATATAGGATTGGATAGGATAGAGGATAGAATAGGATAGAGGATAGGATAGGATAGAGGATAGGATAGGATAGAGGATAGGATACGATAGAGGATAGGATAGGATAGAGGATAGGATAGGATAGCGGAAAGGATAGGATAGAGTATAGAATAGGATAGAGGATAAGATAGGATAGAGGTTAGGATATGATAGAGTATAGGATAGGATAGAGGATAGGATAGGATAGGATAGAGAATAGGATATAGGATTGGATTGGATAGAGGATAGAATAGGATAGAGGATAAGATAGGATAGAGGATAGGATATGATAGAGGATAGGATAGGATAGAGGATAGGATAGGGGATTGGATAGAATAGAGGATAGGATAGGATAGACGATAGGATAGGATAGAGGATAGGATAAGCTACAGGATACGATATAGGAGTGGATAGGATAGAGGATAGGATACGATAGAGGATAGGATAGGATAGAGGATAGGATAGGATAGAGGACCGGATAGGATAGGATAGATGATATTATAGTAAAGAGGATAGGATATGATAGAGGATAGGGTAGGGGACTGGATAGGATAGAGGATAGGATAGGATAGAGGATAGGATAGGATAGAAGATAGGATATGTTAGAGGATACGATATAGGATTGGATAGGATAGAGGATAGGATACGATAGAGGATAGGATAGAATAGAGGATAGGATAGGATAGAGGATAGGATAGGATACAGGATAGGATAGGATAGAGGATACGATATGGGATTGGATAGGATAGAGGATAGGATACGATAGAGGATAGGATAGGATAGGATAGAGTATAGGATATAGGATTGGATAGGATAGAGGATTGAATAGGATAGAGGATAGGATAGGATAGAGGATATGATAGGATAGGATAGAGGATAGGATTGGGTAGAGGATAGGATAGGATAGAGGATAGGATAGGATAGAGGATAGGATAGGATAGAGCATAGGATAGGATAGAGGATAGGATAGGATAGAGGATATGATAGGATAGGATAGAGGATAGGATTGGATAGAGGATAGGATAGGATAGAGGATAGGATAGGATAGAGGATAGGATAGGATAGAGGATAGGATAGAGGATAGGATAGGATAGGATAGATGATATTATAGTAAAGAGGATAGGATATGATAGAGGATAGGATAGGGGACTGGATAGGATAGAGGATAGGATAGGATAGAGGATAGGATAGGATAGAGGATACGATATAGGATTGGATAGGATAGAGGATAGGATACGATAGAGGATAGGATAGGATAGAGGATAGGATAGGATAGAGAATAGGATATAGGATTGGACAGGATAGAGGATAGGATAGGATAGAGGATATGATAGGATAGGACAGAGGATAGGATTGGATAGAGGATAGGATAGGATAGAGGATAGGATAGGATAGAGGATAGGATAGGATAGAGGATAGGATAGGATAGGGTAGATGATATTATAGTAAAGAGGATAGGATATGATAGAGGATAGGATAGGGGACTGGATAGGATAGAGGATAGGATAGGATAGAGGATAGGATAGGATAGAGGATACGATATAGGATTGGATAGGATAGAGGATAGGATACGATAGAGGATAGGATAGAATAGAGGATAGGATAGGATAGAGGATAGGATAGGATAGAGGATAGGATAGGATAGGATATAGGATAGGATAGAGGATAGGATAGGATAGAGGATAGGATAGTATAGAGGATAGGATAGGATAGAGCATTGGATAGGATAGAGGATAGGATAGGATAGAGGATATGATAGGATAGGATAGAGGATAGGATTGGATAGAGGATAGGATAGGATAGAGGATAGGATAGGATAGAGAATAGGATATAGGATTGGACAGGATAGAGGATAGAATAGGATAGAGGATAGGATAGGATACAGGAGAGGATAGGATAGACGATACGATATGGGATTGGATAGGATAGAGGATAGGATACGATAGAGGATAGGATAGGATAGGGGATTGGATAGAATAGAGGATAGGATAGGATACAGGATAGGATAGGATAGAGGATATGATAGGATAGAGGATAGGATAGGATAGAGGATAGGATAGGATAGAGGATCGGATAGGATAGGATAGATGATATTATAGTAAAGAGGATAGGATATGATAGAGGATAGGATAGGGGACTGGATAGGATAGAGGATAGGATAGGATAGAGGACAGGATAGGATAGAGGATAGGATAGGATAGAGGATAGGATAGGATAGAGGATAGGATAGGTTAGAGGATACGATATAGGATTGGATAGGATAGAGGATAGGATACGATAGAGGATAGGATAGGATAGAGGATAGGATAGGATAGAGAATAGGATATAGGATTGGATAGGATAGAGGATAGAATAGGATAGAGGATAGGATAGGATAGAGGATAGGATAGGATAGAGGATAGGATACGATAGAGGATAGGATAGGATAGAGGATAGGATAGGATAGCGGAAAGGATAGGATAGAGTATAGAATAGGATAGAGGATAAGATAGGATAGAGGTTAGGATATGATAGAGTATAGGATAGGATAGAGGAGAGGATAGGGGATTGGATAGGATAGAGGATAGGATATGATATAGGATAGGATAGGATAGAGGGTAGGATAGGATAGAGGATAGGATAGGATAGGATAGAGAATAGGATATAGGATTGGATTGGATAGAGGATAGAATAGGATAGAGGATAAGATAGGATAGAGGATAGGATATGATAGAGGATAGGATAGGATAGAGGATAGGATAGGGGATTGGATAGAATAGAGGATAGGATAGGATACAGGATAGGATAGGATAGAGGATATGATAGGATAGAGGATAGGATAGGATAGAGGATAGGATAGGATAGAGAATAGGATAGGATAGGATAGAGGATCGGATAGGATAGGATAGAGGATAGGATAGGATAGAGGATCGGACAGGAAAGGATAGATGATATTATAGTAAAGAGGATAGGATATGATAGAGGATAGGATAGGGGACTGGATAGGATAGAGGATAGGATAGGATAGAGGATAGGATAGGTTAGAGGATACGATATAGGATTGGATAGGATAGAGGATAGGATACGATAGAGGATAGGATAGGATAGAGGATAGGATAGGATAGAGAATAGGATATAGGATTGGATAGGATAGCGGATAGAATAGGATAGAGGATAGGATAGGATAGAGGATAGGATAGGATAGAGGATAGGATACGATAGAGGATAGGATAGGATAGAGGATAGGATAGGATAGCGGAAAGGATAGGATAGAGTATAGAATAGGATAGAGGATAAGATAGGATAGAGGTTAGGATATGATAGAGTATAGGATAGGATAGAGGAGAGGATAGGGGATTGGATAGGATAGAGGATAGGATATGATATAGGATAGGATAGGATAGAGGGTAGGATAGGATAGAGGATAGGATAGGATAGGATAGAGAATAGGATATAGGATTGGATTGGATAGAGGATAGAATAGGATAGAGGATAAGATAGGATAGAGGATAGGATATGATAGAGGATAGGATAGGATAGAGGATAGGATAGGGGATTGGATAGAATAGAGGATAGGATAGGATACAGGATAGGATAGGATAGAGGATATGATAGGATAGAGGATAGGATAGGATAGAGGATAGGATAGGATAGAGAATAGGATAGGATAGGATAGAGGATCGGATAGGATAGGATAGAGGATAGGATAGGATAGTGGATCGGATAGGATAGGATAGATGATATTATAGTAAAGAGGATAGGATATGATAGAGGATAGGATAGGGGACTGGATAGGATAGAGGATAGGATAGGATAGAGGATAGGATAGGATAGAGGATAGGATAGGATAGAGGATAGGATAGGATAGAGGATAGGATAGGATAGAGGATAGGATAGGATAGAGGATAGGATAGGATAGGATAGACGATAGGATAGGATAGAGGATAGGATAGGCTAGAGGATACGATATAGGAGTGGATAGGATAGAGGATAGGATACGATAGAGGATAGGATAGGATAGAGGATAGGATAGGATAGAGGATCGGATAGGATAGGATAGATGATATTATAGTAAAGAGGATAGGATATGATAGAGGATAGGGTAGGGGACTGGATAGGATAGAGGATAGGATAGGATAGAGGATAGGATAGGATAGAAGATAGGATATGTTAGAGGATACGATATAGGATTGGATAGGATAGAGGATAGGATACGATAGAGGATAGGATAGAATAGAGGATAGGATAGGATGGAGGATAGGATAGGATACAGGATAGGATAGGATAGAGGATACGATATGGGAATGGATAGGATAGAGGATAGGATAGGATATAGGATAGGATAGGATAGAGGATAGGATAGGGTAGAGAATAGGATATAGGATTGGATAGGATAGAGGATTGAATAGGATAGAGGATAGGATAGGATAGAGGATATGATAGGATAGGATAGAGGATAGGATTGGGTAGAGGATAGGATATGATAGAGGATAGGATAGGATAGAGGATAGGATAGGATAGAGCATAGGATAGGATAGAGGATAGGATAGGATAGAGGATATGATAGGATAGGATAGAGGATAGGATTGGATAGAGGATAGGATAGGATAGAGGATAGGATAGGATAGAGGATAGGATAGGATAGAGGATAGGATAGGATAGGATAGATGATATTATAGTAAAGAGGATAGGATATGATAGAGGATAGGATTGGGGACTGGATAGGATAGAGGATAGGATACGATAGAGGATAGGATAGGATAGAGGATACGAAATAGGATTGAATAGGATAGAGGATAGGATACGATAGAGGATAGGATAGGATAGAGGATAGGATAGGATAGAGAATAGGATATAGGATTGGACAGGATAGAGGATAGGATAGGATAGAGGATATGATAGGATAGGACAGAGGATAGGATTGGGTAGAGGATAGGATAGGATAGAGGATAGGATAGGATAGAGGATAGGATAGGATAGAGGATAGGATAGGATAGAGGATATGATAGGATAGGATAGAGGATAGGATTGGGTAGAGGATAGGGTAGGATAGAGGATAGGATAGGATAGAGGATAGGATAGGATAGAGCATAGGATAGGATAGAGGATAGGATAGGATAGAGGATATGATAGGATAGGATAGAGGATAGGATTGGATAGAGGATAGGATAGCATAGAGGATAGGATAGGATAGAGGATAGGATAGGATAGAGGATAGGATAGGATAGGATAGATGATATTATAGTAAAGAGGATAGGATATGATAGAGGATAGGATAGGGGACTGGATAGGATAGAGGATAGGATAGGATAGAGGATAGGATAGGATAGAGGATACGATATAGGATTGGATAGGATAGAGGATAGGATACGATAGAGGATAGGATAGAATAGAGGATAGGATAGGATAGAGGATAGGATAGGATAGAGGATAGGATAGGATAGGGTAGATGATATTATAGTAAAGAGGATAGGATATGATAGAGGATAGGATAGGGGACTGGATAGGATAGAGGATAGGATAGGATAAAGGATACGATATAGGATTGGATAGGATAGAGGATAGGATACGATAGAGGATAGGATAGAATAGAGGATAGGATAGGATAGAGGATAGGATAGGATAGAGGATATGATAGGATATAGGATAGGATAGGATAGAGGATAGGATAGGATAGAGGATAGGATAGGATAGAGGATAGGATAGGATAGAGCATAGGATAGGATAGAGGATAGGATTGGATAGAGGATATGATAGTATAGGATAGAGGATAGGATTGGATAGAGGATAGAATAGGATAGAGGATAGGATAGGATACAGGAGAGGATAGGATAGAGGATACGATATGGGATTGGATAGGATAGAGGATAGGATACGATAGAGGATAGGATAGGATAGGGGATTGGATAGAATAGAGGATAGGATAGGATACAGGATAGGATAGGATAGAGGATATGATACGATAGAGGATATGATAGGATAGGATAGAGGATAGGATTGGGTAGAGGATAGGATATGATAGAGGATAGGATAGGATAGAGGATACGATACGATAGAGGATAGGATAGAATAGAGGATAGGATAGGATAGAGGATAGGATAGGATACAGGATAGGATAGGATAGAGGATACGATATGGGATTGGATAGGATAGAGGATAGGATACGATAGAGGATAGGATAGGATAGAGGATACGATGTAGGATTGGATAGGATAGAGGATAGGATACGATAGAGGATAGGATAGGATAGAGGATAGGATAGGATAGAGAATAGGATATAGGATTGGACAGGATAGAGGATAGGATAGGATAGAGGATATGATAGGATAGGACAGAGGATAGGATTGGATAGAGGATAGGATAGGATAGAGGATAGGATAGGATAGAGGATAGGATAGGATAGAGGATAGGATAGGATAGGGTAGATGATATTATAGTAAAGAGGATAGGATATGATAGAGGATAGGATAGGGGACTGGATAGGATAGAGGATAGGATTGGGTAGAGGATAGGATAGGATAGAGGATAGGATAGGATAGAGGATAGGATAGGATAGAGCATAGGATAGGATAGAGGATAGGATAGGATAGAGGATATGATAGGATAGGATAGAGGATAGGATTGGATAGAGGATAGGATAGGATAGAGGATAGGATAGGATAGAGAATAGGATAGGATAGAGGATAGGATAGGATAGGATAGATGATATTATAGTAAAGAGGATAGGATATGATAGAGGATAGGATAGGGGACTGGATAGGATAGAGGATAGGATAGGATAGAGGATAGGATAGGATAGAGGATAGGATAGGATAGAGGATACGATATAGGATTGGATAGGATAGAGGATAGGATACGATAGAGGATACGATATAGGATTGGATAGGATAGAGGATAGGATACGATAGAGGATAGGATAGGATAGAGGATAGGATAGGATAGAGAATAGGATATAGGATTGGACAGGATAGAGGATAGGATAGGATAGAGGATATGATAGGATAGGACAGAGGATAGGATTGGATAGAGGATAGGATAGCATAGGGTAGATGATATTATAGTAAAGAGGATAGGATATGATAGAGGATAGGATAGGGGACTGGATAGGATAGAGGATAGGATAGGATAGAGGATAGGATAGGATAGGTTAGGATAGAGGATAGGATAGGATAGAGCATAGGATAGGATAGAGGATAGGATAGGATAGAGGATATGATAGGATAGGATAGAGGATAGGATTGGATAGAGGATAGGATAGGATAGAGGATAGGATAGGATAGAGAATAGGATATAGGATTGGACAGGATAGAGGATAGAATAGGATAGAGGATAGGATAGGATACAGGAGAATATAGGATAGAGGATACGATATGGGATTGGATAGGATAGAGGATAGGATACGATAGAGGATAGGATAGGATAGAGGATAGGATAGGATAGAGAATAGGATATAGGATTGGACAGGATAGAGGATAGGATAGGATAGAGGATATGATAGGATAGGACAGAGGATAGGATTGGATAGAGGATAGGATAGCATAGGGTAGATGATATTATAGTAAAGAGGATAGGATATGATAGAGGATAGGATAGGGGACTGGATAGGATAGAGGATAGGATAGGATAGAGGATAGGATAGGATAGGATAGGATAGAGGATAGGATAGGATAGAGCATAGGATAGGATAGAGGATAGGATAGGATAGAGGATATGATAGGATAGGATAGAGGATAGGATTGGATAGAGGATAGGATAGGATAGAGGATAGGATAGGATAGAGAATAGGATATAGGATTGGACAGGATAGAGGATAGAATAGGATAGAGGATAGGATAGGATACAGGAGAATATAGGATAGAGGATACGATATGGGATTGGATAGGATAGAGGATAGGATACGATAAAGGATAGGATAGGATAGGGGATTGGATAGAATAGAGGATAGGATAGGATACAGGATAGGATAGGATAGAGGATATGATAGGATAGAGGATAGGATAGGATAGAGGATATGATAGGATAGAGATTAGGATAGGATAGAGGATAGGATAGGATAGAGGATCGGATAGGATAGGATAGATGATATTATAGTAAAGAGGATAGGATATGATAGAGGATAGGATAGGGGACTGGATAGGATAGAGGATAGGATAGGATAGAGGATAGGATAGGATAGAGGATAGGATAGGTTAGAGGATACGATATAGGATTGGATAGGATAGAGGATAGGATACGATAGAGGATAGGATAGGATAGAGGATAGGATAGGATAGAGAATAGGATATAGGATTGGATAGGATAGAGGATAGAATAGGATAGAGGATAGGATAGGATAGAGGATAGGATAGGATAGAGGATAGGATAGGATAGAGAATAGGATAGGATAGAGGATAGGATAGGATAAAGGATCGGATAGGATAGGATAGAGGATAGGATACGATAGAGGATAGGATAGGATAGAGGATAGGATAGGATAGAGGATCGGATAGGATAGGATAGATGATATTATAGTAAAGAGGATAGGATATGATAGAGGATAGGGTAGGGGACTGGATAGGATAGAGGATAGGATAGGATAGAGGATAGGATAGGATAGAAGATAGGATATGTTAGAGGATACGATATAGGATTGGATAGGATAGAGGATAGGATACGATAGAGGATAGGATAGAATAGAGGATAGGATAGGATAGAGGATAGGATAGGATGGAGGATAGGATAGGATAGAGGATAGGATAGGATAGAGCATAGGATAGGATAGAGGATAGGATAGGATAGAGGATATGATAGGATAGAGGATAGGATAGGATAGATGATATTATAGTAAAGAGGATAGGATATGATAGAGGATAGGATAGGATAGAGGATACGATACGATAGAGGATAGGATAGAATAGAGGATAGGATAGGATAGAGGATAGGATAGGATACAGGATAGGATAGGATAGAGGATAGGATAGGATAGAGATTAGCATAGGATAGAGGATAGGATAGGATAGAGGATCGGATAGGATAGGATAGATGATATTATAGTAAAGAGGATAGGATATGATAGAGGATAGGATAGGGGACTGGATAGGGTAGAGAATAGGATACGATAGAGGATAGGATAGGATAGAGGATAGGATAGGATAGAGAATAGGATATAGGATTGGATAGGATAGAGGATAGGATACGATAGAGGATAGGATAGAATAGAGGATACGATATAGGATTGGATAGGATAGAGAATAGGATACGATAGAGGATAGGATAGGATAGAGGATAGGATAGGATAGAGAATAGGATATAGGATTGGATAGGATAGAGGATAGGATACGATAGAGGATAGGATAGAATAGAGGATAGGATAGGATAGAGGATAGGATAGGATAGAGGATAGGATAGGATAGAGGATATGATAGGATAGAGGATAGGATAGGATAGAGGATAGGATAGGATAGAGATTAGGATAGGATAGAGAATAGGATATAGGATTGGATAGGATAGAGGATTGAATAGAATAGAGGATAGGATAGGATAGAGGATATGATAGGATAGGATAGAGGATAGGATTGGGTAGAGGATAGGATAGGATAGAGGATAGGATAGGATAGAGAATAGGATATAGGATTGGACAGGATAGAGGATAGAATAGGATAGAGGATAGGATAGGATACAGGAGAGGATAGGATAGAGGATACGATATGGGATTGGATAGGATAGAGGATAGGATAGGATAGAGATTAGGATAGGATAGAGAATAGGATATAGGATTGGATAGGATAGAGGATTGAATAGGATAGAGGATAGGATAGGATAGAGGATAGGATAGGATAGAGGATAGGATAGGATAGATATTAGGATAGGATAGAGAATAGGATATAGGATTGGATAGGATAGAGGATTGAATAGAATAGAGGATAGGATAGGATAGAGGATATGATAGGATAGGATAGAGGATAGGATTGGGTAGAGGATAGGATAGGATAGAGGATAGGATAGGATAGAGAATAGGATATAGGATTGGACAGGATAGAGGATAGAATAGGATAGAGGATAGGATAGGATACAGGAGAGGATAGGATAGAGGATACGATATGGGATTGGATAGGATAGAGGATAGGATAGGATAGAGATTAGGATAGGATAGAGAATAGGATATAGGATTGGATAGGATAGAGGATTGAATAGGATAGAGGATAGGATAGGATAGAGGATATGATAGGATAGGATAGAGGATAGGATTGGGTAGAGGATAGGATAGATTAGAGGATAGGATAGGATAGAGGATAGGATAGGATAGAGCATAGGATAGGATAGAGTATAGGATAGGATAGAGGATATGATAGGATAGGATAGAGGATAGGATTGGATAGAGGATAGAATAGGATAGAGGATAGGATAGGATAGAGAATAGGATAGGATAGAGGATAGGATAGGATAGGATAGATGATATTATAGTAAAGACGATAGGATATGATAGAGGATAGGATAGGGGAGTGGATAGGATAGAGGATAGGATAGGATAGAGGATAGGATAGGATAGAGGATAGGATAGGATAGAGGATACGATATAGGATTGGATAGGATAGAGGATAGGATACGATAGAGGATAGGATAGGATAGAGGATAGGATAGGATAGAGAATAGGATATAGGATTGGACAGGATAGAGGATAGGATAGGATAGAGGATATGATAGGATAGGACAGAGGATAGGATTGGATAGAGGATAGGATAGGATAGAGGATAGGATAGGATAGAGGATAGGATAGGGTAGAGGATAGGATAGGATAGAGGATAGGATAGGATAGGGTAGATGATATTATAGTAAAGAGGATAGGATATGATAGAGGATAGGATAGGGGACTGGATAGGATAGAGGATAGGATAGGATAGAGCATAGGATAGGATAGAGGATAGGATAGGATAGAGGATATGATAGGATAGGATAGAGGATAGGATTGGATAGAGGATAGGATAGGATAGAGGATAGGATAGGATAGAGGATAGGATAGGATAGAGGATAGGATAGGATAGAGGATATGATAGGATAGGATAGAGGATAGGATTGGATAGAGGATAGGATAGGATAGACGATAGGATAGGATAGAGGATAGGATAGGATAGGATAGATGATATTATAGTAAAGAGGATAGGATATGATAGAGGATAGGATAGGATAGAGGATACGATACGATAGAGGATAGGATAGAATAGAGGATAGGATAGGATAGAGGATAGGATAGGATACAGGATAGGATAGGATAGAGGATCGGATAGGATAGGATAGATGATATTATAGTAAAGAGGATAGGATATGATAGAGGATAGGGTAGGGGACTGGATAGGATAGAGGATAGGATAGGATAGAGGATAGGATAGGATAGAAGATAGGATATGTTAGAGGATACGATATAGGATTGGATAGGATAGAGGATAGGATACGATAGAGGATAGGATAGAATAGAGGATAGGATAGGATAGAGGATAGGATAGGATGGAGGATAGGATAGGATAGAGGATAGGATAGGATAGAGCATAGGATAGGATAGAGGATAGGATAGGATAGAGGATATGATAGGATAGAGGATAGGATAGGATAGATGATATTATAGTAAAGAGGATAGGATATGATAGAGGATAGGATAGGATAGAGGATACGATACGATAGAGGATAGGATAGAATAGAGGATAGGATAGGATAGAGGATAGGATAGGATACAGGATAGGATAGGATAGAGGATAGGATAGGATAGAGATTAGCATAGGATAGAGGATAGGATAGGATAGAGGATCGGATAGGATAGGATAGATGATATTATAGTAAAGAGGATAGGATATGATAGAGGATAGGATAGGGGACTGGATAGGGTAGAGGATAGGATAGGATAGAGGATAGGATAGGATAGAGGATAGGATAGGTTAGAGGATACGATATAGGATTGGATAGGATAGAGAATAGGATACGATAGAGGATAGGATAGGATAGAGGATAGGATAGGATAGAGAATAGGATATAGGATTGGATAGGATAGAGGATAGGATACGATAGAGGATAGGATAGAATAGAGGATAGGATAGGATAGAGGATAGGATAGGATAGAGGATAGGATAGGATAGAGGATAGGATAGGATAGAGCATAGGATAGGATAGAGGATAGGATAGGATAGAGGATATGATAGGATAGGATAGAGGATAGGATTGGATAGAGGATAGGATAGGATAGAGGATAGGATAGGATAGAGAATAGGATATAGGATTGGACAGGATAGAGGATAGAATAGGATAGAGGATAGGATAGGATACAGGAGAATATAGGATAGAGGATACGATATGGGATTGGATAGGATAGAGGATAGGATACGATAGAGGATAGGATAGGATAGGGGATTGGATAGAATAGAGGATAGGATAGGATACAGGATAGGATAGGATAGAGGATATGATAGGATAGAGGATAGGATAGGATAGAGGATATGATAGGATAGAGATTAGGATAGGATAGAGGATAGGATAGGATAGAGGATCGGATAGGATAGGATAGATGATATTATAGTAAAGAGGATAGGATATGATAGAGGATAGGATAGGGGACTGGATAGGATAGAGGATAGGATAGGATAGAGGATAGGATAGGATAGAGGATAGGATAGGTTAGAGGATACGATATAGGATTGGATAGGATAGAGGATAGGATACGATAGAGGATAGGATAGGATAGAGGATAGGATAGGATAGAGAATAGGATATAGGATTGGATAGGATAGAGGATAGAATAGGATAGAGGATAGGATAGGATAGAGGATAGGATAGGATAGAGGATAGGATACGATAGAGGATAGGATAGGATAGAGGATAGGATAGGATAGCGGAAAGGATAGGATAGAGTATAGAATAGGATAGAGGATAAGATAGGATAGAGGTTAGGATATGATAGAGTATAGGATAGGATAGAGGAGAGGATAGGGGATTGGATAGGATAGAGGATAGGATAGGATAGAGGATAGGATAGGATAGAGAATAGGATAGGATAGAGGATAGGATAGGATAAAGGATCGGATAGGATAGGATAGAGGATAGGATACGATAGAGGATAGGATAGGATAGAGGATAGGATAGGATAGAGGATAGGATAGGATAGAGGATAGGATAGGATACAGGATAGGATAGGATAGAGGATAGGATAGGATAGAGATTAGCATAGGATAGAGGATAGGATAGGATAGAGGATCGGATAGGATAGGATAGATGATATTATAGTAAAGAGGATAGGATATGATAGAGGATAGGATAGGGGACTGGATAGGGTAGAGGATAGGATAGGATAGAGGATAGGATAGGATAGAGGATAGGATAGGTTAGAGGATACGATATAGGATTGGATAGGATAGAGAATAGGATACGATAGAGGATAGGATAGGATAGAGGATAGGATAGGATAGAGAATAGGATATAGGATTGGATAGGATAGAGGATAGGATACGATAGAGGATAGGATAGAATAGAGGATAGGATAGGATAGAGGATAGGATAGGATAGAGGATAGGATAGGATAGAGGATAGGATAGGATAGAGCATAGGATAGGATAGAGGATAGGATAGGATAGAGGATATGATAGGATAGGATAGAGGATAGGATTGGATAGAGGATAGGATAGGATAGAGGATAGGATAGGATAGAGAATAGGATATAGGATTGGACAGGATAGAGGATAGAATAGGATAGAGGATAGGATAGGATACAGGAGAGGATAGGATAGAGGATACGATATGGGATTGGATAGGATAGAGGATAGGATACGATAGAGGATAGGATAGGATAGGGGATTGGATAGAATAGAGGATAGGATAGGATACAGGATAGGATAGGATAGAGGATATGATAGGATAGAGTATAGGATACGATAGAGGATAGGATAGGATAGAGGATAGGATAGGATAGAGAATAGGATATAGGATTGGATAGGATAGAGGATAGGATACGATAGAGGATAGGATAGAATAGAGGATAGGATAGGATAGAGATTAGGATAGGATAGAGAATAGGATATAGGATTGGATAGGATAGAGGATTGAATAGAATAGAGGATAGGATAGGATAGAGGATATGATAGGATAGGATAGAGGATAGGATTGGGTAGAGGATAGGATAGGATAGAGGATAGGATAGGATAGAGAATAGGATATAGGATTGGACAGGATAGAGGATAGAATAGGATAGAGGATAGGATAGGATACAGGAGAGGATAGGATAGAGGATACGATATGGGATTGGATAGGATAGAGGATAGGATAGGATAGAGATTAGGATAGGATAGAGAATAGGATATAGGATTGGATAGGATAGAGGATTGAATAGGATAGAGGATAGGATAGGATAGAGGATATGATAGGATAGGATAGAGGATAGGATTGGGTAGAGGATAGGATAGATTAGAGGATAGGATAGGATAGAGGATAGGATAGGATAGAGCATAGGATAGGATAGAGTATAGGATAGGATAGAGGATATGATAGGATAGGATAGAGGATAGGATTGGATAGAGGATAGAATAGGATAGAGGATAGGATAGGATAGAGAATAGGATAGGATAGAGGATAGGATAGGATAGGATAGATGATATTATAGTAAAGACGATAGGATATGATAGAGGATAGGATAGGGGACTGGATAGGATAGAGGATAGGATAGGATAGAGGATAGGATAGGATAGAGGATAGGATAGGATAGAGGATACGATATAGGATTGGATAGGATAGAGGATAGGATACGATAGAGGATAGGATAGGATAGAGGATAGGATAGGATAGAGAATAGGATATAGGATTGGACAGGATAGAGGATAGGATAGGATAGAGGATATGATAGGATAGGACAGAGGATAGGATTGGATAGAGGATAGGATAGGATAGAGGATAGGATAGGATAGAGGATAGGATAGGGTAGAGGATAGGATAGGATAGAGGATAGGATAGGATAGGGTAGATGATATTATAGTAAAGAGGATAGGATATGATAGAGGATAGGATAGGGGACTGGATAGGATAGAGGATAGGATAGGATAGAGCATAGGATAGGATAGAGGATAGGATAGGATAGAGGATATGATAGGATAGGATAGAGGATAGGATTGGATAGAGGATAGGATAGGATAGAGGATAGGATAGGATAGAGGATAGGATAGGATAGAGGATAGGATAGGATAGAGGATATGATAGGATAGGATAGAGGATAGGATTGGATAGAGGATAGGATAGGATAGACGATAGGATAGGATAGAGGATAGGATAGGATAGGATAGATGATATTATAGTAAAGAGGATAGGATATGATAGAGGATAGGATAGGATAGAGGATACGATACGATAGAGGATAGGATAGAATAGAGGATAGGATAGGATAGAGGATAGGATAGGATACAGGATAGGATAGGATAGAGGATACGATATGGGATTGGATAGGATAGAGGATAGGATACGATAGAGGATAGGATAGGATAGAGGATACGATGTAGGATTGGATAGGATAGAGGATAGGATACGATAGAGGATAGGATAGGATAGAGGATAGGATAGGATAGAGAATAGGATATAGGATTGGACAGGATAGAGGATAGGATAGGATAGAGGATATGATAGGATAGGACAGAGGATAGGATTGGATAGAGGATAGGATAGGATAGAGGATAGGATAGGATAGAGGATAGGATAGGATAGAGGATAGGATAGGATAGGGTAGATGATATTATAGTAAAGAGGATAGGATATGATAGAGGATAGGATAGGGGACTGGATAGGATAGAGGATAGGATTGGGTAGAGGATAGGATAGGATAGAGGATAGGATAGGATAGAGGATAGGATAGGATAGAGCATAGGATAGGATAGAAGATAGGATAGGATAGAGGATATGATAGGATAGGATAGAGGATAGGATTGGATAGAGGATAGGATAGGATAGAGGATAGGATAGGATAGAGAATAGGATAGGATAGAGGATAGGATAGGATAGGATAGATGATATTATAGTAAAGAGGATAGGATATGATAGAGGATAGGATAGGGGACTGGATAGGATAGAGGATAGGATAGGATAGAGGATAGGATAGGATAGAGGATAGGATAGGATAGAGGATACGATATAGGATTGGATAGGATAGAGGATAGGATACGATAGAGGATACGATATAGGATTGGATAGGATAGAGGATAGGATACGATAGAGGATAGGATAGGATAGAGGATAGGATAGGATAGAGAATAGGATATAGGATTGGACAGGATAGAGGATAGGATAGGATAGAGGATATGATAGGATAGGACAGAGGATAGGATTGGATAGAGGATAGGATAGCATAGGGTAGATGATATTATAGTAAAGAGGATAGGATATGATAGAGGATAGGATAGGGGACTGGATAGGATAGAGGATAGGATAGGATAGAGGATAGGATAGGATAGGATAGGATAGAGGATAGGATAGGATAGAGCATAGGATAGGATAGAGGATAGGATAGGATAGAGGATATGATAGGATAGGATAGAGGATAGGATTGGATAGAGGATAGGATAGGATAGAGGATAGGATAGGATAGAGAATAGGATATAGGATTGGACAGGATAGAGGATAGAATAGGATAGAGGATAGGATAGGATACAGGAGAATATAGGATAGAGGATACGATATGGGATTGGATAGGATAGAGGATAGGATACGATAGAGGATAGGATAGGATAGAGGATAGGATAGGATAGAGAATAGGATATAGGATTGGACAGGATAGAGGATAGGATAGGATAGAGGATATGATAGGATAGGACAGAGGATAGGATTGGATAGAGGATAGGATAGCATAGGGTAGATGATATTATAGTAAAGAGGATAGGATATGATAGAGGATAGGATAGGGGACTGGATAGGATAGAGGATAGGATAGGATAGAGGATAGGATAGGATAGGATAGGATAGAGGATAGGATAGGATAGAGCATAGGATAGGATAGAGGATAGGATAGGATAGAGGATATGATAGGATAGGATAGAGGATAGGATTGGATAGAGGATAGGATAGGATAGAGGATAGGATAGGATAGAGAATAGGATATAGGATTGGACAGGATAGAGGATAGAATAGGATAGAGGATAGGATAGGATACAGGAGAATATAGGATAGAGGATACGATATGGGATTGGATAGGATAGAGGATAGGATACGATAGAGGATAGGATAGGATAGGGGATTGGATAGAATAGAGGATAGGATAGGATACAGGATAGGATAGGATAGAGGATATGATAGGATAGAGGATAGGATAGGATAGAGGATATGATAGGATAGAGATTAGGATAGGATAGAGGATAGGATAGGATAGAGGATCGGATAGGATAGGATAGATGATATTATAGTAAAGAGGATAGGATATGATAGAGGATAGGATAGGGGACTGGATAGGATAGAGGATAGGATAGGATAGAGGATAGGATAGGATAGAGGATAGGATAGGTTAGGGGATACGATATAGGATTGGATAGGATAGAGGATAGGATACGATAGAGGATAGGATAGGATAGAGGATAGGATAGGATAGAGAATAGGATATAGGATTGGATAGGATAGAGGATAGAATAGGATAGAGGATAGGATAGGATAGAGGATAGGATAGGATAGAGGATAGGATACGATAGAGGATAGGATAGGATAGAGGATAGGATAGGATAGCGGAAAGGATAGGATAGAGTATAGAATAGGATAGAGGATAAGATAGGATAGAGGTTAGGATATGATAGAGTATAGGATAGGATAGAGGAGAGGATAGGGGATTGGATAGGATAGAGGATAGGATAGGATAGAGGATAGGATAGGATAGAGAATAGGATAGGATAGAGGATAGGATAGGATAAAGGATCGGATAGGATAGGATAGAGGATAGGATACGATAGAGGATAGGATAGGATAGAGGATAGGATAGGATAGAGGATCGGATAGGATAGGATAGATGATATTATAGTAAAGAGGATAGGATATGATAGAGGATAGGGTAGGGGACTGGATAGGATAGAGGATAGGATAGGATAGAGGATAGGATAGGATAGAAGATAGGATATGTTAGAGGATACGATATAGGATTGGATAGGATAGAGGATAGGATACGATAGAGGATAGGATAGAATAGAGGATAGGATAGGATAGAGGATAGGATAGGATGGAGGATAGGATAGGATAGAGGATAGGATAGGATAGAGCATAGGATAGGATAGAGGATAGGATAGGATAGAGGATATGATAGGATAGAGGATAGGATAGGATAGATGATATTATAGTAAAGAGGATAGGATATGATAGAGGATAGGATAGGATAGAGGATACGATACGATAGAGGATAGGATAGAATAGAGGATAGGATAGGATAGAGGATAGGATAGGATACAGGATAGGATAGGATAGAGGATAGGATAGGATAGAGATTAGCATAGGATAGAGGATAGGATAGGATAGAGGATCGGATAGGATAGGATAGATGATATTATAGTAAAGAGGATAGGATATGATAGAGGATAGGATAGGGGACTGGATAGGGTAGAGGATAGGATAGGATAGAGGATAGGATAGGATAGAGGATAGGATAGGTTAGAGGATACGATATAGGATTGGATAGGATAGAGAATAGGATACGATAGAGGATAGGATAGGATAGAGGATAGGATAGGATAGAGAATAGGATATAGGATTGGATAGGATAGAGGATAGGATACGATAGAGGATAGGATAGAATAGAGGATAGGATAGGATAGAGGATATGATAGGATAGAGGATAGGATAGGATAGAGGATAGGATAGGATAGAGCATAGGATAGGATAGAGGATAGGATAGGATAGAGGATATGATAGGATAGGATAGAGGATAGGATTGGATAGAGGATAGGATAGGATAGAGGATAGGATAGGATAGAGAATAGGATATAGGATTGGACAGGATAGAGGATAGAATAGGATAGAGGATAGGATAGGATACAGGAGAGGATAGGATAGAGGATACGATATGGGATTGGATAGGATAGAGGATAGGATACGATAGAGGATAGGATAGGATAGGGGATTGGATAGAATAGAGGATAGGATAGGATACAGGATAGGATAGGATAGAGGATATGATAGGATAGAGGATAGGATAGGATAGAGGATAGGATAGGATAGAGATTAGGATAGGATAGAGAATAGGATATAGGATTGGATAGGATAGAGGATTGAATAGAATAGAGGATAGGATAGGATAGAAGATATGATAGGATAGGATAGAGGATAGGATTGGGTAGAGGATAGGATAGGATAGAGGATAGGATAGGATAGAGGATAGGATAGGATAGAGCATAGGATAGGATAGAGGATAGGATAGGATAGAGGATATGATAGGATAGGATAGAGGATTGGATTGGATAGAGGATAGGATAGGATAGAGGATAGGATAGGATAGAGAATAGGATAGGATAGAGGATAGGATAGGATAGGATAGATGATATTATAGTAAAGAGGATAGGATATGATAGAGGATAGGATAGGGGACTGGATAGGATAGAGGATAGGATAGGATAGAGGATAGGATAGGATAGAGGATATGATAGGATAGGATAGAGGATAGGATTGGATAGAGGATAGGATAGGATAGAGGATAGGATAGGATAGAGAATAGGATATAGGATTGGACAGGATAGAGGATAGAATAGGATAGAGGATAGGATAGGATACAGGAGAATATAGGATAGAGGATACGATATGGGATTGGATAGGATAGAGGATAGGATACGATAGAGGATAGGATAGGATAGGGGATTGGATAGAATAGAGGATAGGATAGGATACAGGATAGGATAGGATAGAGGATATGATAGGATAGAGGATAGGATAGGATAGAGGATAGGATAGGATAGAGATTAGGATAGGATAGAGGATAGGATAGGATAGAGGATCGGATAGGATAGGATAGATGATATTATAGTAAAGAGGATAGGATATGATAGAGGATAGGATAGGGGACTGGATAGGATAGAGGATAGGATAGGATAGAGGATAGGATAGGATAGAGGATAGGATAGGTTAGAGGATACGATATAGGATTGGATAGGATAGAGGATAGGATACGATAGAGGATAGGATAGGATAGAGGATAGGATAGGATAGAGGATAGGATACGATAGAGGATAGGATAGGATAGAGGATAGGATAGGATAGAGAATAGGATAGGATAGAGGATTGGATAGGATAGAGGATCGGATAGGATAGGATAGAGGATAGGATAGGATAGAGGATCGGATAGGATAGGATAGATGATATTATAGTAAAGAGGATAGGATATGATAGAGGATAGGATAGGGGACTGGATAGGATAGAGGATAGGATAGGATAGAGGATAGGATAGGATAGAGGATAGGATAGGATAGAGGATAGGATAGGATAGCGGAAAGGATAGGATAGAGTATAGAATAGGATAGAGGATAAGATAGGATAGAGGTTAGGATATGATAGAGGATAGGATAGGATAGGGGATAGGATAGGGGATTGGATAGAATAGAGGATAGGATAGGATACAGGATAGGATAGGATAGAAGATATGATAGGATAGAGGATAGGATAGGATAGAGGATAGGATAGGATAGAGAATAGGATAGGATAGAGGATAGGATAGGATAGAGGATCGGATAGGATAGGATAGAGGATCGGATAGGATAGGATAGATGATATTATAGTAAAGAGGATAGGATATGATAGAGGATAGGATAGGGGACTGGATAAGATAGAGGATAGGATAGGATAGAGGATAGGATAGGATAGAGTATAGGATAGGATAGAGGAGAGGATAGGGGATTGGATAGGATAGAGGATAGGATATGATATAGGATAGGATAGGATAGAGGGTAGGATAGGATAGAGGATAGGATAGGATAGGATAGAGAATAGGATATAGGATTGGATTGGATAGAGGATAGAATAGGATAAGATAGGATAGAGGATACGATATGATAGAGGATAGGATAGGATAGAGGATAGGATAGGGGATTGGATAGAATAGAGGATAGGATAGGATACAGGATAGGATAGGATAGAGGATATGATAGGATAGAGGATAGGATAGGATAGAGGATAGGATAGGATAGAGAATAGGATAGGATAGAGGATAGGATAGGATAGAGGATCGGATAGGATAGGATAGAGGATAGGATAGGATAGAGGATCGGATAGGATAGGATAGATGATATTATAGTAAAGAGGATAGGATATGATAGAGGATAGGATAGGGGACTGGATAGGATAGAGGATAGGATAGGATAGAGGATAGGATAGGATAGAGGATAGGATAGGATAGACGATAGGATAGGATAGAGGATAGGATAGGCTAGAGGATACGATATAGGAGTGGATAGGATAGAGGATAGGATACGATAGAGGATAGGATAGGATAGAGGATAGGATAGGATAGAGGATCGGATAGGATAGGATAGATGATATTATAGTAAAGAGGATAGGATATGATAGAGGATAGGGTAGGGGACTGGATAGGATAGAGGATAGGATAGGATAGAGGATAGGATAGGATAGAAGATAGGATATGTTAGAGGATACGATATAGGATTGGATAGGATAGAGGATAGGATAGAATAGAGGATAGGATAGGATAGAGGATAGGATAGGATAGAGGATAGGATAGGGGACTGGATAGGATAGAGGATAGGATAGGATAGAGGATAGGATAGGATAGAGGATAGGATAGGATAGAGGATACGATATAGGATTGGATAGGATAGAGGATAGGATACGATAGAGGATAGGATAGGATAGAGGATAGGATAGGATAGAGAATAGGATATAGGATTGGACAGGATAGAGGATAGGATAGGATAGAGGATATGATAGGATAGGACAGAGGATAGGATTGGATAGAGGATAGGATAGGATAGAGGATAGGATAGGATAGAGGATAGGATAGGATAGAGGATAGGATAGGATAGGGTAGATGATATTATAGTAAAGAGGATAGGATATGATAGAGGATAGGATAGGGGACTGGATAGGATAGAGGATAGGATAGGATAGAGGATAGGATAGGATAGAGGATACGATATAGGATTGGATAGGATAGAGGATAGGATACGATAGAGGATAGGATAGAATAGAGGATAGGATAGGATAGGATAGAGGATAGTATAGGATAGAGGATAGGATAGGATATAGGATAGGATAGGATAGAGGATAGTATAGGATAGAGGATAGGATAGGATAGGATAGAGGATAGGATAGGATAGAGCATAGGATAGGATAGAGGATAGGATAGGATAGAGGATATGATAGGATAGGATAGAGGATAGGATTGGATAGAGGATAGGATAGGATAGAGGATAGGATAGGATAGAGAATAGGATAGGATAGAGGATAGGATAGGATAGGATAGATGATATTATAGTAAAGAGGATAGGATATGATAGAGGATAGGATAGGGGACTGGATAGGATAGAGGATAGGATAGGATAGAGGATAGGATAGGATAGAGGATAGGATAGGATAGAGGATACGATATAGGATTGGATAGGATAGAGGATAGGATACGATAGCGGAAAGGATAGGATAGAGTATAGAATAGGATAGAGGATAAGATAGGATAGAGGTTAGGATATGATAGAGTATAGGATAGGATAGAGGAGAGGATAGGGGATTGGATAGGATAGAGGATAGGATATGATATAGGATAGGATAGGATAGAGGGTAGGATAGGATAGAGGATAGGATAGGATAGGATAGAGAATAGGATATAGGATTGGATTGGATAGAGGATAGAATAGGATAGAGGATAAGATAGGATAGAGGATAGGATATGATAGAGGATAGGATAGGATAGGGGATAGGATAGGGGATTGGATAGAATAGAGGATAGGATAGGATACAGGATAGGATAGGATAGAGGATAGGATAGGATAGAGGATAGGATAGGATAGAGGATAGGATAGGATAGAGGATAGGATAGGATAGGGTAGATGATATTATAGTAAAGAGGATAGGATATGATAGAGGATAGGATAGGGGACTGGATAGGATAGAGGATAGGATAGGATAGAGGATAGGATAGGATAGAGGATACGATATAGGATTGGATAGGATAGAGGATACGATACGATAGAGGATAGGATAGAATAGAGGATAGGATAGGATAGGATAGAGGATAGTATAGGATAGAGGATAGGATAGGATATAGGATAGGATAGGATAGAGGATAGGATAGGATAGAGGATAGGATAGGATAGGATAGAGGATAGGATAGGATAGAGCATAGGATAGGATAGAGGATAGGATAGGATAGAGGATATGATAGGATAGGATAGAGGATAGGATTGGATAGAGGATAGGATAGGATAGAGAATAGGATATAGGATTGGACAGGATAGAGGGTAGAATAGGATAGAGGATAGGATAGGATACAGGAGAATATAGGATAGAGGATACGATATGGGATTGGATAGGATAGAGGATAGGATACGATAGAGGATAGGATAGGATAGGGGATTGGATAGAATAGAGGATAGGATAGGATACAGGATAGGATAGGATAGAGGATATGATAGGATAGAGGATAGGATAGGATAGAGGATAGGATAGGATAGAGATTAGGATAGGATAGAGGATAGGATAGGATAGAGGATCGGATAGGATAGGATAGATGATATTATAGTAAAGAGGATAGGATATGATAGAGGATAGGATAGGGGACTGGATAGGATAGAGGATAGGATAGGATAGAGGATAGGATAGGATAGAGGATAGGATAGGTTAGAGGATACGATATAGGATTGGATAGGATAGAGGATAGGATACGATAGAGGATAGGATAGGATAGAGGATAGGATAGGATAGAGAATAGGATATAGGATTGGATAGGATAGAGGATAGAATAGGATAGAGGATAGGATAGGATAGAGGATAGGATAGGATAGAGGATAGGATACGATAGAGGATAGGATAGGATAGAGGATAGGATAGGATAGAGAATAGGATAGGATAGAGGATAGGATAGGATAGAGGATCGGATAGGATAGGATAGAGGATAGGATAGGATAGAGGATCGGACAGGATAGGATAGATGATATTATAGTAAAGAGGATAGGATATGATAGAGGATAGGATAGGGGACTGGATAGGATAGAGGATAGGATATGATATAGGATAGGATAGGATAGAGGTTAGGATATGATAGAGTATAGGATAGGATAGAGGAGAGGATAGGGGATTGGATAGGATAGAGGATAGGATAGGATAGAGGATAGGATAGGATAGAGAATAGGATAGGATAGAGGATAGGATAGGATAAAGGATCGGATAGGATAGGATAGAGGATAGGATACGATAGAGGATAGGATAGGATAGAGGATAGGATAGGATAGAGGATCGGATAGGATAGGATAGATGATATTATAGTAAAGAGGATAGGATATGATAGAGGATAGGGTAGGGGACTGGATAGGATAGAGGATAGGATAGGATAGAGGATAGGATAGGATAGAAGATAGGATATGTTAGAGGATACGATATAGGATTGGATAGGATAGAGGATAGGATACGATAGAGGATAGGATAGAATAGAGGATAGGATAGGATAGAGGATAGGATAGGATGGAGGATAGGATAGGATAGAGGATAGGATAGGATAGAGCATAGGATAGGATAGAGGATAGGATAGGATAGAGGATATGATAGGATAGAGGATAGGATAGGATAGATGATATTATAGTAAAGAGGATAGGATATGATAGAGGATAGGATAGGATAGAGGATACGATACGATAGAGGATAGGATAGAATAGAGGATAGGATAGGATAGAGGATAGGATAGGATACAGGATAGGATAGGATAGAGGATAGGATAGGATAGAGATTAGCATAGGATAGAGGATAGGATAGGATAGAGGATCGGATAGGATAGGATAGATGATATTATAGTAAAGAGGATAGGATATGATAGAGGATAGGATAGGGGACTGGATAGGGTAGAGGATAGGATAGGATAGAGGATAGGATAGGATAGAGGATAGGATAGGTTAGAGGATACGATATAGGATTGGATAGGATAGAGAATAGGATACGATAGAGGATAGGATAGGATAGAGGATAGGATAGGATAGAGAATAGGATATAGGATTGGATAGGATAGAGGATAGGATACGATAGAGGATAGGATAGAATAGAGGATAGGATAGGATAGAGGATAGGATAGGATAGAGGATAGGATAGGATAGAGGATAGGATAGGATAGAGCATAGGATAGGATAGAGGATAGGATAGGATAGAGGATATGATAGGATAGGATAGAGGATAGGATTGGATAGAGGATAGGATAGGATAGAGGATAGGATAGGATAGAGAATAGGATATAGGATTGGACAGGATAGAGGATAGAATAGGATAGAGGATAGGATAGGATACAGGAGAGGATAGGATAGAGGATACGATATGAGATTGGATAGGATAGAGGATAGGATACGATAGAGGATAGGATAGGATAGGGGATTGGATAGAATAGAGGATAGGATAGGATACAGGATAGGATAGGATAGAGGATATGATAGGATAGAGGATAGGATAGGATAGAGGATAGGATAGGATAGAGATTAGGATAGGATAGAGAATAGGATATAGGATTGGATAGGATAGAGGATTGAATAGAATAGAGGATAGGATAGGATAGAGGATATGATAGGATAGGATAGAGGATAGGATTGGGTAGAGGATAGGATAGGATAGAGGATAGGATAGGATAGAGGATAGGATAGGATAGAGCATAGGATAGGATAGAGGATAGGATAGGATAGAGGATATGATAGGATAGGATAGAGGATTGGATTGGATAGAGGATAGGATAGGATAGAGGATAGGATAGGATAGAGAATAGGATAGGATAGAGGATAGGATAGGATAGGATAGATGATATTATAGTAAAGAGGATAGGATATGATAGAGGATAGGATAGGGGACTGGATAGGATAGAGGATAGGATAGGATAGAGGATAGGATAGGATAGAGGATATGATAGGATAGGATAGAGGATAGGATTGGATAGAGGATAGGATAGGATAGAGTATAGGATAGGATAGAGAATAGGATATAGGATTGGACAGGATAGAGGATAGAATAGGATAGAGGATAGGATAGGATACAGGAGAATATAGGATAGAGGATACGATATGGGATTGGATAGGATAGAGGATAGGATACGATAGAGGATAGGATAGGATAGGGGATTGGATAGAATAGAGGATAGGATAGGATACAGGATAGGATAGGATAGAGGATATGATAGGATAGAGGATAGGATAGGATAGAGGATAGGATAGGATAGAGATTAGGATAGGATAGAGGATAGGATAGGATAGAGGATCGGATAGGATAGGATAGATGATATTATAGTAAAGAGGATAGGATATGATAGAGGATAGGATAGGGGACTGGATAGGATAGAGGATAGGATAGGATAGAGGATAGGATAGGATAGAGGATAGGATAGGATAGAGGATAGGATAGGTTAGAGGATACGATATAGGATTGGATAGGATAGAGGATAGGATACGATAGAGGATAGGATAGGATAGAGGATAGGATAGGATAGAGAATAGGATATAGGATTGGATAGGATAGAGGATAGAATAGGATAGAGGATAGGATAGGATAGAGGATAGGATAGGATAGAGGATAGGATACGATAGAGGATAGGATAGGATAGAGGATAGGATAGGATAGAGAATAGGATAGGATAGAGGATAGGATAGGATAGAGGATCGGATAGGATAGGATAGAGGATAGGATAGGATAGAGGATCGGATAGGATAGGATAGATGATATTATAGTAAAGAGGATAGGATATGATAGAGGATAGGATAGGGGACTGGATAGGATAGAGGATAGGATAGGATAGAGGATAGGATAGGATAGAGGATAGGATAGGATAGAGGATAGGATAGGATAGCGGAAAGGATAGGATAGAGTATAGAATAGGATAGAGGATAAGATAGGATAGAGGTTAGGATATGATAGAGGATAGGATAGGATAGGGGATAGGATAGGGGATTGGATAGAATAGAGGATAGGATAGGATACAGGATAGGATAGGATAGAGGATATGATAGGATAGAGGATAGGATAGGATAGAGGATAGGATAGGATAGAGAATAGGATAGGATAGAGGATAGGATAGGATAGAGGATCGGATAGGATAGGATAGAGGATCGGATAGGATAGGATAGATGATATTATAGTAAAGAGGATAGGATATGATAGAGGATAGGATAGGGGACTGGATAGGATAGAGGATAGGATAGGATAGAGGATAGGATAGGATAGAGGATAGGATAGGATAGAGGATAGGATAGGATAGCGGAAAGGATAGGATAGTGTATAGAATAGGATAGAGGATAAGATGGGATAGAGGTTAGGATATGATAGAGTATAGGATAGGATAGAGGAGAGGATAGGGGATTGGATAGGATAGAGGATAGGATATGATATAGGATAGGATAGGATAGAGGGTAGGATAGGATAGAGGATAGGATAGGATAGGATAGAGAATAGGATATAGGATTGGATTGGATAGAGGATAGAATAGGATAAGATAGGATAGAGGATACGATATGATAGAGGATAGGATAGGATAGAGGATAGGATAGGGGATTGGATAGAATAGAGGATAGGATAGGATACAGGATAGGATAGGATAGAGGATATGATAGGATAGAGGATAGGATAGGATAGAGGATAGGATAGGATAGAGAATAGGATAGGATAGAGGATAGGATAGGATAGAGGATCGGATAGGATAGGATAGAGGATAGGATAGGATAGAGGATCGGATAGGATAGGATAGATGATATTATAGTAAAGAGGATAGGATATGATAGAGGATAGGATAGGGGACTGGATAGGATAGAGGATAGGATAGGATAGAGGATAGGATAGGATAGAGGATTGGATAGGATAGACGATAGGATAGGATAGAGGATAGGATAGGCTAGAGGATACGATATAGGAGTGGATAGGATAGAGGATAGGATACGATAGAGGATAGGATAGGATAGAGGATAGGATAGGATAGAGGATCGGATAGGATAGGATAGATGATATTATAGTAAAGAGGATAGGATATGATAGAGGATAGGGTAGGGGACTGGATAGGATAGAGGATAGGATAGGCTAGAGGATACGATATAGGAGTGGATAGGATAGAGGATAGGATACGATAGAGGATAGGATAGGATAGAGGATAGGATAGGATAGAGGATCGGATAGGATAGGATAGATGATATTATAGTAAAGAGGATAGGATATGATAGAGGATAGGGTAGGGGACTGGATAGGATAGAGGATAGGATAGGATAGAGGATAGGATAGGATAGAAGATAGGATATGTTAGAGGATACGATATAGGATTGGATAGGATAGAGGATAGGATAGAATAGAGGATAGGATAGGATAGAGGATAGGATAGGATAGAGGATAGGATAGGGGACTGGATAGGATAGAGGATAGGATAGGATAGAGGATAGGATAGGATAGAGGATAGGATAGGATAGAGGATACGATATAGGATTGGATAGGATAGAGGATAGGATACGATAGAGGATAGGATAGGATAGAGGATAGGATAGGATAGAGAATAGGATATAGGATTGGACAGGATAGAGGATAGGATAGGATAGAGGATATGATAGGATAGGACAGAGGATAGGATTGGATAGAGGATAGGATAGGATAGAGGATAGGATAGGATAGAGGATAGGATAGGATAGAGGATAGGATAGGATAGAGGATAGGATAGGATAGGGTAGATGATATTATAGTAAAGAGGATAGGATATGATAGAGGATAGGATAGGATAGAGGATAGGATAGGATAGGGTAGATGATATTATAGTAAAGAGGATAGGATATGATAGAGGATAGGATAGGGGACTGGATAGGATAGAGGATAGGATAGGATAGAGGATAGGATAGGATAGAGGATACGATATAGGATTGGATAGGATAGAGGATACGATACGATAGAGGATAGGATAGAATAGAGGATAGGATAGGATAGGATAGAGGATAGTATAGGATAGAGGATAGGATAGGATATAGGATAGGATAGGATAGAGGATAGGATAGGATAGAGGATAGGATAGGATAGGATAGAGGATAGGATAGGATAGAGCATAGGATAGGATAGAGGATAGGATAGGATAGAGGATATGATAGGATAGGATAGAGGATAGGATTGGATAGAGGATAGGATAGGATAGAGGATAGGATAGGATAGAGAATAGGATATAGGATTGGACAGGATAGAGGGTAGAATAGGATAGAGGATAGGATAGGATACAGGAGAATATAGGATAGAGGATACGATATGGGATTGGATAGGATAGAGGATAGGATACGATAGAGGATAGGATAGGATAGGGGATTGGATAGAATAGAGGATAGGATAGGATACAGGATAGGATAGGATAGAGGATATGATAGGATAGAGGATAGGATAGGATAGAGGATAGGATAGGATAGAGATTAGGATAGGATAGAGGATAGGATAGGATAGAGGATCGGATAGGATAGGATAGATGATATTATAGTAAAGAGGATAGGATATGATAGAGGATAGGATAGGGGACTGGATAGGATAGAGGATAGGATAGGATAGAGGATAGGATAGGATAGAGGATAGGATAGGTTAGAGGATACGATATAGGATTGGATAGGATAGAGGATAGGATACGATAGAGGATAGGATAGGATAGAGGATAGGATAGGATAGAGAATAGGATATAGGATTGGATAGGATAGAGGATAGAATAGGATAGAGGATAGGATAGGATAGAGGATAGGATAGGATAGAGGATAGGATACGATAGAGGATAGGATAGGATAGAGGATAGGATAGGATAGAGAATAGGATAGGATAGAGGATAGGATAGGATAGAGGATCGGATAGGATAGGATAGAGGATAGGATAGGATAGAGGATCGGACAGGATAGGATAGATGATATTATAGTAAAGAGGATAGGATATGATAGAGGATAGGATAGGGGACTGGATAGGATAGAGGATAGGATATGATATAGGATAGGATAGGATAGAGGGTAGGATAGGATAGAGGATAGGATAGGATAGGATAGAGAATAGGATATAGGATTGGATTGGATAGAGGATAGAATAGGATAGAGGATAAGATAGGATAGAGGATAGGATATGATAGAGGATAGGATAGGATAGGGGATAGGATAGGGGATTGGATAGAATAGAGGATAGGATAGGATACAGGATAGGATAGGATAGAGGATATGATAGGATAGAGGATAGGATAGGATAGAGGATAGGATAGGATAGAGAATAGGATAGGATAGAGGATAGGATAGGATAGAGGATCGATAGGATAGGATAGAGGATCGGATAGGATAGGATAGATGATATTATAGTAAAGGGGATAGGATATGATAGAGGATAGGATAGGGGGACTGGATAGGATAGAGGATAGGATAGGATAGAGGATAGGATAGGATAGAGGATAGGATAGGATAGAGGATAGGATAGGATAGCGGAAAGGATAGGATAGAGTATAGAATAGGATAGAGGATAAGATAGGATAGAGGTTAGGATATGATAGAGTATAGGATAGGATAGAGGAGAGGATAGGGGATTGGATAGGATAGAGGATAGGATATGATATAGGATAGGATAGGATAGAGGGTAGGATAGGATAGAGGATAGGATAGGATAGGATAGAGAATAGGATATAGGATTGGATTGGATAGAGGATAGAATAGGATAAGATAGGATAGAGGATACGATATGATAGAGGATAGGATAGGATAGAGGATAGGATAGGGGATTGGATAGAATAGAGGATAGATAGGATACAGGATAGGATAGGATAGAGGATATGATAGGATAGAGGATAGGATAGGATAGAGGATAGGATAGGATAGAGAATAGGATAGGATAGAGGATAGGATAGGATAGAGGATCGGATAGGATAGGATAGAGGATAGGATAGGATAGAGGATCGGATAGGATAGGATAGATGATATTATAGTAAAGAGGGATAGATATATAGAGGATAGGATAGGGGACTGGATAGGATAGAGGATAGGATAGGATAGAGGATAGGATAGGATAGAGGATAGGATAGGATAGACGATAGGATAGGATAGAGGATAGGATAGGCTAGAGGATACGATATAGGAGTGGATAGGATAGAGGATAGGATACGATAGAGGATAGGATAGGATAGAGGATAGGATAGGATAGAGGATCGGATAGGATAGGATAGGATAGATGATATTATAGTAAAGAGGATAGGATATGATAGAGGATAGGGTAGGGGACTGGATAGGATAGAGGATAGGATAGGATAGAGGATAGGATAGGATAGAAGATAGGATATGTTAGAGGATACGATATAGGATTGGATAGGATAGAGGATAGGATAGAATAGAGGATAGGATAGGATAGAGGATAGGATAGGATAGAGGATAGGATAGGGGACTGGATAGGATAGAGGATAGGATAGGATAGAGGATAGGATAGGATAGAGGATAGGATAGGATAGAGGATACGATATAGGATTGGATAGGATAGAGGATAGGATACGATAGAGGATAGGATAGGATAGAGGATAGGATAGGATAGAGAATAGGATATAGGATTGGACAGGATAGAGGATAGGATAGGATAGAGGATATGATAGGATAGGACAGAGGATAGGATTGGATAGAGGATAGGATAGGATAGAGGATAGGATAGGATAGAGGATAGGATAGGATAGAGGATAGGATAGGATAGAGGATAGGATAGGATAGGGTAGATGATATTATAGTAAAGAGGATAGGATATGATAGAGGATAGGATAGGGGACTGGATAGGATAGAGGATAGGATAGGATAGAGGATAGGATAGGATAGAGGATACGATATAGGATTGGATAGGATAGAGGATAGGATACGATAGAGGATAGGATAGAATAGAGGATAGGATAGGATAGGATAGAGGATAGTATAGGATAGAGGATAGGATAGGATATAGGATAGGATAGGATAGAGGATAGTATAGGATAGAGGATAGGATAGGATAGGATAGAGGATAGGATAGGATAGAGCATAGGATAGGATAGAGGATAGGATAGGATAGAGGATATGATAGGATAGGATAGAGGATAGGATTGGATAGAGGATAGGATAGGATAGAGGATAGGATAGGATAGAGAATAGGATAGGATAGAGGATAGGATAGGATAGGATAGATGATATTATAGTAAAGAGGATAGGATATGATAGAGGATAGGATAGGGGACTGGATAGGATAGAGGATAGGATAGGATAGAGGATAGGATAGGATAGAGGATAGGATAGGATAGAGGATAGGATAGGATAGAGGATACGATATAGGATTGGATAGGATAGAGGATAGGATACGATAGCGGAAAGGATAGGATAGAGTATAGAATAGGATAGAGGATAAGATAGGATAGAGGTTAGGATATGATAGAGTATAGGATAGGATAGAGGAGAGGATAGGGGATTGGATAGGATAGAGGATAGGATATGATATAGGATAGGATAGGATAGAGGGTAGGATAGGATAGAGGATAGGATAGGATAGGATAGAGAATAGGATATAGGATTGGATTGGATAGAGGATAGAATAGGATAGAGGATAAGATAGGATAGAGGATAGGATAGGATAGAGGATAGGATAGGGGATTGGATAGAATAGAGGATAGGATAGGATACAGGATAGGATAGGATAGAGGATATGATAGGATAGAGGATAGGATAGGATAGAGGATAAGATAGGATAGAGAATAGGATAGGATAGAGGATAGGATAGGATAGAGGATCGGATAGGATAGGATAGAGGATAGGATAGGATAGAGGATCGGATAGGATAGGACAGATGATATTATAGTAAAGAGGATAGGATATGATAGAGGATAGGATAGGGGATTCGATAGAATAGAGGATAGGATAGGATACAGGATAGGATAGGATAGAGGATATGATAGGATAGAGGATAGGATAGGATAGAGGATAGGATAGGATAGAGAATAGGATAGGATAGAGGATAGGATAGGATAGAGGATCGGATAGGATAGGATAGAGGATAGGATAGGATAGAGGATCGGATAGGATAGGATAGATGATATTATAGTAAAGAGGATAGGATATGATAGAGGATAGGATAGGGGACTGGATAGGATAGAGGATAGGATAGGATAGAGGATAGGATAGGATAGAGGATAGGATAGGATAGAGGATAGGATAGGATAGCGGAAAGGATAGGATAGAGTATAGAATAGGATAGAGGATAAGATAGGATAGAGGTTAGGATATGATAGAGTATAGGATAGGATAGAGGAGAGGATAGGGGATTGGATAGGATAGAGGATAGGATATGATATAGGATAGGATAGGATAGAGGGTAGGATAGGATAGAGGATAGGATAGGATAGGATAGAGAATAGGATATAGGATTGGATTGGATAGAGGATAGAATAGGATAGAGGATGAGATAGGAGTGAGGATAGGATATGATAGAGGATAGGATAGGATAGAGGATAGGATAGGGGATTGGATAGAATAGAGGATAGGATAGGATACAGGATAGGATAGGATAGAGGATATGATAGGATAGAGGATAGGATAGGATAGAGGATAGATGATATTATAGTAAAGAGGATAGGATATGATAGAGGATAGGATAGGGGACTGGATAGGATAGAGGATAGGATAGGATAGAGGATAGGATAGGATAGAGGATAGGATAGGATAGAGGATAGGATAGGATAGCGGAAAGGATAGGATAGAGTATAGAATAGGATAGAGGATAAGATAGGATAGAGGTTAGGATATGATAGAGTATAGGATAGGATAGAGGAGAGGATAGGGGATTGGATAGGATAGAGGATAGGATAGGATACAGGATAGGATAGGATAGAGGATACGATATGGGATTGGATAGGATAGAGGATAGGATACGATAGAGGATAGGATAGGATAGAGGATAGGATAGGATAGAGAATAGGATATAGGATCGGATAGGATAGAGGATTGAATAGGATAGAGGATAGGATAGGATAGAGGATATGATAGGATAGGATAGAGGATAGGATTGGGTAGAGGATAGGATAGGATAGAGGATAGGATAGGATAGAGGATAGGATAGGATAGAGCATAGGATAGGATAGAGGATAGGATAGGATAGAGGATATGATAGGATAGGATAGAGGATAGGATTAGATAGAGGATAGGATAGGATACAGGATAGGATAGGATAGAGGATAGGATAGGATAGAGGATAGGATAGGATAGGATAGATGATATTATAGTAAAGAGGATAGGATATGATAGAGGATAGGATAGGGAACTGGATAGGATAGAGGATAGGATAGGATAGAGGATAGGATAGGATAGAGGATACGATATAGGATTGGATAGGATAGAGGATAGGATACGATAGAGGATAGGATAGGATAGAGGATAGGATAGGATAGAGAATAGGATATAGGATTGGACAGGATAGAGGATAGGATAGGATAGAGGATAGGATAGGATAGAGGATAGGATACGATAGAGGATAGGATAGGATAGAGGATAGGATAGGATAGCGGAAAGGATAGGATAGAGTATAGAATAGGATAGAGGATAAGATAGGATAGAGGTTAGGATATGATATAGGATAGGATAGGATAGAGGGTAGGATAGGATAGAGGATAGGATAGGATAGGATAGAGAATAGGATATAGAATTGGATTGGATAGAGGATAGAATAGGATAGAGGATAAGATAGGATAGAGGATAGGATATGATAAAGGATAGGATAGGATAGAGGATAGGATAGGGGATTGGATAGAATAGAGGATAGGATAGGATACAGGATAGGATAGGATAGAGGATATGATAGGATAGAGGATAGGATAGGATAGAGGATAGGATAGGATAGAGAATAGGATAGGATAGAGGATAGGATAGGATAGAGGATCGGATAGGATAGGATAGAGGATAGGATAGGATAGAGGATCGGATAGGATAGGATAGATGATATTATAGTAAAGAGGATAGGATATGATAGAGGATAGGATAGGGGACTGGATAGGATAGAGGATAGGATAGGATAGAGGATAGGATAGGATAGAGGATAGGATAGGATAGAGGATAGGATAGGATAGAGGATAGGATAGGATAGACGATAGGATAGGATAGAGGATAGGATAGGCTAGAGGATACGATATAGGAGTGGATAGGATAGAGGATAGGATACGATAGAGGATAGGATAGGATAGAGGATAGGATAGGATAGAGGATCGGATAGGATAGGATAGATGATATTATAGTAAAGAGGATAGGATATGATAGAGGATAGGGTAGGGGACTGGATAGGATAGAGGATAGGATAGGATAGAGGATAGGATAGGATAGAAGATAGGATATGTTAGAGGATACGATATAGGATTGGATAGGATAGAGGATAGGATACTATAGAGGATAGGATAGAATAGAGGATAGGATAGGATAGAGGATAGGATAGGATACAGTATAGGATAGGATAGAGGATACGATATGGGATTGGATAGGATAGAGGATAGGATACGATAGAGGATAGGATAGGATAGAGGATAGGATAGGATAGAGAATAGGATATAGGATTGGATAGGATAGAGGATTGAATAGGATAGAGGATAGGATAGGATAGAGGATATGATAGGATAGGATAGAGGATAGGATTGGGTAGAGGATAGGATAGGATAGAGGATAGGATAGGATAGAGGATGGGATAGGATAGAGCATAGGATAGGATAGAGGATAGGATAGGATAGAGGATATGATAGGATAGGATAGAGGATAGGATTGGATAGAGGATAGGATAGGATAGAGGATAGGATAGGATAGAGGATGGGATAGGATAGAGGATAGGATAGGATAGAGGATAGGATAGGATAGGATAGATGATATTATAGTAAAGAGGATAGGATATGATAGAGGATAGGATAGGGGACTGGATAGGATAGAGGATAGGATAGGATAGAGGATAGGATAGGATACAGTATAGGATAGGATAGAGGATACGATATGGGATTGGATAGGATAGAGGATAGGATACGATAGAGGATAGGATAGGATAGAGGATAGGATAGGATAGAGAATAGGATATAGGATTGGATAGGATAGAGGATTGAATAGGATAGAGGATAGGATAGGATAGAGGATATGATAGGATAGGATAGAGGATAGGATTGGGTAGAGGATAGGATAGGATAGAGGATAGGATAGGATAGAGGATGGGATAGGATAGAGCATAGGATAGGATAGAGGATAGGATAGGATAGAGGATATGATAGGATAGGATAGAGGATAGGATTGGATAGAGGATAGGATAGGATAGAGGATAGGATAGGATAGAGGATGGGATAGGATAGAGGATAGGATAGGATAGAGGATAGGATAGGATAGGATAGATGATATTATAGTAAAGAGGATAGGATATGATAGAGGATAGGATAGGGGACTGGATAGGATAGAGGATAGGATAGGATAGAGGATAGGATAGGATAGAGGATACGATATAGGATTGGATAGGATAGAGGATAGGATACGATAGAGGATAGGATAGGATAGAGGATAGGATAGGATAGAGAATAGGATATAGGATTGGACAGGATAGAGGATAGGATAGGATAGAGGATATGATAGGATAGGACAGAGGATAGGATTGGATAGAGGATAGGATAGGATAGAGGATAGGATAGGATAGAGGATACGATATAGGATTGGATAGGATAGAGGATAGGATACGATAGAGGATAGGATAGAATAGAGGATAGGATAGGATAGAGGATAGGATAGGATAGAGGATAGGATAGGATAGAGGATAGGATAGGATAGAGGATAGGATAGGATAGAGGATAGGATAGGATAGAGGATAGGATAGGATAGACGATAGGATAGGATAGAGGATAGGATAGGCTAGAGGATACGATATAGGAGTGGATAGGATAGAGGATAGGATACGATAGAGGATAGGATAGGATAGAGGATAGGATAGGATAGAGGATCGGATAGGATAGGATAGATGATATTATAGTAAAGAGGATAGGATATGATAGAGGATAGGGTAGGGGACTGGATAGGATAGAGGATAGGATAGGATAGAGGATAGGATAGGATAGAAGATAGGATATGTTAGAGGATACGATATAGGATTGGATAGGATAGAGGATAGGATACTATAGAGGATAGGATAGAATAGAGGATAGGATAGGATAGAGGATAGGATAGGATACAGGATAGGATAGGGTAGAGGATACGATATGGGATTGGATAGGATAGAGGATAGGATACGATAGAGGATAGGATAGGATAGAGGATAGGATAGGATAGAGAATAGGATATAGGATCGGATAGGATAGAGGATTGAATAGGATAGAGGATAGGATAGGATAGAGGATATGATAGGATAGGATAGAGGATAGGATTGGGTAGAGGATAGGATAGGATAGAGGATAGGATAGGATAGAGGATAGGATAGGATAGAGCATAGGATAGGATAGAGGATAGGATAGGATAGAGGATATGATAGGATAGGATAGAGGATAGGATTAGATAGAGGATAGGATAGGATACAGGATAGGATAGGATAGAGGATAGGATAGGATAGAGGATAGGATAGGATAGGATAGATGATATTATAGTAAAGAGGATAGGATATGATAGAGGATAGGATAGGGGACTGGATAGGATAGAGGATAGGATAGGATAGAGGATAGGATAGGATAGAGGATACGATATAGGATTGGATAGGATAGAGGATAGGATACGATAGAGGATAGGATAGGATAGAGGATAGGATAGGATAGAGAATAGGATATAGGATTGGACAGGATAGAGGATAGGATAGGATAGAGGATAGGATAGGATAGAGGATAGGATACGATAGAGGATAGGATAGGATAGAGGATAGGATACGATAGCGGAAAGGATAGGATAGAGTATAGAATAGGATAGAGGATAAGATAGGATAGAGGTTAGGATATGATATAGGATAGGATAGGATAGAGGGTAGGATAGGATAGAGGATAGGATAGAATAGGATAGAGAATAGGATATAGAATTGGATTGGATAGAGGATAGAATAGGATAGAGGATAAGATAGGATAGAGGATAGGATATGATAAAGGATAGGATAGGATAGAGGATAGGATAGGGGATTGGATAGAATAGAGGATAGGATAGGATGCAGGATAGGATAGGATAGAGGATATGATAGGATAGAGGATAGGATAGGATAGAGGATAGGATAGGATAGAGAATAGGATAGGATAGAGGATAGGATAGGATAGAGGATCGGATAGGATAGGATAGAGGATAGGATAGGATAGAGGATCGGATAGGATAGGATAGATGATATTATAGTAAAGAGGATAGGATATGATAGAGGATAGGATAGGGGACTGTATAGGATAGAGGATAGGATAGGATAGAGGATAGGATAGGATAGAGGATAGGATAGGATAGAGGATAGGATAGGATAGACGATAGGATAGGATAGAGGATAGGATAGGCTAGAGGATACGATATAGGAGTGGATAGGATAGAGGATAGGATACGATAGAGGATAGGATAGGATAGAGGATAGGATAGGATAGAGGATCGGATAGGATAGGATAGATGATATTATAGTAAAGAGGATAGGATATGATAGAGGATAGGGTAGGGGACTGGATAGGATAGAGGATAGGATAGGATAGAGGATAGGATAGGATAGAAGATAGGATATGTTAGAGGATACGATATAGGATTGGATAGGATAGAGGATAGGATACTATAGAGGATAGGATAGAATAGAGGATAGGATAGGATAGAGGATAGGATAGGATACAGTATAGGATAGGATAGAGGATACGATATGGGATTGGATAGGATAGAGGATAGGATACGATAGAGGATAGGATAGGATAGAGGATAGGATAGGATAGAGAATAGGATATAGGATTGGATAGGATAGAGGATTGAATAGGATAGAGGATAGGATAGGATAGAGGATATGATAGGATAGGATAGAGGATAGGATTGGGTAGAGGATAGGATAGGATAGAGGATAGGATAGGATAGAGGATAGGATAGGATAGAGCATAGGATAGGATAGAGGATAGGATAGGATAGAGGATATGATTGGATAGAGGATAGGATAGGATAGAGGATAGGATAGGATAGAGGATAGGATAGGATAGAGGATAGGATAGGATAGGATAGATGATATTATAGTAAAGAGGATAGGATATGATAGAGGATAGGATAGGGGACTGGATAGGATAGAGGATAGGATAGGATAGAGGATAGGATAGGATAGAGGATACGATATAGGATTGGATAGGATAGAGGATAGGATACGATAGAGGATAGGATAGGATAGAGGATAGGATAGGATAGAGAATAGGATATAGGATTGGACAGGATAGAGGATAGGATAGGATAGAGGATATGATAGGATAGGACAGAGGATAGGATTGGATAGAGGATAGGATAGGATAGAGGATAGGATAGGATAGAGGATACGATATAGGATTGGATAGGATAGAGGATAGGATACGATAGAGGATAGGATAGAATAGAGGATAGGATAGGATAGAGGATAGGATAGGATAGAGGATAGGATAGGATATAGGATAGGATAGGATAGAGGATAGGATAGGATAGAGGATAGGATAGGATAGAGGATAGGATAGGATAGAGCATAGGATAGGATAGAGGATAGGATAGGATAGAGGATATGATAGGATAGGATAGAGGATAGGATTGGATAGAGGATAGGATAGGATAGAGGATAGGATAGGATAGAGGATAGGATAGGATAGAGGATAGGATAGGATAGGATAGATGATATTATAGTAAAGAGGATAGGATATGATAGAGGATAGGATAGGATATAGGATAGGATATGATAGAGGATAGGATAGGATAGAGGATAGGATAGGATAGGATAGAGGATAGGATAGGATAGAGCATAGGATAGGATAGAGGATAGGATAGGATAGAGGATATGATAGGATAGGATAGAGGATAGGATTGGATAGAGGATAGGATAGGATAGAGGATAGGATAGGATAGAGAATAGGATATAGGATTGGACAGGATAGAGGATAGAATAGGATAGAGGATAGGATAGGATACAGGAGAATATAGGATAGAGGATAGGATAGGATACAGGAGAATATAGGATAGAGGATACGATATGGGATTGGATAGGATAGAGGATAGGATACGATAGATGATAGGATAGGATAGGGGATTGGATAGAATAGAGGATAGGATAGGATACAGGATAGGATAGGATAGAGGATATGATAGGATAGAGGATAGGATAGGATAGAGGATAGGATAGGATAGAGATTAGGATAGGATAGAGGATAGGATAGGATAGAGGATCGGATAGGATAGGATAGATGATATTATAGTAAAGAGGATAGGATATGATAGACGATAGGATAGGGGACTGGATAGGATAGAGGATAGGATAGGATAGAGGATAGGATAGGATAGAGGATAGGATAGGTTAGAGGATACGATATAGGATTGGATAGGATAGAGGATAGAATAGGATAGAGGATAGGATAGGATAGAGGATAGGATAGGATAGAGGATAGGATACGATAGAGGATAGGATAGGATAGAGGATAGGATAGGATAGAGGATAGGATACGATAGAGGATAGGATAGAATAGAGGATAGGATAGGATAGAGGATAGGATAGGATAGAGGATAGGATAGGATAGAGGATAGGATAGGATAGAGCATAGGATAGGATAGAGGATAGGATAGGATAGAGGATATGATAGGATAGGATAGAGGATAGGATTGGATAGGATAGAGGATAGGATAGGATAGAGGATAGGATAGGATAGGATAGATGATATTATAGTAAAGAGGATAGGATATGATAGAGGATAGGATAGGATAGAGGATACGATACGATAGAGGATAGGATAGAATAGAGGATAGGATAGGATAGAGGATAGGATAGGATACAGGATAGGATAGGATAGAGGATAGGATAGGATAGAGATTAGCATAGGACAGAGGATAGCATAGGATACAGGATAGGATAGGATAGAGGATAGGATAGGATAGAGATTAGCATAGGATAGAGGATAGGATAGGATAGAGGATCGGATAGGATAGGATAGATGATATTATAGTAAAGAGGATAGGATATGATAGAGGATAGGATAGGGGACTGGATAGGGTAGAGGATAGGATAGGATAGAGGATAGGATAGGATAGAGGATAGGATAGGATAGAGGATAGGATAGGTTAGAGGATACGATATAGGATTGGATAGGATAGAGGATAGGATACGATAGAGGATAGGATAATATAGAGGATAGGATAGGATAGAGAATAGGATATAGGATTGGATAGGATAGAGGATAGAATAGGATAGAGGATAGGATAGGATAGAGGATAGGATAGGATAGAGGATAGGATACGATAGAGGATAGGATAGGATAGAGGATAGGATAGGATAGCGGAAAGGATAGGATAGAGTATAGAATAGGATAGAGGATAAGATAGGATAGAGGTTAGGATATGATATAGGATAGGATAGGATAGAGGGTAGGATAGGATAGAGGATAGGATAGGATAGGATAGAGAATAGGATATAGGATTGGATTGGATAGAGGATAGAATAGGATAGAGGATAAGATAGGATAGAGGATAGGATATGATAGAGGATAGGATAGGATAGAGGATAGGATAGGGGATTGGATAGAATAGAGGATAGGATAGGATACAGGATAGGATAGGATAGAGGATATGATAGGATAGAGGATAGGATAGGATAGAGGATAGGATAGGATAGAGAATAGGATAGGATAGAGGATAGGATAGGATAGAGGATCGGATAGGATAGGATAGAGGATAGGATAGGATAGAGGATAGGATAGGATAGACGATAGGATAGGATAGAGGATAGGATAGGCTAGAGGATACGATATAGGAGTGGATAGGATAGAGGATAGGATACGATAGAGGATAGGATAGGATAGAGGATAGGATAGGATAGAGGATCGGATAGGATAGGATAGATGATATTATAGTAAAGAGGATAGGATATGATAGAGGATAGGGTAGGGGACTCGATAGGATAGAGGATAGGATAGGATAGAGGATAGGATAGGATAGAAGATAGGATATGTTAGAGGATACGATATAGGATTGGATAGGATAGAGGATAGGATACTATAGAGGATAGGATAGAATAGAGGATAGGATAGGATAGAGGATAGGATAGGATACAGGATAGGATAGGATAGAGGATACGATATGGGATTGGATAGGATAGAGGATAGGATACGATAGAGGATAGGATAGGATAGAGGATATGATAGGATAGGATAGAGGATAGGATTGGGTAGAGGATAGGATAGGATAGAGGATAGGATAGGATAGAGGATAGGATAGGATAGAGCATAGGATAGGATAGAGGATAGGATAGGATAGAGGATATGATAGGATAGGATAGAGGATAGGATTGGATAGAGGATAGGATAGGATAGAGGATAGGATAGGATAGAGGATAGGATAGGATAGAGGATAGGATAGGATAGGATAGATGATATTATAGTAAAGAGGATAGGATATGATAGAGGATAGGATAGGGGACTGGATAGGATAGAGGATAGGATAGGATAGAGGATAGGATAGGATAGAGGATAGGATAGGATAGAGGATAGGATAGGATAGACGATAGGATAGGATAGAGGATAGGATAGGCTAGAGGATACGATATAGGAGTGGATAGGATAGAGGATAGGATACGATAGAGGATAGGATAGGATAGAGGATAGGATAGGATAGAGGATCGGATAGGATAGGATAGATGATATTATAGTAAAGAGGACAGGATATGATAGAGGATAGGGTAGGGGACTGGATAGGATAGAGGATAGGATAGGATAGAGGATAGGATAGGATAGAAGATAGGATATGTTAGAGGATACGATATAGGATTGGATAGGATAGAGGATAGGATACTATAGAGGATAGGATAGAATAGAGGATAGGATAGGATTGAGGATAGGATAGGATACAGGATAGGATAGGATAGAGGATACGATATGGGATTGGATAGGATAGAGGATAGGATACGATAGAGGATAGGATAGGATAGGGGACTGGATAGGATAGAGGATAGGATAGGATAGAGGATAGGATAGGATAGAGGATACGATATAGGATTGGATAGGATAGAGGATAGGATACGATAGAGGATAGGATAGGATAGAGGATAGGATAGGATAGAGAATAGGATATAGGATTGGACAGGATAGAGGATAGGATAGGATAGAGGATATGATAGGATAGGACAGAGGATAGGATTGGATAGAGGATAGGATAGGATAGAGGATAGGATAGGATAGAGGATAGGATAGGATAGAGCATAGGATAGGATAGAGGATAGGATAGGATAGGGTAGATGATATTAAAGTAAAGAGGATAGGATATGATAGAGGATAGGATAGGGGACTGGATAGGATAGAGGATAGGATAGGATAGAGGATAGGATAGGATAGAGGATACGATATAGGATTGGATAGGAAGAGGATAGGATACGATAGAGGATAGGATAGAATAGAGGATAGGATAGGATAGAGGATAGGATAGGATAGAGGATAGGATAGGATATAGGATAGGATAGGATAGAGGATAGGATAGGATAGAGGATAGGATAGGATAGAGGATAGGATAGGATAGAGGATAGGATAGGATAGAGGATAGGATAGGATAGAGGATAGGATAGGATAGGATAGATGATATTATAGTAAAGAGGATAGGATATGATAGAGGATAGGATAGGATAGAGGATACGATACGATAGAGGATAGGATAGAATAGAGGATAGGATAGGATAGAGGATAGGATAGGATACAGGATAGGATAGGATAGAGGATACGATATGGGATTGGATAGGATAGAGGATAGGATACGATAGAGGATAGGATAGGATAGAGGATAGGATAGGATAGAGAATAGGATATAGGATTGGATAGGATAGAGGATTGAATAGGATAGAGGATAGGATAGGATAGAGGATATGATAGGATAGGATAGAGGATAGGATTGGGTAGAGGATAGGATAGGATACAGGATAGGATAGGATAGAGGATATGATAGGATAGAGGATAGGATAGGATAGAGGATAGGATAGGATGGAGATTAGGATAGGATAGAGGATAGGATAGGATAGAGGATCGGATAGGATAGGATAGATGATATTATAGTAAAGAGGATAGGATATGATAGAGGATAGGATAGGGGACTGGATAGGATAGAGGATAGGATAGGATAGAGGATAGGATAGGATAGAGGATAGGATAGGTTAGAGGATACGATATAGGATTGGATAGGATAGAGGATAGGATACGATAGAGGATAGGATAGGATAGAGGATAGGATAGGATAGAGAATAGGATAGGATAGAGGATAGGATATGATAGAGGATAGGATAGGATAGAGGATAGGATAGGATAGAGGATAGGATAGGATAGCTGAAAGGATAGGATAGAGTATAGAATAGGATAGAGGATAAGATAGGATAGAGGTTAGGATATGATAGAGTATAGGATAGGATAGAGGAGAGGATAGGGGATTGGATAGGATAGAGGATAGGATATGATATAGGATAGGATAGGATAGAGGATAGGATATGATAGAGGATAGGATAGGATAGAGGATAGGATAGGGGATTGGATAGAATAGAGGATAGGATAGGATACAGGATAGGATAGGATAGAGGATATGATAGGATAGAGGATAGGATAGGATAGAGGATAGGATAGGATAGAGAATAGGATAGGATAGAGGATAGGATAGGATAGAGGATCCGATAGGATAGGATAGAGGATAGGATAGGATAGAGGATCGGATAGGATAGGATAGATGATATTATAGTAAAGAGGATAGGATATGATAGAGGATAGGATAGGGGACTGGATAGGATAGAGGATAGGATAGGATAGAGGATAGGATAGGATAGAGCATAGGATAGGATAGCGGAAAGGATAGGATAGAGTATAGAATAGGATAGAGGATAAGATAGGATAGAGGTTAGGATATGATAGAGTATAGGATAGGATAGAGGATAGGATAGGATAGAGGATAGGATAGGATAGAGGATAGGATAGGATAGAGGATAGGATAGGATAGCGGAAAGGATAGGATAGAGTATAGAATAGGATAGAGGATAAGATAGGATAGAGGTTAGGATATGATAGAGTATAGGATAGGATAGAGGAGAGGATAGGGGATTGGATAGGATAGAGGATAGGATATGATATAGGATAGGATAGGATAGAGGGTAGGATAGGATAGAGGATAGGATAGGATAGGATAGAGAATAGGATAGGGGATTGGATAGAATAGAGGATAGGATAGGATACAGGATAGGATAGGATAGAGGATATGATAGGATAGAGGATAGGATAGGATAGAGGATAGGATAGGATAGAGAATAGGATAGGATAGAGGATAGGATAGGATAGAGGATAGGATAGGATAGAGAATAGGATAGGATAGAGGATAGGATAGGATAGAGGATCGGATAGGATAGGATAGAGGATAGGATAGGATAGAGGATCGGATAGGATAGGATAGATGATATTATAGTAAAGAGGATAGGATATGATAGAGGATAGGATAGGGGACTGGATAGGATAGAGGATAGGATAGGATAGAGGATAGGATAGGATAGAGGATAGGATAGGATAGAGGATAGGATAGGATAGACGATAGGATAGGATAGAGGATAGGATAGGCTAGAGGATACGATATAGGAGTGGATAGGATAGAGGATAGGATACGATAGAGGATAGGATAGGATAGAGGATAGGATAGGATAGAGGATCGGATAGGATAGGATAGATGATATTATAGTAAAGAGGATAGGATATGATAGAGGATAGGGTAGGGGACTGGATAGGATAGAGGATAGGATAGGATAGAGGATAGGATAGGATAGAAGATAGGATATGTTAGAGGATACGATATAGGATTGGATAGGATAGAGGATAGGATAGGATAGAGGATAGGATAGGATAGAGCATAGGATAGGATAGAGGATAGGATAGGATAGAGGATATGATAGGATAGGATAGAGGATAGGATAGGATAGAGGATAGGATAGGATAGAGGATAGGATAGGATAGAGGATAGGATAGGATAGAGGATAGGATAGGATAGGATAGATGATATTATAGTAAAGAGGATAGGATATGATAGAGGATAGGATAGGATAGAGGATACGATACGATAGAGGATAGGATAGAATAGAGGATAGGATAGGATAGAGGATAGGATAGGATACAGGATAGGATAGGATAGAGGATACGATATGGGATTGGATAGGATAGAGGATAGGATACGATAGAGGATAGGATAGGATAGAGGATAGGATAGGATAGAGAATAGGATATAGGATTGGATAGGATAGAGGATTGAATAGGATAGAGGATAGGATAGGATAGAGGATATGATAGGATAGGATAGAGGATAGGATTGGGTAGAGGATAGGATAGGATACAGGATAGGATAGGATAGAGGATATGATAGGATAGAGGATAGGATAGGATAGAGGATAGGATAGGATGGAGATTAGGATAGGATAGAGGATAGGATAGGATAGAGGATCGGATAGGATAGGATAGATGATATTATAGTAAAGAGGATAGGATATGATAGAGGATAGGATAGGGGACTGGATAGGATAGAGGATAGGATAGGATAGAGGATAGGATAGGATAGAGGATAGGATAGGTTAGAGGATACGATATAGGATTGGATAGGATAGAGGATAGGATACGATAGAGGATAGGATAGGATAGAGGATAGGATAGGATAGAGAATAGGATATAGGATTGGATAGGATAGAGGATAGAATAGGATAGAGGATAGGATAGGATAGAGGATAGGATAGGATAGAGGATAGGATACGATAGAGGATAGGATAGGATAGAGGATAGGATAGGATAGCTGAAAGGATAGGATAGAGTATAGAATAGGATAGAGGATAAGATAGGATAGAGGTTAGGATATGATAGAGTATAGGATAGGATAGAGGAGAGGATAGGGGATTGGATAGGATAGAGGATAGGATATGATATAGGATAGGATAGGATAGAGGATAGGATATGATAGAGGATAGGATAGGATAGAGGATAGGATAGGGGATTGGATAGAATAGAGGATAGGATAGGATACAGGATAGGATAGGATAGAGGATATGATAGGATAGAGGATAGGATAGGATAGAGGATAGGATAGGATAGAGAATAGGATAGGATAGAGGATAGGATAGGATAGAGGATCGGATAGGATAGGATAGAGGATAGGATAGGATAGAGGATCGGATAGGATAGGATAGATGATATTATAGTAAAGAGGATAGGATATGATAGAGGATAGGATAGGGGACTGGATAGGATAGAGGATAGGATAGGATAGAGGATAGGATAGGATAGAGCATAGGATAGGATAGCGGAAAGGATAGGATAGAGTATAGAATAGGATAGAGGATAAGATAGGATAGAGGTTAGGATATGATAGAGTATAGGATAGGATAGAGGATAGGATAGGATAGAGGATAGGATAGGATAGAGGATAGGATAGGATAGAGGATAGGATAGGATAGCGGAAAGGATAGGATAGAGTATAGAATAGGATAGAGGATAAGATAGGATAGAGGTTAGGATATGATAGAGTATAGGATAGGATAGAGGAGAGGATAGGGGATTGGATAGGATAGAGGATAGGATATGATATAGGATAGGATAGGATAGAGGGTAGGATAGGATAGAGGATAGGATAGGATAGGATAGAGAATAGGATAGGGGATTGGATAGAATAGAGGATAGGATAGGATACAGGATAGGATAGGATAGAGGATATGATAGGATAGAGGATAGGATAGGATAGAGGATAGGATAGGATAGAGAATAGGATAGGATAGAGGATAGGATAGGATAGAGGATAGGATAGGATAGAGAGTAGGATAGGATAGAGGATAGGATAGGATAGAGGATCGGATAGGATAGGATAGAGGATAGGATAGGATAGAGGATCGGATAGGATAGGATAGATGATATTATAGTAAAGAGGATAGGATATGATAGAGGATAGGATAGGGGACTGGATAGGATAGAGGATAGGATAGGATAGAGGATAGGATAGGATAGAGGATAGGATAGGATAGAGGATAGGATAGGATAGACGATAGGATAGGATAGAAGATAGGATATGTTAGAGGATACGATATAGGATTGGATAGGATAGAGGATAGGATATGATAGAGGATAGGATAGGATAGAGGATAGGATAGGGGATTGGATAGAATAGAGGATAGGATAGGATACAGGATAGGATAGGATAGAGGATATGATAGGATAGAGGATAGGATAGGATAGAGGATAGGATAGGATAGAGAATAGGATAGGATAGAGGATAGGATAGGATAGAGGATCGGATAGGATAGGATAGAGGATAGGATAGGATAGAGGATCGGATAGGATAGGATAGATGATATTATAGTAAAGAGGATAGGATATGATAGAGGATAGGATAGGGGACTGGATAGGATAGAGGATAGGATAGGATAGAGGATAGGATAGGATAGAGCATAGGATAGGATAGCGGAAAGGATAGGATAGAGTATAGAATAGGATAGAGGATAAGATAGGATAGAGGTTAGGATATGATAGAGTATAGGATAGGATAGAGGATAGGATAGGATAGAGGATAGGATAGGATAGAGGATAGGATAGGATAGAGGATAGGATAGGATAGCGGAAAGGATAGGATAGAGTATAGAATAGGATAGAGGATAAGATAGGATAGAGGTTAGGATATGATAGAGTATAGGATAGGATAGAGGAGAGGATAGGGGATTGGATAGGATAGAGGATAGGATATGATATAGGATAGGATAGGATAGAGGGTAGGATAGGATAGAGGATAGGATAGGATAGGATAGAGAATAGGATAGGGGATTGGATAGAATAGAGGATAGGATAGGATACAGGATAGGATAGGATAGAGGATATGATAGGATAGAGGATAGGATAGGATAGAGGATAGGATAGGATAGAGAATAGGATAGGATAGAGGATAGGATAGGATAGAGGATAGGATAGGATAGAGAATAGGATAGGATAGAGGATAGGATAGGATAGAGGATCGGATAGGATAGGATAGAGGATAGGATAGGATAGAGGATCGGATAGGATAGGATAGATGATATTATAGTAAAGAGGATAGGATATGATAGAGGATAGGATAGGGGACTGGATAGGATAGAGGATAGGATAGGATAGAGGATAGGATAGGATAGAGGATAGGATAGGATAGAGGATAGGATAGGATAGACGATAGGATAGGATAGAAGATAGGATATGTTAGAGGATACGATATAGGATTGGATAGGATAGAGGATAGGATACTATAGAGGATAGGATAGAATAGAGGATAGGATAGGATTGAGGATAGGATAGGATACAGGATAGGATAGGATAGAGGATACGATATGGGATTGGATAGGATAGAGGATAGGATACGATAGAGGATAGGATAGGATAGGGGACTGGATAGGATAGAGGATAGGATAGGATAGAGGATAGGATAGGATAGAGGATACGATATAGGATTGGATAGGATAGAGGATAGGATACGATAGAGGATAGGATAGGATAGAGGATAGGATAGGATAGAGAATAGGATATAGGATTGGACAGGATAGAGGATAGGATAGGATAGAGGATATGATAGGATAGGACAGAGGATAGGATTGGATAGAGGATAGGATAGGATAGAGGATAGGATAGGATAGAGGATAGGATAGGATAGAGGATAGGATAGGATAGAGTATAGAATAGGATAGAGGATAAGATAGGATAGAGGTTAGGATATGATAGAGTATAGGATAGGATAGAGGAGAGGATAGGGGATTGGATAGGATAGAGGATAGGATATGATATAGGATAGGATAGGATAGAGGGTAGGATAGGATAGAGGATAGGATAGGATAGGATAGAGAATAGGATAGGGGATTGGATAGAATAGAGGATAGGATAGGATACAGGATAGGATAGGATAGAGGATATGATAGGATAGAGGATAGGATAGGATAGAGGATAGGATAGGATAGAGAATAGGATAGGATAGAGGATAGGATAGGATAGAGGATAGGATAGGATAGAGAATAGGATAGGATAGAGGATAGGATAGGATAGAGGATCGGATAGGATAGGATAGAGGATAGGATAGGATAGAGGATCGGATAGGATAGGATAGATGATATTATAGTAAAGAGGATAGGATATGATAGAGGATAGGATAGGGGACTGGATAGGATAGAGGATAGGATAGGATAGAGGATAGGATAGGATAGAGGATAGGATAGGATAGAGGATAGGATAGGATAGACGATAGGATAGGATAGAAGATAGGATATGTTAGAGGATACGATATAGGATTGGATAGGATAGAGGATAGGATACTATAGAGGATAGGATAGAATAGAGGATAGGATAGGATTGAGGATAGGATAGGATACAGGATAGGATAGGATAGAGGATACGATATGGGATTGGATAGGATAGAGGATAGGATACGATAGAGGATAGGATAGGATAGGGGACTGGATAGGATAGAGGATAGGATAGGATAGAGGATAGGATAGGATAGAGGATACGATATAGGATTGGATAGGATAGAGGATAGGATACGATAGAGGATAGGATAGGATAGAGGATAGGATAGGATAGAGAATAGGATATAGGATTGGACAGGATAGAGGATAGGATAGGATAGAGGATATGATAGGATAGGACAGAGGATAGGATTGGATAGAGGATAGGATAGGATAGAGGATAGGATAGGATAGAGGATAGGATAGGATAGAGGATAGGATAGGATAGAGGATAGGATAGGATAGGGTAGATGATATTAAAGTAAAGAGGATAGGATATGATAGAGGATAGGATAGGGGACTGGATAGGATAGAGGATAGGATAGGATAGAGGATAGGATAGGATAGAGGATACGATATAGGATTGGATAGGAAGAGGATAGGATACGATAGAGGATAGGATAGAATAGAGGATAGGATAGGATAGAGGATAGGATAGGATAGAGGATAGGATAGGATATAGGATAGGATAGGATAGAGGATAGGATAGGATAGAGGATAGGATAGGATAGAGGATAGGATAGGATAGAGCATAGGATAGGATAGAGGATAGGATAGGATAGAGGATATGATAGGATAGGATAGAGGATAGGATTGGATAGAGGATAGGATAGGATAGAGGATAGGATAGGATAGAGGATAGGATAGGATAGAGGATAGGATAGGATAGGATAGATGATATTATAGTAAAGAGGATAGGATATGATAGAGGATAGGATAGGATAGAGGATACGATACGATAGAGGATAGGATAGAATAGAGGATAGGATAGGATAGAGGATAGGATAGGATACAGGATAGGATAGGATAGAGGATACGATATGGGATTGGATAGGATAGAGGATAGGATACGATAGAGGATAGGATAGGATAGAGGATAGGATAGGATAGAGAATAGGATATAGGATTGGATAGGATAGAGGATTGAATAGGATAGAGGATAGGATAGGATAGAGGATATGATAGGATAGGATAGAGGATAGGATAGGATAGAGGATAGGATAGGATATAGGATAGGATAGGATAGAGGATAGGATAGGATAGAGGATAGGATAGGATAGAGGATAGGATAGGATAGAGCATAGGATAGGATAGAGGATAGGATAGGATAGAGGATATGATAGGATAGGATAGAGGATAGGATTGGATAGAGGATAGGATAGGATAGAGGATAGGATAGGATAGAGGATAGGATAGGATAGAGGATAGGATAGGATAGGATAGATGATATTATAGTAAAGAGGATAGGATATGATAGAGGATAGGATAGGATAGAGGATACGATACGATAGAGGATAGGATAGAATAGAGGATAGGATAGGATAGAGGATAGGATAGGATACAGGATAGGATAGGATAGAGGATACGATATGGGATTGGATAGGATAGAGGATAGGATACGATAGAGGATAGGATAGGATAGAGGATAGGATAGGATAGAGAATAGGATATAGGATTGGATAGGATAGAGGATTGAATAGGATAGAGGATAGGATAGGATAGAGGATATGATAGGATAGGATAGAGGATAGGATTGGGTAGAGGATAGGATAGGATACAGGATAGGATAGGATAGAGGATATGATAGGATAGAGGATAGGATAGGATAGAGGATAGGATAGGATGGAGATTAGGATAGGATAGAGGATAGGATAGGATAGAGGATCGGATAGGATAGGATAGATGATATTATAGTAAAGAGGATAGGATATGATAGAGGATAGGATAGGGGACTGGATAGGATAGAGGATAGGATAGGATAGAGGATAGGATAGGATAGAGGATAGGATAGGTTAGAGGATACGATATAGGATTGGATAGGATAGAGGATAGGATACGATAGAGGATAGGATAGGATAGAGGATAGGATAGGATAGAGAATAGGATAGGATAGAGGATAGGATATGATAGAGGATAGGATAGGATAGAGGATAGGATAGGATAGAGGATAGGATAGGATAGCTGAAAGGATAGGATAGAGTATAGAATAGGATAGAGGATAAGATAGGATAGAGGTTAGGATATGATAGAGTATAGGATAGGATAGAGGAGAGGATAGGGGATTGGATAGGATAGAGGATAGGATATGATATAGGATAGGATAGGATAGAGGATAGGATATGATAGAGGATAGGATAGGATAGAGGATAGGATAGGGGATTGGATAGAATAGAGGATAGGATAGGATACAGGATAGGATAGGATAGAGGATATGATAGGATAGAGGATAGGATAGGATAGAGGATAGGATAGGATAGAGAATAGGATAGGATAGAGGATAGGATAGGATAGAGGATCGGATAGGATAGGATAGAGGATAGGATAGGATAGAGGATCGGATAGGATAGGATAGATGATATTATAGTAAAGAGGATAGGATATGATAGAGGATAGGATAGGGGACTGGATAGGATAGAGGATAGGATAGGATAGAGGATAGGATAGGATAGAGCATAGGATAGGATAGCGGAAAGGATAGGATAGAGTATAGAATAGGATAGAGGATAAGATAGGATAGAGGTTAGGATATGATAGAGTATAGGATAGGATAGAGGATAGGATAGGATAGAGGATAGGATAGGATAGAGGATAGGATAGGATAGAGGATAGGATAGGATAGCGGAAAGGATAGGATAGAGTATAGAATAGGATAGAGGATAAGATAGGATAGAGGTTAGGATATGATAGAGTATAGGATAGGATAGAGGAGAGGATAGGGGATTGGATAGGATAGAGGATAGGATATGATATAGGATAGGATAGGATAGAGGGTAGGATAGGATAGAGGATAGGATAGGATAGGATAGAGAATAGGATAGGGGATTGGATAGAATAGAGGATAGGATAGGATACAGGATAGGATAGGATAGAGGATATGATAGGATAGAGGATAGGATAGGATAGAGGATAGGATAGGATAGAGAATAGGATAGGATAGAGGATAGGATAGGATAGAGGATAGGATAGGATAGAGAATAGGATAGGATAGAGGATAGGATAGGATAGAGGATCGGATAGGATAGGATAGAGGATAGGATAGGATAGAGGATCGGATAGGATAGGATAGATGATATTATAGTAAAGAGGATAGGATATGATAGAGGATAGGATAGGGGACTGGATAGGATAGAGGATAGGATAGGATAGAGGATAGGATAGGATAGAGGATAGGATAGGATAGAGGATAGGATAGGATAGACGATAGGATAGGATAGAGGATAGGATAGGCTAGAGGATACGATATAGGAGTGGATAGGATAGAGGATAGGATACGATAGAGGATAGGATAGGATAGAGGATAGGATAGGATAGAGGATCGGATAGGATAGGATAGATGATATTATAGTAAAGAGGATAGGATATGATAGAGGATAGGGTAGGGGACTGGATAGGATAGAGGATAGGATAGGATAGAGGATAGGATAGGATAGAAGATAGGATATGTTAGAGGATACGATATAGGATTGGATAGGATAGAGGATAGGATACGATAGAGGATAGGATAGAATAGAGGATAGGATAGGATAGAGGATAGGATAGGATAGAGGATAGGATAGGGGACTGGATAGGATATAGGATAGGATAGGATAGAGGATAGGATAGGATAGAGGATAGGATAGGATAGAGGATAGGATAGGATAGAGGATAGGATAGGATAGAGGATAGGATAGGATAGAGGATAGGATAGGATAGGATAGATGATATTATAGTAAAGAGGATAGGATATGATAGAGGATAGGATAGGATAGAGGATACGATACGATAGAGGATAGGATAGAATAGAGGATAGGATAGGATAGAGGATAGGATAGGATACAGGATAGGATAGGATAGAGGATACGATATGGGATTGGATAGGATAGAGGATAGGATAGGATAGAGGATAGGATAGGATAGAGGATAGGATAGGATAGAGAATAGGATATAGGATTGGATAGGATAGAGTATTGAATAGGATAGAGGATAGGATAGGATAGAGGATATGATAGGATAGGATAGAGGATAGGATTGGGTAGAGGATAGGATAGGATACAGGATAGGATAGGATAGAGGATATGATAGGATAGAGGATAGGATAGGATAGAGGATAGGATAGGATAGAGCATAGGATAGGATAGAAGATAGGATAGGATAGAGGATATGATAGGATAGGATAGAGGATAGGATTGGATAGAGGATAGGATAGGATAGAGGATAGGATAGGATAGAGAATAGGATAGGATAGAGGATAGGATAGGATAGGATAGATGATATTATAGTAAAGAGGATAGGATATGATAGAGGATAGGATAGGGGACTGGATAGGATAGAGGATAGGATAGGATAGAGGATAGGATAGGATAGAGGATACGATATAGGATTGGATAGGATAGAGGATAGGATACGATAGCGGAAAGGATAGGATAGAGTATAGAATAGGATAGAGGATAAGATAGGATAGAGGTTAGGATATGATAGAGTATAGGATAGGATAGAGGAGAGGATAGGGGATTGGATAGGATAGAGGATAGGATATGATATAGGATAGGATAGGATAGAGGGTAGGATAGGATAGAGGATAGGATAGGATAGGATAGAGAATAGGATATAGGATTGGATTGGATAGAGGATAGAATAGGATAGAGGATAAGATACGATAGAGGATAGGATATGATAGAGGATAGGATAGGATAGAGGATAGGATAGGGGATTGGATAGAATAGAGGATAGGATAGGATACAGGATAGGATAGGATAGAGGATATGATAGGATAGAGGATAGGATAGGATAGAGGATAGGATAGGATAGAGAATAGGATAGGATAGAGGATAGGATAGGATAGAGGATCGGATAGGATAGGATAGAGGATCGGATAGGATAGGATAGATGATATTATAGTAAAGAGGATAGGATATGATAGAGGATAGGATAGGGGACTGGATAGGATAGAGGATAGGATAGGATAGAGGATAGGATAGGATAGAGGATAGGATAGGATAGAGGATAGGATAGGATAGCGGAAAGGATAGGATAGAGTATAGAATAGGATAGAGGATAAGATAGGATAGAGGTTAGGATATGATAGAGTATAGGATAGGATAGAGGAGAGGATAGGGGATTGGATAGGATAGAGGATAGGATATGATATAGGATAGGATAGGATAGAGGGTAGGATAGGATAGAGGATAGGATAGGATAGGATAGAGAATAGGATATAGGATTGGATTGGATAGAGGATAGAATAGGATAGAGGATAAGATAGGATAGAGGATAGGATATGATAGAGGATAGGATAGGATAGAGGATACGATAGGGGATTGGATAGAATAGAGGTTAGGATAGGATACAGGATAGGATAGGATAGAGGATATGATAGGATAGAGGATAGGATAGGATAGAGGATAGGATAGGATAGAGAATAGGATAGGATAGAGGATAGGATAGGATAGAGGATCGGATAGGATAGGATAGAGGATCGGATAGGATAGGATAGATGATATTATAGTAAAGAGGATAGGATATGATAGAGGATAGGATAGGGGACTGGATAGGATAGAGGATAGGATAGGATAGAGGATAGGATAGGATAGAGGATAGGATAGGATAGAGGATAGGATAGGATAGCCGAAAGGATAGGATAGAGTATAGAATAGGATAGAGGATAAGATAGGATAGAGGTTAGGATATGATAGAGGATAGGATAGGATAGAGGATAGGATAGGGGATTGGATAGAATAGAGGATATGATAGGATAGAGGATAGGATAGGATAGAGGATAGGATAGGATAGAGAATAGGATAGGATAGAGGATAGGATAGGATAGAGGATAGGATAGGATAGAGAATAGGATAGGATAGAGGATAGGATAGGATAGAGGATCGGATAGGATAGGATAGAGGATAGGATAGGATAGAGGATCGGATAGGATAGGATAGATGATATTATAGTAAAGAGGATAGGATATGATAGAGGATAGGATAGGGGACTGGATAGGATAGAGGATAGGATAGGATAGAGGATAGGATAGGATAGAGGATAGGATAGGATAGAGGATAGGATAGGATAGACGATAGGATAGGATAGAGGATAGGATAGGCTAGAGGATACGATATAGGAGTGGATAGGATAGAGGATAGGATACGATAGAGGATAGGATAGGATAGAGGATAGGATAGGATAGAGGATCGGATAGGATAGGATAGATGATATTATAGTAAAGAGGATAGGATATGATAGAGGATAGGGTAGGGGACTGGATAGGATAGAGGATAGGATAGGATAGAGGATAGGATAGGATAGAAGATAGGATATGTTAGAGGATACGATATAGGATTGGATAGGATAGAGGATAGGATACGATAGAGGATAGGATAGAATAGAGGATAGGATAGGATAGAGGATAGGATAGGATAGAGGATAGGATAGGGGACTGGATAGGATAGAGGATAGGATAGGATAGAGGATAGGATAGGATAGAGGATAGGATAGGATAGAGGATAGGATAGGATAGAGAATAGGATATAGGATTGGACAGGATAGAGGATAGGATAGGATAGAGGATATGATAGGATAGGACAGAGGATAGGATTGGATAGAGGATAGGATAGGATAGAGGATAGGATAGGATAGAGGATAGGATAGAGGATAGGATAGGATAGGGTAGATGATATTATAGTAAAGAGGATAGGATATGATAGAGGATAGGATAGGGGACTGGATAGGATAGAGGATAGGATAGGATAGAGGATAGGATAGGATAGAGGATAGGATAGGATAGAGGATACGATATAGGATTGGATAGGATAGAGGATAGGATACGATAGAGGATAGGATAGAATAGAGGATAGGATAGGATAGGATAGAGGATAGTATAGGATAGAGGATAGTATAGGATAGAGGATAGGATAGGATATAGGATAGGATAGGATAGAGGATAGTATAGGATAGAGGATAGGATAGGATAGGATAGAGGATAGGATAGGATAGAGCATAGGATAGGATAGAAGATAGGATAGGATAGAGGATATGATAGGATAGGATAGAGGATAGGATTGGATAGAGGATAGGATAGGATAGAGGATAGGATAGGATAGAGAATAGGATAGGATAGAGGATAGGATAGGATAGGATAGATGATATTATAGTAAAGAGGATAGGATATGATAGAGGATAGGATAGGGGACTGGATAGGATAGAGGATAGGATAGGATAGAGGATAGGATAGGATAGAGGATACGATATAGGATTGGATAGGATAGAGGATAGGATACGATAGCGGAAAGGATAGGATAGAGTATAGAATAGGATAGAGGATAAGATAGGATAGAGGTTAGGATATGATAGAGTATAGGATAGGATAGAGGAGAGGATAGGGGATTGGATAGGATAGAGGATAGGATATGATATAGGATAGGATAGGATAGAGGGTAGGATAGGATAGAGGATAGGATAGGATAGGATAGAGAATAGGATATAGGATTGGATTGGATAGAGGATAGAATAGGATAGAGGATAAGATACGATAGAGGATAGGATATGATAGAGGATAGGATAGGATAGAGGATAGGATAGGGGATTGGATAGAATAGAGGATAGGATAGGATACAGGATAGGATAGGATAGAGGATATGATAGGATAGAGGATAGGATAGGATAGAGGATAGGATAGGATAGAGAATAGGATAGGATAGAGGATAGGATAGGATAGAGGATCGGATAGGATAGGATAGAGGATCGGATAGGATAGGATAGATGATATTATAGTAAAGAGGATAGGATATGATAGAGGATAGGATAGGGGACTGGATAGGATAGAGGATAGGATAGGATAGAGGATAGGATAGGATAGAGGATAGGATAGGATAGAGGATAGGATAGGATAGCGGAAAGGATAGGATAGAGTATAGAATAGGATAGAGGATAAGATAGGATAGAGGTTAGGATATGATAGAGTATAGGATAGGATAGAGGAGAGGATAGGGGATTGGATAGGATAGAGGATAGGATATGATATAGGATAGGATAGGATAGAGGGTAGGATAGGATAGAGGATAGGATAGGATAGGATAGAGAATAGGATATAGGATTGGATTGGATAGAGGATAGAATAGGATAGAGGATAAGATAGGATAGAGGATAGGATATGATAGAGGATAGGATAGGATAGAGGATACGATAGGGGATTGGATAGAATAGAGGTTAGGATAGGATACAGGATAGGATAGGATAGAGGATATGATAGGATAGAGGATAGGATAGGATAGAGGATAGGATAGGATAGAGAATAGGATAGGATAGAGGATAGGATAGGATAGAGGATCGGATAGGATAGGATAGAGGATCGGATAGGATAGGATAGATGATATTATAGTAAAGAGGATAGGATATGATAGAGGATAGGATAGGGGACTGGATAGGATAGAGGATAGGATAGGATAGAGGATAGGATAGGATAGAGGATAGGATAGGATAGAGGATAGGATAGGATAGCCGAAAGGATAGGATAGAGTATAGAATAGGATAGAGGATAAGATAGGATAGAGGTTAGGATATGATAGAGTATAGGATAGGATAGAGGAGAGGATAGGGGATTGGATAGGATAGAGGATAGGATATGATATAGGATAGGATAGGATAGAGGGTAGGATAGGATAGAGGATAGGATAGGATAGGATAGAGAATAGGATATAGGATTGGATTGGATAGAGGATAGAATAGGATAGAGGATAAGATAGGATAGAGGATAGGATATGATAGAGGATAGGATAGGATAGAGGATAGGATAGGGGATTGGATAGAATAGAGGATAGGATAGGATACAGGATAGGATAGGATAGAGGATATGATAGGATAGAGGATAGGATAGGATAGAGGATAGGATAGGATAGAGAATAGGATAGGATAGAGGATAGGATAGGATAGAGGATCGGATAGGATAGGATAGAGGATAGGATAGGATAGAGGATCGGATAGGATAGGATAGATGATATTATAGTAAAGAGGATAGGATATGATAGAGGATAGGATAGGGGACTGGATAGGATAGAGGATAGGATAGGATAGAGGATAGGATAGGATAGAGGATAGGATAGGATAGAGGATAGGATAGGATAGACGATAGGATAGGATAGAGGATAGGATAGGCTAGAGGATACGATATAGGAGTGGATAGGATAGAGGATAGGATACGATAGAGGATAGGATAGGATAGAGGATAGGATAGGATAGAGGATCGGATAGGATAGGATAGATGATATTATAGTAAAGAGGATAGGATATGATAGAGGATAGGGTAGGGGACTGGATAGGATAGAGGATAGGATAGGATAGAGGATAGGATAGGATAGAAGATAGGATATGTTAGAGGATACGATATAGGATTGGATAGGATAGAGGATAGGATACGATAGAGGATAGGATAGAATAGAGGATAGGATAGGATAGAGGATAGGATAGGATAGAGGATAGGATAGGGGACTGGATAGGATAGAGGATAGGATAGGATAGAGGATAGGATAGGATAGAGGATAGGATAGGATAGAGGATACGATATAGGATTGGATAGGATAGAGGATAGGATACGATAGAGGATAGGATAGGATAGAGGATAGGATAGGATAGAGAATAGGATATAGGATTGGACAGGATAGAGGATAGGATAGGATAGAGGATATGATAGGATAGGACAGAGGATAGGATTGGATAGAGGATAGGATAGGATAGAGGATAGGATAGGATAGAGGATAGGATAGAGGATAGGATAGGATAGGGTAGATGATATTATAGTAAAGAGGATAGGATATGATAGAGGATAGGATAGGGGACTGGATAGGATAGAGGATAGGATAGGATAGAGGATAGGATAGGATAGAGGATAGGATAGGATAGAGGATACGATATAGGATTGGATAGGATAGAGGATAGGATACGATAGAGGATAGGATAGAATAGAGGATAGGATAGGATAGGATAGAGGATAGTATAGGATAGAGGATAGTATAGGATAGAGGATAGGATAGGATATAGGATACGATAGGATAGAGGATAGTATAGGATAGAGGATAGGATAGGATAGGATAGAGGATAGGATAGGATAGAGCATAGGATAGGATAGAAGATAGGATAGGATAGAGGATATGATAGGATAGGATAGAGGATAGGATTGGATAGAGGATAGGATAGGATAGAGGATAGGATAGGATAGAGAATAGGATAGGATAGAGGATAGGATAGGATAGGATAGATGATATTATAGTAAAGAGGATAGGATATGATAGAGGATAGGATAGGGGACTGGATAGGATAGAGGATAGGATAGGATAGAGGATAGGATAGGATAGAGGATACGATATAGGATTGGATAGGACAGAGGATAGGATACGATAGCGGAAAGGATAGGATAGAGTATAGAATAGGATAGAGGATAAGATAGGATAGAGGTTAGGATATGATAGAGTATAGGATAGGATAGAGGAGAGGATAGGGGATTGGATAGGATAGAGGATAGGATATGATATAGGATAGGATAGGATAGAGGGTAGGATAGGATAGAGGATAGGATAGGATAGGATAGAGAATAGGATATAGGATTGGATTGGATAGAGGATAGAATAGGATAGAGGATAAGATACGATAGAGGATAGGATATGATAGAGGATAGGATAGGATAGAGGATAGGATAGGGGATTGGATAGAATAGAGGATAGGATAGGATACAGGATAGGATAGGATAGAGGATATGATAGGATAGAGGATAGGATAGGATAGAGGATAGGATAGGATAGAGAATAGGATAGGATAGAGGATAGGATAGGATAGAGGATCGGATAGGATAGGATAGAGGATCGGATAGGATAGGATAGATGATATTATAGTAAAGAGGATAGGATATGATAGAGGATAGGATAGGGGACTGGATAGGATAGAGGATAGGATAGGATAGAGGATAGGATAGGATAGAGGATAGGATAGGATAGAGGATAGGATAGGATAGCGGAAAGGATAGGATAGAGTATAGAATAGGATAGAGGATAAGATAGGATAGAGGTTAGGATATGATAGAGTATAGGATAGGATAGAGGAGAGGATAGGGGATTGGATAGGATAGAGGATAGGATATGATGTAGGATAGGATAGGGTAGAGGGTAGGATAGGATAGAGGATAGGATAGGATAGGATAGAGAATAGGATATAGGATTGGATTGGATAGAGGATAGAATAGGATAGAGGATAAGATAGGATAGAGGATAGGATATGATAGAGGATAGGATAGGATAGAGGATACGATAGGGGATTGGATAGAATAGAGGTTAGGATAGGATACAGGATAGGATAGGATAGAGGATATGATAGGATAGAGGATAGGATAGGATAGAGGATAGGATAGGATAGAGAATAGGATAGGATAGAGGATAGGATAGGATAGAGGATCGGATAGGATAGGATAGAGGATCGGATAGGATAGGATAGATGATATTATAGTAAAGAGGATAGGATATGATAGAGGATAGGATAGGGGACTGGATAGGATAGAGGATAGGATAGGATAGAGGATAGGATAGGATAGAGGATAGGATAGGATAGAGGATAGGATAGGATAGCCGAAAGGATAGGATAGAGTATAGAATAGGATAGAGGATAAGATAGGATAGAGGTTAGGATATGATAGAGTATAGGATAGGATAGAGGAGAGGATAGGGGATTGGATAGGATAGAGGATAGGATATGATATAGGATAGGATAGGATAGAGGGTAGGATAGGATAGAGGATAGGATAGGATAGGATAGAGAATAGGATATAGGATTGGATTGGATAGAGGATAGAATAGGATAGAGGATAAGATAGGATAGAGGATAGGATATGATAGAGGATAGGATAGGATAGAGGATAGGATAGGGGATTGGATAGAATAGAGGATAGGATAGGATAGGATAGAGGATAGTATAGGATAGAGGATAGGATAGGATAGGATAGAGGATAGGATAGGATAGAGGATAGGATAGGATAGAGGATACGATATAGGATTGGATAGGATAGAGGATACGATATAGGATTGGATAGGATAGAGGATAGGATACGATAGAGGATAGGATAGGATAGAGGATAGGATAGGATAGGGAATAGGATATAGGATTGGACAGGATAGAGGATAGGATAGGATAGAGGATATGATAGGATAGGACAGAGGATAGGATTGGATAGAGGATAGGATAGGATAGAGGATAGGATAGGATAGAGGATAGGATAGGATAGAGGATAGGATAGGATAGGGTAGATGATATTATAGTAAAGAGGATAGGATATGATAGAGGATAGGATAGGGGACTGGATAGGATAGAGGATAGGATAGGATAGAGGATACGATATAGGATTGGATAGGATAGAGGATAGGATACGATAGAGGATAGGATAGAATAGAGGATAGGATAGGATAGGATAGATAATATTATAGTAAAGAGGATAGGATATGATAGAGGATAGGATAGGGGACTGGATAGGATAGAGGATACGATAGGATAGAGGATAGGATAGGATAGAGGATAGGATAGGATAGAGGATACGATATAGGATTGGATAGGATAGAGGATACGATATAGGATTGGATAGGATAGAGGATAGGATACGATAGAGGATAGGATAGGATAGAGGATAGGATAGGATAGGGAATAGGATATAGGATTGGACAGGATAGAGGATAGGATAGGATAGAGGATATGATAGGATAGGACAGAGGATAGGATTGGATAGAGGATAGGATAGGATAGAGGATAGGATAGGATAGAGGATAGGATAGGATAGAGGATAGGATAGGATAGGGTAGATGATATTATAGTAAAGAGGATAGGATATGATAGAGGATAGGATAGGGGACTGGATAGGATAGAGGACAGGATAGGATAGAGGATACGATATAGGATTGGATAGGATAGAGGATAGGATACGATAGAGGATAGGATAGAATAGAGGATAGGATAGGATAGGATAGAGGATAGTATAGGATAGAGGATAGGATAGGATATAGGATAGGATAGGATAAAGGATAGGATAGGATAGAGGATAGGATACGATAGAGGATAGGATAGGATAGAGGATAGGATAGGATAGAGAATAGGATATAGGATTGGATAGGATAGAGGATAGAATAGGATAGAGGATAGGATAGGATAGAGGATAAGATAGGATAGAGGTTAGGATATGATAGTGTATAGGATAGGATAGAGGAGAGGATAGGGGATTGGATAGGATAGAGGATAGGATATGATATAGGATCGGATAGGATAGAGGGTAGGATAGGATAGAGGATAGGATAGGATAGGATAGGGAATAGGATATAGGATTGGATTGGATAGAGGATAGAATAGGATAGAGGATAAGATAGGATAGAGGATAGGATATGATAGAGGATAGGATAGGATAGAGGATAGGATAGGGGATTGGATAGAATAGAGGATAGGATAGGATACAGGATAGGATAGGATAGAGGATATGATAGGATAGAGGATAGGATAGGATAGAGGATAGGATAGGATAGACGATAGGATAGGATAGAGGATAGGATAGGCTAGAGGATACGATATAGGAGTGGATAGGATAGAGGATAGGATACGATAGAGGATAGGATAGGATAGAGGATCGGATAGGATAGGATAGATGATATTATATTAAAGAGGATAGGATATGATAGAGGATAGGGTAGGGGACTGGATAGGATAGAGGATAGGATAGGATAGAGGATAGGATAGGATAGAAGATAGGATATGTTAGAGGATACGATATAGGATTGGATAGGATAGAGGATAGGATACGATAGAGGATAGGATAGAATAGAGGATAGGATAGGATAGAGGATAGGATAGGATAGAGGATAGGATAGGATAGAGAATAGGATAGGATAGAGGATCGGATAGGATAGGATAGAGGATCGGATAGGATAGGATAGATGATAGGATAGGATAGGGTAGATGATATTATAGTAAAGAGGATAGGATATGATAGAGGATAGGATAGGGGACTGGATAGGATAGAGGATAGGATAGGATAGAGGATAGGATAGGATAGAGGATAGGATAGGATAGAGGATAGGATAGGATAGAGGATAAGATAGGATAGACGATAGGATAGGATAGAGGATAGGATAGGCTAGAGGATACGATATAGGAGTGGATAGGATAGAGGATAGGATACGATAGAGGATAGGATAGGATAGAGGCTAGGATAGGATAGAGGATCGGATAGGATAGGATAGATGATATTATAGTAAAGAGGATAGGATATGATAGAGGATAGGGTAGGGGACTGGATAGGATAGAGGATAGGATAGGATAGAGGATAGGATAGGATAGAAGATAGGATATGTTAGAGGATACGATATAGGATTGGATAGGATAGAGGATAGGATACGATAGAGGATAGGATAGAATAGAGGATAGGATAGGATAGAGGATAGGATAGGATAGAGGATAGGATTGGATAGAGGATAGGATAGGATAGAGGATAGGATAGGATAGAGGATAGGATAGGATAGAGGATAGGATAGGATAGGGTAGATGATATTATAGTAAAGAGGATAGGATATGATAGAGGATAGGATAGGGGACTGGATAGGATAGAGGATAGGATAGGATAGAGGATAGGATAGGATAGAGGATACGATATAGGATTGGATAGGATAGAGGATAGGATACGATAGAGGATAGGATAGAATAGAGGATAGGATAGGATAGGATAGAGGATAGTATAGGATAGAGGATAGGATAGGATATAGGATAGGATAGGATAGAGGATAGTATAGGATAGAGGATAGGATAGGATAGGATAGAGGATAGGATAGGATAGAGCATAGGATAGGATAGAGGATAGGATAGGATAGAGGATATGATAGGATAGGATAGAGGATAGGATTGGATAGAGGATAGGATAGGATAGAGGATAGGATAGGATAGAGAATAGGATAGGATAGAGGATAGGATAGGATAGGATAGATGATATTATAGCAAAGAGGATAGGATATGATAGAGGATAGGATAGGGGACTGGATAGGATAGAGGATACGATAGGATAGAGGATAGGATAGGATAGAGGATAGGATAGGATAGAGGATACGATATAGGATTGGATAGGATAGAGGATACGATATAGGATTGGATAGGATAGAGGATAGGATACGATAGAGGATAGGATAGGATAGAGGATAGGATAGGATAGGGAATAGGATATAGGATTGGACAGGATAGAGGATAGGATAGGATAGAGGATATGATAGGATAGGACAGAGGATAGCATTGGATAGAGGATAGGATAGGATAGAGGATAGGATAGGATAGAGGATAGGATAGGATAGAGGATAGGATAGGATAGGGTAGATGATATTATAGTAAAGAGGATAGGATATGATAGAGGATAGGATAGGGGACTGGATAGGATAGAGGATAGGATAGGATAGAGGATACGATATAGGATTGGATAGGATAGAGGATAGGATACGATAGAGGATAGGATAGAATAGAGGATAGGATAGGATAGGATAGATGATATTATAGTAAAGAGGATAGGATATGATAGAGGATAGGATAGGGGACTGGATAGGATAGAGGATACGATAGGATAGAGGATAGGATAGGATAGAGGATAGGATAGGATAGAGGATACGATATAGGATTGGATAGGATAGAGGATACGATATAGGATTGGATAGGATAGAGGATAGGATACGATAGAGGATAGGATAGGATAGAGGATAGGATAGGATAGGGAATAGGATATAGGATTGGACAGGATAGAGGATAGGATAGGATAGAGGATATGATAGGATAGGACAGAGGATAGGATTGGATAGAGGATAGGATAGGATAGAGGATAGGATAGGATAGAGGATAGGATAGGATAGAGGATAGGATAGGATAGGGTAGATGATATTATAGTAAAGAGGATAGGATATGATAGAGGATAGGATAGGGGACTGGATAGGATAGAGGATAGGATAGGATAGAGGATACGATATAGGATTGGATAGGATAGAGGATAGGATACGATAGAGGATAGGATAGAATAGAGGATAGGATAGGATAGGATAGAGGATAGTATAGGATAGAGGATAGGATAGGATATAGGATAGGATAGGATAAAGGATAGGATAGGATAGAGGATAGGATACGATAGAGGATAGGATAGGATAGAGGATAGGATAGGATAGAGAATAGGATATAGGATTGGATAGGATAGAGGATAGAATAGGATAGAGGATAGGATAGGATAGAGGATAAGATAGGATAGAGGTTAGGATATGATAGTGTATAGGATAGGATAGAGGAGAGGATAGGGGATTGGATAGGATAGAGGATAGGATATGATATAGGATCGGATAGGATAGAGGGTAGGATAGGATATAGGATAGGATAGGATAGAGGATAGTATAGGATAGAGGATAGGATAGGATAGGATAGAGGATAGGATAGGATAGAGCATAGGATAGGATAGAGGATAGGATAGGATAGAGGATATGATAGGATAGGATAGAGGATAGGATTGGATAGAGGATAGGATAGGATAGAGGATAGGATAGGATAGAGAATAGGATAGGATAGAGGATAGGATAGGATAGGATAGATGATATTATAGCAAAGAGGATAGGATATGATAGAGGATAGGATAGGGGACTGGATAGGATAGAGGATACGATAGGATAGAGGATAGGATAGGATAGAGGATAGGATAGGATAGAGGATACGATATAGGATTGGATAGGATAGAGGATACGATATAGGATTGGATAGGATAGAGGATAGGATACGATAGAGGATAGGATAGGATAGAGGATAGGATAGGATAGGGAATAGGATATAGGATTGGACAGGATAGAGGATAGGATAGGATAGAGGATATGATAGGATAGGACAGAGGATAGCATTGGATAGAGGATAGGATAGGATAGAGGATAGGATAGGATAGAGGATAGGATAGGATAGAGGATAGGATAGGATAGGGTAGATGATATTATAGTAAAGAGGATAGGATATGATAGAGGATAGGATAGGGGACTGGATAGGATAGAGGATAGGATAGGATAGAGGATACGATATAGGATTGGATAGGATAGAGGATAGGATACGATAGAGGATAGGATAGAATAGAGGATAGGATAGGATAGGATAGATGATATTATAGTAAAGAGGATAGGATATGATAGAGGATAGGATAGGGGACTGGATAGGATAGAGGATACGATAGGATAGAGGATAGGATAGGATAGAGGATAGGATAGGATAGAGGATACGATATAGGATTGGATAGGATAGAGGATACGATATAGGATTGGATAGGATAGAGGATAGGATACGATAGAGGATAGGATAGGATAGAGGATAGGATAGGATAGGGAATAGGATATAGGATTGGACAGGATAGAGGATAGGATAGGATAGAGGATATGATAGGATAGGACAGAGGATAGGATTGGATAGAGGATAGGATAGGATAGAGGATAGGATAGGATAGAGGATAGGATAGGATAGAGGATAGGATAGGATAGGGTAGATGATATTATAGTAAAGAGGATAGGATATGATAGAGGATAGGATAGGGGACTGGATAGGATAGAGGATAGGATAGGATAGAGGATACGATATAGGATTGGATAGGATAGAGGATAGGATACGATAGAGGATAGGATAGAATAGAGGATAGGATAGGATAGGATAGAGGATAGTATAGGATAGAGGATAGGATAGGATATAGGATAGGATAGGATAAAGGATAGGATAGGATAGAGGATAGGATACGATAGAGGATAGGATAGGATAGAGGATAGGATAGGATAGAGAATAGGATATAGGATTGGATAGGATAGAGGATAGAATAGGATAGAGGATAGGATAGGATAGAGGATAAGATAGGATAGAGGTTAGGATATGATAGTGTATAGGATAGGATAGAGGAGAGGATAGGGGATTGGATAGGATAGAGGATAGGATATGATATAGGATCGGATAGGATAGAGGGTAGGATAGGATAGAGGATAGGATAGGATAGGATAGGGAATAGGATATAGGATTGGATTGGATAGAGGATAGAATAGGATAGAGGATAAGATAGGATAGAGGATAGGATATGATAGAGGATAGGATAGGATAGAGGATAGGATAGGGGATTGGATAGAATAGAGGATAGGATAGGATACAGGATAGGATAGGATAGAGGATATGATAGGATAGAGGATAGGATAGGATAGAGGATAGGATAGGATAGACGATAGGATAGGATAGAGGATAGGATAGGCTAGAGGATACGATATAGGAGTGGATAGGATAGAGGATAGGATACGATAGAGGATAGGATAGGATAGAGGATCGGATAGGATAGGATAGATGATATTATATTAAAGAGGATAGGATATGATAGAGGATAGGGTAGGGGACTGGATAGGATAGAGGATAGGATAGGATAGAGGATAGGATAGGATAGAAGATAGGATATGTTAGAGGATACGATATAGGATTGGATAGGATAGAGGATAGGATACGATAGAGGATAGGATAGAATAGAGGATAGGATAGGATAGAGGATAGGATAGGATAGAGGATAGGATAGGATAGAGAATAGGATAGGATAGAGGATCGGATAGGATAGGATAGAGGATCGGATAGGATAGGATAGATGATAGGATAGGATAGGGTAGATGATATTATAGTAAAGAGGATAGGATATGATAGAGGATAGGATAGGGGACTGGATAGGATAGAGGATAGGATAGGATAGAGGATAGGATAGGATAGAGGATAGGATAGGATAGAGGATAGGATATGATAGAGGATAGGATAGGGGACTGGATAGGATAGAGGATACGATAGGATAGAGGATAGGATAGGATAGAGGATAGGATAGGATAGAGGATACGATATAGGATTGGATAGGATAGAGGATACGATATAGGATTGGATAGGATAGAGGATAGGATACGATAGAGGATAGGATAGGATAGAGGATAGGATAGGATAGGGAATAGGATATAGGATTGGACAGGATAGAGGATAGGATAGGATAGAGGATATGATAGGATAGGACAGAGGATAGCATTGGATAGAGGATAGGATAGGATAGAGGATAGGATAGGATAGAGGATAGGATAGGATAGAGGATAGGATAGGATAGGGTAGATGATATTATAGTAAAGAGGATAGGATATGATAGAGGATAGGATAGGGGACTGGATAGGATAGAGGATAGGATAGGATAGAGGATACGATATAGGATTGGATAGGATAGAGGATAGGATACGATAGAGGATGGGATAGAATAGAGGATAGGATAGGATAGGATAGATGATATTATAGTAAAGAGGATAGGATATGATAGAGGATAGGATAGGGGACTGGATAGGATAGAGGATACGATAGGATAGAGGATAGGATAGGATAGAGGATAGGATAGGATAGAGGATACGATATAGGATTGGATAGGATAGAGGATACGATATAGGATTGGATAGGATAGAGGATAGGATACGATAGAGGATAGGATAGGATAGAGGATAGGATAGGATAGGGAATAGGATATAGGATTGGACAGGATAGAGGATAGGATAGGATAGAGGATATGATAGGATAGGACAGAGGATAGGATTGGATAGAGGATAGGATAGGATAGAGGATAGGATAGGATAGAGGATAGGATAGGATAGAGGATAGGATAGGATAGGGTAGATGATATTATAGTAAAGAGGATAGGATATGATAGAGGATAGGATAGGGGACTGGATAGGATAGAGGATAGGATAGGATAGAGGATACGATATAGGATTGGATAGGATAGAGGATAGGATACGATAGAGGATAGGATAGAATAGAGGATAGGATAGGATAGGATAGAGGATAGTATAGGATAGAGGATAGGATAGGATATAGGATAGGATAGGATAAAGGATAGGATAGGATAGAGGATAGGATACGATAGAGGATAGGATAGGATAGAGGATAGGATAGGATAGAGAATAGGATATAGGATTGGATAGGATAGAGGATAGAATAGGATAGAGGATAGGATAGGATAGAGGATAAGATAGGATAGAGGTTAGGATATGATAGTGTATAGGATAGGATAGAGGAGAGGATAGGGGATTGGATAGGATAGAGGATAGGATATGATATAGGATCGGATAGGATAGAGGGTAGGATAGGATAGAGGATAGGATAGGATAGGATAGGGAATAGGATATAGGATTGGATTGGATAGAGGATAGAATAGGATAGAGGATAAGATAGGATAGAGGATAGGATATGATAGAGGATAGGATAGGATAGAGGATAGGATAGGGGATTGGATAGAATAGAGGATAGGATAGGATACAGGATAGGATAGGATAGAGGATATGATAGGATAGAGGATAGGATAGGATAGAGGATAGGATAGGATAGACGATAGGATAGGATAGAGGATAGGATAGGCTAGAGGATACGATATAGGAGTGGATAGGATAGAGGATAGGATACGATAGAGGATAGGATAGGATAGAGGCTAGGATAGGATAGAGGATCGGATAGGATAGGATAGATGATATTATAGTAAAGAGGATAGGATATGATAGAGGATAGGGTAGGGGACTGGATAGGATAGAGGATAGGATAGGATAGAGGATAGGATAGGATAGAAGATAGGATATGTTAGAGGATACGATATAGGATTGGATAGGATAGAGGATAGGATACGATAGAGGATAGGATAGAATAGAGGATAGGATAGGATAGAGGATAGGATAGGATAGAGGATAGGATTGGATAGAGGATAGGATAGGATAGAGGATAGGATAGGATAGAGGATAGGATAGGATAGAGGATAGGATAGGATAGGATAGATGATATTATAGTAAAGAGGATAGGATATGATAGAGGATAGGATAGGATAGAGGATACGATACGATAGAGGATAGGATAGAATAGAGGATAGGATAGGATAGAGGATAGGATAGGATACAGGATAGGATAGGATAGAGGATACGATATGGGATTGGATAGGATAGAGGATAGGATACGATAGAGGATAGGATAGGATAGAGGATAGGATAGGATAGAGAATAGGATATAGGATTGGATAGGATAGAGGATTGAATAGGATAGAGGATAGGATAGGATAGAGGATATGATAGGATAGGATAGAGGATAGGATTGGGTAGAGGATAGGATAGGATAGAGGATAGGATAGGATAGAGGATAGGATAGGATAGAGCATAGGATAGGATAGAGGATAGGATAGGATAGAGGATATGATAGGATAGGATAGAGGATAGGATTGGATAGAGGATAGGATAGGATAGAGGATAGGATAGGATAGAGGATAGGATAGGATAGAGGATAGGATAGGATAGAGGATAGGATAGGATAGGATAGATGATATTATAGTAAAGAGGATAGGATATGATAGAGGATAGGATAGGGGACTGGATAGGATAGAGGATAGCATAAGATAGAGGATAGGATAGGATAGAGGATACGATATAGGATTGCATAGGATAGAGGATAGAATAGGATAGAGGATAGGATAGGATACAGGAGAGGATAGGATAGAGGATACGATATGGGATTGGATAGGATAGAGGATAGGATACGATAGAGGATAGGATAGGATAGAGGATAGGATAGGATAGAGAATAGGATATAGGATTGGACAGGATAGAGGATAGGATAGGATAGAGGATATGATAGGATAGGACAGAGGATAGGATTGGATAGAGGATAGGATAGGATAGAGGATAGGATAGGATAGAGGATAGGATAGGATAGAGGATAGGATAGGATAGGGTAGATGATATTATAGTAAAGAGGATAGGATATGATAGAGGATAGGATAGGGGACTGGATAGGATAGAGGATAGGATAGGATAGAGGATAGGATAGGATAGAGGATAGGATAGGATAGAGGATAGGATAGGATAGAGCATAGGATAGGATAGAGGATAGGATAGGATAGAGGATAGGATTCGATAGAGGATAGGATAGGATAGAGGATAGGATAGGATAGAGAATAGGATATAGGATTGGACAGGATAGAGGATAGAATAGGATAGAGGATAGGATAGGATACAGGAGAGGATAGGATAGAGGATACGATATGGGATTGGATAGGATAGAGGATAGGATACGATAGAGGATAGGATAGGATAGAGGATAGGATAGGATAGAGAATAGGATATAGGAGTGGATCGGATAGAGGATAGAATAGGATAGAGGATAGGATAGGATAGAGGATAGGATATGATAGAGGATAGGATAGGATAGAGGATAGGATACGATAGTGGATACGATAGGGGATTGGATAGAATAGAGGATAGGATAGTGGATACGATAGGGGATTGGATAGAATAGAGGATAGGATAGGATGCAGGATAGCATAGGATAGAGGATATGATAGGATAGAGGACAGGATAGGATAGAGGATAGGATAGGATAGATGATATGATAGGATAGAGGATAGGATAGGGTAGAGGACAGGTTAGCATAGAGGATAGGATAGGATAGAGGATTCGATGGGATTGAGGATAGGATAGGATAGAGGATAGGATAGGGGATTGGATAGGATAGGATAGAGAATAGGATAGGATAGAGAATAGGGTAGGATAGGGGATACAATAGTATAGAGGATAGGATAGGATAGAGGATATGATAGGATAGGATAGAGGATAGGATTGGGTAGAGGATAGGATAGGATAGAGGATAGGATAGGATAGACGATGGGATAGGATAGAGCATAGGATAGGATAGAGGATAGGATAGGATAGAGGATATGATAGGATAGGATAGAGGATAGGATTGGATAGAGGATAGGATAGGATAGAGGATAGGATAGGATAGAGGATAGGATAGGATAGAGGATAGGATAGGATAGAGGATAGGATAGGATAGGATAGAGGATATTATAGTAAAGAGGATAGGATATGATAGAGGATAGGATAGGATAGAGGATAGGATAGGATAGAGGATACGATATAGGATTGGATAGGATAGAGGATAGAATAGGATAGAGGATAGGATAGGATAGAGGATAGGATATGATAGAGGATAGGATAGGATAGAGGATAGGATACGATAGTGGATACGATAGGGGATTGGATAGAATAGAGGATAGGATAGTGGATACGATAGGGGATTGGATAGAATAGAGGATAGGATAGGATGCAGGATAGCATAGGATAGAGGATATGATAGGATAGAGGACAGGATAGGATAGAGGATAGGATAGGATAGATGATATGATAGGATAGAGGATAGGATAGGGTAGAGGACAGGTTAGCATAGAGGATAGGATAGGATAGAGGATTCGATGGGATTGAGGATAGGATAGGATAGAGGATAGGATAGGGGATTGGATAGGATAGGATAGAGAATAGGATAGGATAGAGAATAGGGTAGGATAGGGGATACAATAGTATAGAGGATAGGATAGGATAGAGGATATGATAGGATAGGATAGAGGATAGGATTGGGTAGAGGATAGGATAGGATAGAGGATAGGATAGGATAGACGATGGGATAGGATAGAGCATAGGATAGGATAGAGGATAGGATAGGATAGAGGATATGATAGGATAGGATAGAGGATAGGATTGGATAGAGGATAGGATAGGATAGAGGATAGGATAGGATAGAGGATAGGATAGGATAGAGGATAGGATAGGATAGAGGATAGGATAGGATAGGATAGAGGATATTATAGTAAAGAGGATAGGATATGATAGAGGATAGGATAGGATAGAGGATAGGATAGGATAGAGGATACGATATAGGATTGGATAGGATAGAGGATAGGATACGATAGAGGATAGGATAGAATAGAGGATAGGATAGGATAGAGGATAGGATAGGATAGAGGATAGGATAGGATATAGGATAGGATAGGATATAGGAGTGGATAGGATAGAGGATAGGATAGGATAGAGGATAGGATAGGATAGAGCATAGGATAGGATAGAGGATAGGACAGGATAGAGGATATGATAGGATAGGATACAGGATAGGATTGGATAGAGGATAGGATAGGATAGAGGATAGGATAGGATAGAGAATAGGATATAGGATTGGACAGGATAGAGGATAGAATAGGATAGAGGATAGGATAGGATACAGGAGAGGATAGGATAGAGGATACGATATGGGATTGGATAGGATAGAGGATAGGATACGATAGAGGATAGGATAGGATAGGGGATTGGATAGAATAGAGGATAGGATAGGATACAGGATAGGATAGGATAGAGGATATGATAGGATAGAGGATAGGAGAGGATAGAGGATAGGATAGGATAGAGATTAGGATAGGATAGAGAATAGTATATAGGATTGGATAGGATAGAGGATTGAATAGGATAGAGGATAGGATAGGATAGAGGATATGATAGGATAGGATAGAGGATAGGATTGGGTAGAGGATAGGATAGGATAGAGGATAGGATAGGATAGAGGATAGGATAGGATAGAGCATAGGATAGGATAGAGGATAGGATAGGATAGAGGATATGATAGGATAGGATAGAGGATAGGATTGGATAGAGGATAGGATAGGATAGAGGATATGATAGGCTAGGATAGAGGATAGGATTGGATAGAGGATAGGATAGGATAGAGGATAGGATAGGATAGAGAATAGGATATAGGATTGGACAGGATAGAGGATAGAATAGGATAGAGGATAGGATAGGATACAGGAGAGGATAGGGTAGAGGATACGATATGGGATTGGATAGGATAGAGGATAGGATAGGATAGAGGATAGGATAGGATAGAGATTAGGATAGGATAGAGAATAGGATATAGGATTGGATAGGATAGAGGATTGAATAGGATAGAGGATAGGATAGGATAGAGGATATGATAGGATAGGATAGAGGATAGGATTGGGTAGAGGATAGGATAGGATAGAGGATAGGATTGGATAGAGGATAGGATAGGATAGAGGATAGGATAGGATAGAGGATAGGATAGGATAGAGGATAGGATAGGATATAGGATAGGATAGGATAGAGGATAGGATAGGATAGAGGATAGGATAGGATAGAGGATAGGATAGGATAGAGCATAGGATAGGATAGAGGATAGGATAGGATAGAGGATATGATAGGATAGGATAGAGGATAAGATTGGATAGAGGATAGGATAGGATAGAGGATAGGATAGGATAGAGAATAGGATATAGGATTGGACAGGATAGAGGATAGAATAGGATAGAGGATAGGATAGGATACAGGAGAGGATAGGGTAGAGGATACGATATGGGATTGGATAGGATAGAGGATAGGATACGATAGAGGATAGGATAGGGGACTGGATAGGATAGAGGATAGGATAGGATAGAGGATAGGATAGGATAGAGGATACGATATAGGATTGGACAGGATAGAGGATAGGATAGGATAGAGGATATGATAGGATAGGACAGAGGATAGGATTGGATAGAGGATAGGATAGGATAGAGGATAGGATAGGATAGAGGATAGGATAGGATAGAGGATAGGATAGGATAGAGGATAGGATAGGATAGAGGATAGGATAGGATAGGGTAGATGATATTATAGTAAAGAGGATAGGATATGATAGAGGATAGGATAGGAGACTGGATAGGATAGAGGATAGGATAGGATAGAGGATAGGATAGGATAGAGGATACGATATAGGATTGGATAGGATAGAGGATAGGATACGATAGAGGATAGGATAGAATAGAGGATAGGATAGGATAGAGGATAGTATAGGATAGAGGATAGGATAGGATATAGGATAGGATAGGATAGAGGATAGGATAGGATAGAGGATAGGATAGGATAGAGGATAGGATAGGATAGAGCATAGGATAGGATAGAGGATAGGATAGGATAGAGGATATGATAGGATAGGATAGAGGATAGGATTGGATAGAGGATAGGATAGGATAGAGGATAGGATAGGATAGAGAATAGGATATAGGATTGGACAGGATAGAGGATAGAATAGGATAGAGGATAGGATAGGATACAGGAGAGGATAGGATAGAGGATACGATATGGGATTGGATAGGATAGAGGATAGGATACGATAGAGGATAGGATAGGATAGGGGATTGGATAGAATAGAGGATAGGATAGGATACAGGATAGGATAGGATAGAGGATATGATAGGATAGAGGATAGCATAGGATAGAGGATAGGATTGGATACAGGATAGGATAGGATAGAGGATAGGATAGGATAGAGGATAGGATAGGATAGGATATAGGATAGGATAGGATAGAGGATAGGATAGGATAGAGGATAGGATAGGATAGAGCATAGGATAGGATAGAGGATAGGATAGGATAGAGGATATGATAGGATAGGATAGAGGATAGGATTGGATAGAGGATAGGATAGGATATAGGATAGGATAGGATAGAGGATAGGATAGGATAGAGAATAGGATATAGGATTGGACAGGATAGAGGATAGAATAGGATAGAGGATAGGATAGGATACAGGAGAGGATAGGGTAGAGGATACGATATGGGATAGGATACGATAGAGGATAGGATAGGATAGAGGATAGGATAGGATAGCGGAAAGGATAGGATAGAGTATAGAATAGGATAGAGGATAAGATAGGATAGAGGTTAGGATATGATAGAGTATAGGATAGGATAGAGGAGACGATAGGGGATTGGATAGGATAGAGGATAGGATATGATATAGGATAGGATAGGATAGAGGGTAGGATAGGATAGAGGATAGGATAGGATAGGATAGAGAATAGGATAGAGGATTGGATTGGATAGAGGATAGAATAGGATAGAGGATAAGATAGGATAGAACATAGGATATGATAGAGGATAGGATAGGATAGAGGATAGGATAGGGGATTGGATAGAATAGAGGATAGGATAGGATACAGGATAGGATAGGATAGAGGATATGATAGGATAGAGGATAGGATAGGATAGAGGATAGGATAGGATAGAGAATAGGATAGGATAGAGGATAGGATAGGATAGAGGATCGGATAGGATACGATAGAGGATAGGATAGGATAGAGGATAGTATAGGATAGAGAATAGGATATAGGATTGGATAGGATAGAGGATTGAATAGGATAGAGTATAGGATAGGATAGAGGATATGATAGGATAGGATAGAGGATAGGATTGGGTAGAGGATAGGATAGGATAGAGGATAGGATAGGATAGAGGATAGGATAGGATAGAGCATAGGATAGGATAGAGGATAGGATAGGATAGAGGATATGATAGGATAGGATAGAGGATAGGATTGAATAGAGGATAGGATAGGATAGAGGATAGGATAGGATAGAGAATAGGATAGAGGATAGGATAGGATAGAGGATAGAATAGGATAGAGGATAGGATAGGATACAGGAGAGGATAGGATAGAGGATACGATATGGGATTGGATAGGATAGATGATAGGATACGATAGAGGATAGGATAGGATAGAGGATAGGATAGGATAGAGAATAGGATATAGGAGTGGATAGGATAGAGGATAGAATAGGATAGAGGATAGGATAGGATAGAGGATAGGATATGATAGAGGATAGGATAGGATATAGGATAGGATAGGATAGAGGATACGATAGGGGATTGTATAGAATAGAGGATAGGATAGGATGCAGGATATGATAGGATAGGACAGAGGATAGGATTGGATAGAGGATAGGATAGGATAGAGGATAGGATAGGATAGAGGATAGGATAGGATAGAGGATACGATATAGGATTGGATAGGATAGAGGATAGGATACGATAGAGGATAGGATAGAATAGAGGATATGATAGGATAGAGGATAGGATAGGATAGAGGATAGGATAGGATAGAGATTAGGATAGGATAGAGAATAGGATATAGGATTGGATAGGATAGAGGATTGAATAGGATAGAGGATAGGATAGGATAGAGGATATGATAGGATAGGATAGAGGATAGGATTGGGTAGAGGATAGGATAGGATAGAGGATAGGATTGGATACAGGATAGGATAGGATAGAGGATAGGATAGGATAGAGGATAGGATAGGATAGAGGATAGGATAGGATATAGGATAGGATAGGATAGAGGATAGGATAGGATAGAGGATAGGATAGGATAGAGCATAGGATAGGATAGAGGATAGGATAGGATAGAGGATATGATAGGATAGGATAGAGGATAGGATTGGATAGAGGATAGGATAGGATATAGGATAGGATAGGATAGAGGATAGGATAGGATAGAAAATAGGATATAGGATTGGACAGGATAGAGGATAGAATAGGATAGAGGATAGGATAGGATACAGGAGAGGATAGGGTAGAGGATACGATATGGGATTGGATAGGATAGAGGATAGAATAGGATAGAGGATAGGATAGGATACAGGAGAGGATAGGGTAGAGGATACGATATGGGATTGGATAGGATAGAGGATAGGATACGATAGAGGATAGGATAGGGGACTGGATAGGATAGAGGATAGGATAGGATAGAGGATAGGATAGGATAGAGGATACGATATAGGATTGGACAGGATAGAGGATAGGATAGGATAGAGGATATGATAGGATAGGACAGAGGATAGGATTGGATAGAGGATAGGATAGGATAGAGGATAGGATAGGATAGAGGATAGGATAGGATAGAGGATAGGATAGGATAGAGGATAGGATAGGATAGAGGATAGGATAGGATTGGGTAGATGATATTATAGTAAAGAGGATAGGATATGATAGAGGATAGGATAGGGGACTGGATAGGATAGAGGATAGGATAGGATAGAGGATAGGATAGGATAGAGGATACGATATAGGATTGGATAGGATAGAGGATAGGATACGATAGAGGATAGGATAGAATAGAGGATAGGATAGGATAGAGGATAGTATAGGGTAGAGGATAGGATAGGATATAGGATAGGATAGGATAGAGGATAGGATAGGATAGAGGATAGGATAGGATAGAGGATAGGATAGGATAGAGAATAGGATATAGGATTGGACAGGATAGAGGATAGAATAGGATAGAGGATAGGATAGGATACAGGAGAGGATAGGGTAGAGGATACGATATGGGATTGGATAGGATAGAGGATAGGATACGATAGAGGATAGGATTGGATAGGGGATTGGATAGAATAGAGGATAGGATAGGATACAGGATAGGATAGGATAGAGGATATGATAGGATAGAGGATAGGATAGGATAGAGGATAGGATAGGATAGAGATTAGGATAGGATAGAGGATAGGATAGGATAGAGGATCGGATAGGATAGGATAGATGATATTATAGTAAAGAGGATAGGATATGATAGAGGATAGGATAGGGGACTGGATAGGATAGAGGATAGGATAGGATAGAGGATAGGATAGGTTAGAGGATACGATATAGGATTGGATAGGATAGAGGATAGGATACGATAGAGGATAGGATAGGGTAGAGGACAGGTTAGCATAGAGGATAGGATAGGATAGAGGATTCGATGGGATTGAGGATAGGATAGGATAGAGGATAGGATAGGGGATTGGATAGGATAGGATAGAGAATAGGGTAGGATAGAGGATACAATAGTATAGAGGATAGGATAGGATAGAGGATAGGATAGGATAGAGGATAGGATAGGATAGAGCATAGGATAGGATAGAGCATAGGATAGGATAGAGGATAGGATAGGATAGAGGATAGGATAGGATAGAGGATAGGATAGGATAGAGGATAGGATAGGATAGGATAGGGAATAGGATATAGGATTGGATAGGATGGAGGATAGAATAGGATACAGGATAGGATAGGATAGAGGGTATGATAGGATAGAGGATAGGATAGGATAGCGGATAGGATAGGATAGGGGATTGGATAGAATAGAGGATAGGATAGGATACAGGATAGGATAGGATAGAGGATATGATAGGATAGAGGATAGGATAGGATAGAGGATAGGATAGGATAGAGATTAGGATAGGATAGAGGATAGGATAGGATAGAGGATCGGATAGGATAGGATAGATGATATTATAGTAACGAGGATAGGATATGATAGAGGATAGGATAGGATAGAGGATAGGATAGGATATAGGATAGGATAGGTTAGAGGATACGATATAGGATTGGATAGGATAGAGGATAGGATACGATAGAGGACAGGATAGGATAGAGGATAGGATAGGATAGAGAATAGGATATAGGATTGGATAGGATAGAGGATAGGATATGATAGAGGATAGGATAGGATAGAGGATAGGATAGTTGATATTATAGTAAAGAGGATAGGATATGATAGAGGATAGGATAGGATACAGGATAGGATAGGATAGAGGATATGATAGGATACAGGATAGGATAGGATAGAGGATAGGATAGGATAGAGATTAGGATAGGATAGAGGATAGGATAGGATAGAGGATCGGATAGGATAGGATAGATGATATTATAGTAAAGAGGATAGGATATGATAGAGGATAGGATAGGGGACTGGATAGGATAGAGGATAGGATAGGATAGAGGATAGGATAGGATAGAGGATAGGATAGGGGATTGGATAGAATAGAGGATAGGATAGGATACAGGATAGGATAGGATAGAGGATATGATAGGATAGAGGATAGGATAGGATAGAGGATAGGATAGGATAGAGATTAGGATAGGATAGAGGATAGGATAGGATAGAGGATCGGATAGGATAGGATAGATGATATTATAGTAAAGAGGATAGGATATGATAGAGGATAGGATAGGGGACTGGATAGGATAGAGGATAGGATAGGATAGAGGATAGGATAGGTTAGAGGATACGATATAGGATTGGATAGGATAGAGGATAGGATACGATAGAGGATAGGATAGAATAGAGGATAGGATAGGATAGAGGATAGGATAGGATACAGGATAGGATAGGATAGAGGATAGGATAGGGTAGAGGACAGGTTAGCATAGAGGATAGGATAGGATAGAGGATTCGATGGGATTGAGGATAGGATAGGATAGAGGAGAGGATAGGGGATTGGATAGGATAGGATAGAGAATAGGGTAGGATAGAGGATACAATAGTATAGAGGATAGGATAGGATAGAGGATATGATAGGATAGGATAGAGGATAGGATTGGGTAGAGGATAGGATAGGATAGAGGATAGGATAGGATAGAGGATAGGATAGGATAGAGCATAGGATAGGATAGAGGATAGGATAGGATAGAGGATATGATAGGATAGGATAGAGGATAGGATTGGATAGAGGATAGGATAGGATAGAGGATAGGATAGGATAGAGGATAGGATAGGATAGAGGATAGGATAGGTTAGGATAGATGATATTATAGTAAAGAGGATAGGATATGATAGAGGATAGGATAGAGGATAGGATAGGATAGAGGATAGGATAGGATAGAGGATAGGATAGGATAGAGGATAGGATAGGATAGAGGATACGATATAGGATTGGATAGGATAGAGGATACGATACGATAGAGGATAGGATAGGATAGAGGATAGGATAGGATATAGGATAGGATAGGATAGAGGGTCGGATAGGATAGAGGATAGGATAGGATAGGATAGAGAATAGGATATAGGATTGGATAGGATAGAGGATAGAATAGGATACAGGATAGGATAGGATAGAGGATATGATAGGATAGAGGATAGGATAGGATAGAGGATAGGATAGGATAGGGGATTGGATAGAATAGAGGATAGGATAGGATACAGGATAGGATAGGATAGAGGATATGATAGGATAGAGGATAGGATAGGATAGAGGATAGGATAGGATAGAGATTAGGATACGATATAGGATTCGATAGGATAGAGGATCGGATAGGATAGGATAGATGATATTATAGTAAAGAGGATAGGATATGATAGAGGATAGGATAGGGGACTGGATAGGATAGAGGATAGGATATGATAGAGGATAGGATAGGTTAGAGGATACGATATAGGATTGGATAGGATAGAGGATAGGATAGGATAGGGGATTGGATAGAGTAGAGGATAGGATAGGATACAGGATAGGATAGGATAGAGGATATGATAGGATAGAGGATAGGATAGGATAGAGGATAGGATAGGATAGAGGATAGGATAGGATAGAGGATAGGATAGGATAGGATAGAGGATAGGATAGTTGATATTATAGTAAAGAGGATAGGATATGATAGAGGATAGGATAGGGGACTGGATAGGATAGAGGATAGGATAGGATAGAGGATAGGATAGGATAGAGGATAGGATAGGATAGGATAGAGGATAGGATACGACAGAGGATAGGATAGGATAGAGGATAGGATAGGCTAGAGGATACGATATAGGAGTGGATAGGATAGAGTATAGGATACGATAGAGGATAGGATAGGATATAGGATAGGATAGGGTAGCGGAAAGGATAGGATAGAGTATAGAATAGGATAGAGGATAAGATAGGATAGAGGTTAGGATATGATAGAGTATAGGATAGGATAGAGGATAGGATATGATAGAGGATAGGATAGGTTAGAGGATACGATATAGGATTGGATAGGATAGAGGATAGGATAGGATAGGGGATTGGATAGAATAGAGGATAGGATAGGATACAGGATAGGATAGGATAGAGGATATGATAGGATAGAGGATAGGATAGGATAGAGGATAGGATAGGATAGAGGATAGGATAGGATAGAGGATAGGATAGGATAGGATAGGATAGAGGACAGGATAGGATAGGGGATAGGATAGTTGATATTATAGTAAAGAGGATAGGATATGATAGAGGATAGGATAGGGGACTGGATAGGATAGAGGATAGGATAGGATAGAGGATAGGATAGGATAGGGTAGAGGATAGGATACGATAGAGGATAGGATAGGATAGAGGATAGGATAGGGTAGAGGATAGGATAGGCTAGACGATACGATATAGGAGTGGATAGGATAGAGTATAGGATACGATAGAGGATAGGATAGGATATAGGATAGGATAGGGTAGCGGAAAGGATAGGATAGAGTATAGAATAGGATAGAGGATAAGATAGGATAGAGGTTAGGATATGATAGAGTATAGGATAGGATAGAGGAGAGGATAGGGGATTGGATAGGATAGAGGATAGGATATGATATAGGATAGGATAGGATAGAGGGTAGGATAGGATAGAGGATAGGATAGGATTGGATAGTGAATAGGATATAGGATTGGATTGGATAGAGGATAGAATAGGATAGAGGATAAGATAGGATAGAGGATAGGATATGATAGAGGATAGGATAGGATAGAGGATAGGATAGGATAGAGGATAGGATAGGGGATTGGATAGAATAGAGGATAGGATAGGATACAGGATAGGATAGGATAGAGGATATGATAGGATAGAGGATAGGATAGGATAGAGGATAGGATAGGATAGAGATTAGGATAGGATAGAGGATAGGATAGGATAGAGGATCGGATAGGATAGGATAGATGATATTATAGTAAAGAGGATAGGATATGATAGAGGATAGGATAGGGGACTGGATAGGATAGAGGATAGGATAGGATAGAGGATAGGATAGGTTAGAGGATACGATATAGGATTGGATAGGATAGAGGATAGGATACGATAGAGGATAGGATAGAATAGAGGATAGGATAGGATAGAGGATAGGATAGGATAGAGGATAGGATAGGGTAGAGGACAGGTTAGCATAGAGGATAGGATAGGATAGAGGATTTGATGGGATTGAGGATAGGATAGGATAGAGTATAGGATAGGGGATTGGATAGGATAGGATAGAGAATAGGGTAGGATAGAGGATACAATAGTATAGAGGATAGGATAGGATAGAGGATATGATAGGATAGGATAGAGGATAGGATTGGGTAGAGGATAGGATAGGATAGAGGATAGGATAGGATAGAGGATAGGATAGGATAGAGCATAGGATAGGATAGAGGATAGGATAGGATAGAGGATATGATAGGATAGGATAGAGGATAGGATTGGATAGAGAATAGGATAGGATAGAGGATAGGATAGGATAGAGGATAGGATAGGATAGAGGATAGGATAGGTTAGGATAGATGATATTATAGTAAAGAGGATAGGATATGATAGAGGATAGGATAGAGGATAGGATAGGATAGAGGATAGGATAGGATAGAGGATAGGATAGGATAGAGGATACGATATAGGATTGGATAGGATAGAGGATAGGATAGGATAGAGGATAGGATAGGATAGAGGATAGGATAGGATAGAGGATAGGATAGGATAGAGGATACGATATAGGATTGGATAGGATAGAGGATACGATACGATAGAGGATAGGATAGGATAGAGGATAGGATAGGATATAGGATAGGATAGGATAGAGGGTCGGATAGGATAGAGGATAGGATAGGATAGGATAGAGAATAGGATATAGGATTGGATAGGATAGAGGATAGAATAGGATACAGGATAGGATAGGATAGAGGATATGATAGGATAGAGGATAGGATAGGATAGAGGATAGGATAGGATAGGGGATTGGATAGAATAGAGGATAGGATAGGATACAGGATAGGATAGGATAGAGGATATGATAGGATAGAGGATAGGATAGGATAGAGGATAGGATAGGATAGAGATTAGGATACGATATAGGATTCGATAGGATAGAGGATCGGATAGGATAGGATAGATGATATTATAGTAAAGAGGATAGGATATGATAGAGGATAGGATAGGGGACTGGATAGGATAGAGGATAGGATATGATAGAGGATAGGATAGGTTAGAGGATACGATATAGGATTGGATAGGATAGAGGATAGGATAGGATAGGGGATTGGATAGAGTAGAGGATAGGATAGGATACAGGATAGGATAGGATAGAGGATATGATAGGATAGAGGATAGGATAGGATAGAGGATAGGATAGGATAGAGGATAGGATAGGATAGAGGATAGGATAGGATAGGATAGAGGATAGGATAGTTGATATTATAGTAAAGAGGATAGGATATGATAGAGGATAGGATAGGGGACTGGATAGGATAGAGGATAGGATAGGATAGAGGATAGGATAGGATAGAGGATAGGATAGGATAGGATAGAGGATAGGATACGACAGAGGATAGGATAGGATAGAGGATAGGATAGGCTAGAGGATACGATATAGGAGTGGATAGGATAGAGTATAGGATACGATAGAGGATAGGATAGGATATAGGATAGGATAGGGTAGCGGAAAGGATAGGATAGAGTATAGAATAGGATAGAGGATAAGATAGGATAGAGGTTAGGATATGATAGAGTATAGGATAGGATAGAGGATAGGATATGATAGAGGATAGGATAGGTTAGAGGATACGATATAGGATTGGATAGGATAGAGGATAGGATAGGATAGGGGATTGGATAGAATAGAGGATAGGATAGGATACAGGATAGGATAGGATAGAGGATATGATAGGATAGAGGATAGGATAGGATAGAGGATAGGATAGGATAGAGGATAGGATAGGATAGAGGATAGGATAGGATAGGATAGGATAGAGGACAGGATAGGATAGGGGATAGGATAGTTGATATTATAGTAAAGAGGATAGGATATGATAGAGGATAGGATAGGGGACTGGATAGGATAGAGGATAGGATAGGATAGAGGATAGGATAGGATAGGGTAGAGGATAGGATACGATAGAGGATAGGATAGGATAGAGGATAGGATAGGGTAGAGGATAGGATAGGCTAGACGATACGATATAGGAGTGGATAGGATAGAGTATAGGATACGATAGAGGATAGGATAGGATATAGGATAGGATAGGGTAGCGGAAAGGATAGGATAGAGTATAGAATAGGATAGAGGATAAGATAGGATAGAGGTTAGGATATGATAGAGTATAGGATAGGATAGAGGAGAGGATAGGGGATTGGATAGGATAGAGGATAGGATATGATATAGGATAGGATAGGATAGAGGGTAGGATAGGATAGAGGATAGGATAGGATTGGATAGTGAATAGGATATAGGATTGGATTGGATAGAGGATAGAATAGGATAGAGGATAAGATAGGATAGAGGATAGGATATGATAGAGGATAGGATAGGATAGAGGATAGGATAGGATAGAGGATAGGATAGGGGATTGGATAGAATAGAGGATAGGATAGGATACAGGATAGGATAGGATAGAGGATATGATAGGATAGAGGATAGGATAGGATAGAGGATAGGATAGGATAGAGATTAGGATAGGATAGAGGATAGGATAGGATAGAGGATCGGATAGGATAGGATAGATGATATTATAGTAAAGAGGATAGGATATGATAGAGGATAGGATAGGGGACTGGATAGGATAGAGGATAGGATAGGATAGAGGATAGGATAGGTTAGAGGATACGATATAGGATTGGATAGGATAGAGGATAGGATACGATAGAGGATAGGATAGAATAGAGGATAGGATAGGATAGAGGATAGGATAGGATAGAGGATAGGATAGGGTAGAGGACAGGTTAGCATAGAGGATAGGATAGGATAGAGGATTTGATGGGATTGAGGATAGGATAGGATAGAGTATAGGATAGGGGATTGGATAGGATAGGATAGAGAATAGGGTAGGATAGAGGATACAATAGTATAGAGGATAGGATAGGATAGAGGATATGATAGGATAGGATAGAGGATAGGATTGGGTAGAGGATAGGATAGGATAGAGGATAGGATAGGATAGAGGATAGGATAGGATAGAGCATAGGATAGGATAGAGGATAGGATAGGATAGAGGATATGATAGGATAGGATAGAGGATAGGATTGGATAGAGAATAGGATAGGATAGAGGATAGGATAGGATAGAGGATAGGATAGGATAGAGGATAGGATAGGTTAGGATAGATGATATTATAGTAAAGAGGATAGGATATGATAGAGGATAGGATAGAGGATAGGATAGGATAGAGGATAGGATAGGATAGAGGATAGGATAGGATAGAGGATACGATATAGGATTGGATAGGATAGAGGATACGATACGATAGAGGATAGGATAGGATAGAGGATAGGATAGGATAGAGGATAGGATAGGATATAGGATAGGATAGGATAGAGGGTCGGATAGGATAGAGGATAGGATAGGATAGGATAGAGAATAGGATATAGGATTGGATAGGATAGAGGATAGAATAGGATACAGGATAGGATAGGATAGAGGATATGATAGGATAGAGGATAGGATAGGATAGAGGATAGGATAGGATAGGGGATTAGATAGAATAGAGGATAGGATAGGATACAGGATAGGATAGGATAGAGGATATGATAGGATAGAGGATAGGATAGGATAGAGGATAGGATAGGATAGAGATTAGGATACGATATAGGATTCGATAGGATAGAGGATCGGATAGGATAGGATAGTTGATATTATAGTAAAGAGGATAGGATATGATAGAGGATAGGATAGGGGACTGGATAGGATAGAGGATAGGATAGGATAGAGGATAGGATAGGTTAGAGGATACGATATAGGATTGGATAGGATAGAGGATAGGATAGGATAGGGGATTGGATAGAATAGAGGATAGGATAGGATACAGGATAGGATAGGATAGAGGATATGATAGGATAGAGGATAGGATAGGATAGAGGATAGGATAGGATAGAGGATAGGATAGGATAGAGGATAGGATAGGATAGGATAGAGGATAGGATAGTTGATATTATAGTAAAGAGGATAGGATATGATAGAGGATAGGATAGGGGACTGGATAGGATAGAGGATAGGATAGGATAGAGGATAGGATAGAGGATAGGATAGGATAGAGGATAGGATAGGATAGGATAGAGGATAGGATACGATAGAGGATAGGATAGGATAGAGGATAGGATAGGATAGAGGATAGGATAGGCTAGAGGATACGATATAGGAGTGGATAGGATAGAGTATAGGATACGATAGAGGATAGGATAGGATATAGGGTAGCGGAAAGGATAGGATAGAGTATAGAATAGGATAGAGGATAAGATAGGATAGAGGTTAGGATATGATAGAGTATAGGATAGGATAGAGGATAGGATATGATAGAGGATAGGATAGGTTAGAGGATACGATATAGGATTGGATAGGATAGAGGATAGGATAGGATAGGGGATTGGATAGAATAGAGGATAGGATAGGATACAGGATAGGATAGGATAGAGGATATGATAGGATAGAGGATAGGATAGGATAGAGGATAGGATAGGATAGAAGATAGGATAGGATAGAGGATAGGATAGGATAGGATAGGATAGAGGATAGGATAGGATAGGGGATAGGATAGTTGATATTATAGTAAAGAGGATAGGATATGATAGAGGATAGGATAGGGGACTGGATAGGATAGAGGATAGGATAGGATAGAGGATAGGATAGGATAGGGTAGAGGATAGGATACGATAGAGGATAGGATAGGATAGAGGATAGGATAGGGTAGAGGATAGGATAGGCTAGACGATACGATATAGGAGTGGATAGGATAGAGTATAGGATACGATAGAGGATAGGATAGGATATAGGATAGGATAGGGTAGCGGAAAGGATAGGATAGAGTATAGAATAGGATAGAGGATAAGATAGGATAGAGGTTAGGATATGATAGAGTATAGGATAGGATAGAGGAGAGGATAGGGGATTGGATAGAATAGAGGATAGGATAGGATACAGGATAGGATAGGATAGAGGATATGATAGGATAGAGGATAGGATAGGATAGAGGATAGGATAGGATAGAGATCAGGATAGGATAGAGGATAGGATAGGATAGAGGATCGGATAGGATAGGATAGATGATATTATAGTAAAGAGGATAGGATATGATAGAGGATAGGATAGGGGACTGGATAGGATAGAGGATAGGATAGGATAGAGGATAGGATAGGTTAGAGGATACGATATAGGATTGGATAGGATAGAGGATAGGATACGATAGAGGATAGGATAGAATAGAGGATAGGATAGGATAGAGGATAGGATAGGATACAGGATAGGATAGGATAGAGGATATGATAGGATAGAGGATAGGATAGGATAGAGGATAGGATAGGATAGAGATTAGGATAGGATAGAGGATAGGATAGGATAGAGGATCGGATAGGATAGGATAGAGGGTAGGATAGGATAGAGGATAGGATAGGATTGGATAGTGAATAGGATATAGGATTGGATTGGATAGAGGATAGAATAGGATAGAGGATTCGATGGGATTGAGGATAGGATAGGATAGAGGATAGGATAGGGGATTGGATAGGATAGGATAGAGAATAGGGTAGGATAGAGGATACAATAGTATAGAGGATAGGATAGGATAGAGGATATGATAGGATAGGATAGAGGATAGGATTGGGTAGTGGATAGGATAGGATAGAGGATAGGATAGGATAGAGGATAGGATAGGATAGAGCATAGGATAGGATAGAGGATAGGATAGAATAGAGGATAGGATAGGGTAGAGGACAGGTTAGCATAGAGGATAGGATAGGATAGAGGATTCGATAGGATTGAGGATAGGATAGGATAGAGGATAGGATAGGATAGAGGATAGGATAGGATAGAGGATAGGATAGGATAGAGGATAGGATAGGATAGAGGATAGGATAGGATAGAGGATAGGATAGGATAGAGGATAGGATAGGATAGAGGATGGGATAGGCTAGAGGATACGATATAGGAGTGGATAGGATAGAGGATAGGATAGGATAGAGGATAGGATAGGATAGAGCATAGGATAGGATAGAGGATATGATAGGATAGAGGATACGATATGGGATTGGATAGGATAGAGGATAGGATAGGCTAGAGGATACGATATAGGAGTGGATAGGATAGAGGATAGGATGGGATAGAGGAGAGGATAGGATAGAGCATAGGATAGGATAGAGGATAGGATAGGATAGAGGATATGATAGGATAGGATAGAGGATAGGATTGGATAGAGGATAGGATAGGATAGAGGATAGGATAGGATAGAGGATAGGATAGGATAGAGGATAGGATAGGATAGAGGATAGGATAGGATAGAGGATAGGATAGGATAGAGGATAGGATAGGATAGAGGATAGGATAGGATAGAGGATAGGATAGGCTAGAGGATACGATATAGGAGTGGATAGGATAGAGGATAGGATAGGATAGAGGATAGGATAGGATAGAGCATAGGATAGGATAGAGGATAGGATAGGATAGAGGATATGATAGGATAGGATAGAGGATAGGATTGGATAGAGGATAGGATAGGATAGAGGATAGGATAGGATAGAGGATAGGATAGGATAGAGGATACGATATAGGATTGGATAGGATAGAGGATAGGATACGATAGAGGATAGCATAGAATAGAGGATAGGATAGGATAGAGGATAGGATAGGATAGAGGATATGATAGGATAGAGGATACGATATGGGATTGGATAGGATAGAGGATAGGATACGATAGAGGATAGGATAGGATAGAGGATAGGATAGTATAGAGAATAGGATATAGGATTGGATAGGATAGAGGATAGAATAGGATAGAGGATAGGATAGGATAGAGGGTAGGATAGGATAGGATAGAGGATAGGATAGGATAGGATAGATGATATTATAGTAAAGAGGATAGGATATGATAGAGGATAGGATACGGGACTGGATAGGATAGAGGATAGGATAGGCTAGAGGATACGATATAGGAGTGGATAGGATAGAGGATAGGATAGGATAGAGGATAGGATAGGATAGAGCATAGGATAGGATAGAGGATAGGATAGGATAGAGGATATGATAGGATAGGATAGAGGATAGGATTGGATACAGGATAGGATAGGATAGAGGATATGATAGGATAGAGGATAGGATAGGATAGAGGATAGGATAGGATAGAGAATAGGATAGGATAGAGGATAGGATAGGATAGAGGATAGGATAGGTTAGAGGATACGATATAGGATTGGATAGGATAGAGGATACGATAGAATAGAGGATAGCATAGGATAGAGGATAGGATAGAATAGAGGATAGGATAGGGTAGAGGACAGGTTAGCATAGAGGATAGGATAGGATAGAGGATTCGATAGGATTGAGGATAGGATAGGATAGAGAATAGGATAGGATAGAGGATAGGATAGGATAGAGGATAGGATAGGATAGAGGATAGGATAGGATAGAGGATAGGATAGGATAGAGGATAGGATAGGATAGAGGATAGGATAGGATAGAGGATGGGATAGGCTAGAGGATACGATATAGGAGTGGATAGGATAGAGGATAGGATAGGATAGAGGATAGGATAGGATAGAGCATAGGATAGGATAGAGGATATGATAGGATAGAGGATACGATATGGGATTGGATAGGATAGAGGATAGGATAGGCTAGAGGATACGATATAGGAGTGGATAGGATAGAGGATAGGATAGGATAGAGGAGAGGATAGGATAGAGCATAGGATAGGATAGAGGATAGGATAGGATAGAGGATATGATAGGATAGGATAGAGGATAGGATTGGATAGAGGATAGGATAGGATAGAGGATAGGATAGGATAGAGGATAGGATAGGATAGAGGATAGGATAGGATAGAGGATAGGATAGGATAGAGGATAGGATAGGATAGAGGATAGGATAGGATAGAGGATAGGATAGGCTAGAGGATACGATATAGGAGTGGATAGGATAGAGGATAGGATAGGATAGAGGATAGGATAGGATAGAGCATAGGATAGGATAGAGGATAGGATAGGATAGAGGATATGATAGGATAGGATAGAGGATAGGATTGGATAGAGGATAGGATAGGATAGAGGATAGGATAGGATAGAGGATAGGATAGGATAGAGGATACGATATAGGATTGGATAGGATAGAGGATAGGATACGATAGAGGATAGCATAGAATAGAGGATAGGATAGGATAGAGGATAGGATAGGATAGAGGATATGATAGGATAGAGGATACGATATGGGATTGGATAGGATAGAGGATAGGATACGATAGAGGATAGGATAGGATAGAGGATAGGATAGTATAGAGAATAGGATATAGGATTGGATAGGATAGAGGATAGAATAGGATAGAGGATAGGATAGGATAGAGGGTAGGATAGGATAGGATAGAGGATAGGATAGGATAGGATAGATGATATTATAGTAAAGAGGATAGGATATGATAGAGGATAGGATACGGGACTGGATAGGATAGAGGATAGGATAGGCTAGAGGATACGATATAGGAGTGGATAGGATAGAGGATAGGATAGGATAGAGGATAGGATAGGATAGAGCATAGGATAGGATAGAGGATAGGATAGGATAGAGGATATGATAGGATAGGATAGAGGATAGGATTGGATACAGGATAGGATAGGATAGAGGATATGATAGGATAGAGGATAGGATAGGATAGAGGATAGGATAGGATAGAGAATAGGATAGGATAGAGGATAGGATAGGATAGAGGATAGGATAGGTTAGAGGATACGATATAGGATTGGATAGGATAGAGGATACGATAGAATAGAGGATAGCATAGGATAGAGGATAGGATAGAATAGAGGATAGGATAGGGTAGAGGACAGGTTAGCATAGAGGATAGGATAGGATAGAGGATTCGATAGGATTGAGGATAGGATAGGATAGAGAATAGGATAGGATAGAGGATAGGATAGGATAGAGGATAGGATAGGATAGAGGATAGGATAGGATAGAGGATAGGATAGGATAGAGGATAGGATAGGATAGAGGATAGGATAGGATAGAGGATGGGATAGGCTAGAGGATACGATATAGGAGTGGATAGGATAGAGGATAGGATAGGATAGAGGATAGGATAGGATAGAGCATAGGATAGGATAGAGGATATGATAGGATAGAGGATACGATATGGGATTGGATAGGATAGAGGATAGGATAGGCTAGAGGATACGATATAGGAGTGGATAGGATAGAGGATAGGATAGGATAGAGGAGAGGATAGGATAGAGCATAGGATAGGATAGAGGATAGGATAGGATAGAGGATATGATAGGATAGGATAGAGGATAGGATTGGATAGAGGATAGGATAGGATAGAGGATAGGATAGGATAGAGGATAGGATAGGATAGAGGATAGGATAGGATAGAGGATAGGATAGGATAGAGGATAGGATAGGATAGAGGATAGGATAGGCTAGAGGATACGATATAGGAGTGGATAGGATAGAGGATAGGATAGGATAGAGGATAGGATAGGATAGAGCATAGGATAGGATAGAGGATAGGATAGGATAGAGGATATGATAGGTTAGGATAGAGGATAGGATTGGATAGAGGATAGGATAGGATAGAGGATAGGATAGGATAGAGGATACGATATAGGATTGGATAGGATAGAGGATAGGATACGATAGAGGATAGCATAGAATAGAGGATAGGATAGGATAGAGGATAGGATAGGATAGAGGATATGATAGGATAGAGGATACGATATGGGATTGGATAGGATAGAGGATAGGATACGATAGAGGATAGGATAGGATAGAGGATAGGATAGTATAGAGAATAGGATATAGGATTGGATAGGATAGAGGATAGAATAGGATAGAGGATAGGATAGGATAGAGGGTAGGATAGGATAGGATAGAGGATAGGATAGGATAGGATAGATGATATTATAGTAAAGAGGATAGGATATGATAGAGGATAGGATACGGGACTGGATAGGATAGAGGATAGGATAGGCTAGAGGATACGATATAGGAGTGGATAGGATAGAGGATAGGATAGGATAGAGGATAGGATAGGATAGAGCATAGGATAGGATAGAGGATAGGATAGGATAGAGGATATGATAGGATAGGATAGAGGATAGGATTGGATAGAGGATAGGATAGGATAGAGGATAGGATAGGATAGAGGATAGGATAGGCTAGAGGATACGATATAGGAGTGGATAGGATAGAGGATAGGATAGGATAGAGGATAGGATAGGATAGAGCATAGGATAGGATAGAGGATAGGATAGGATAGAGGATAGGATACGATAGAGGATAGCATAGAATAGAGGATAGGATAGGATAGAGGATAGGATAGGATAGAGGATATGATAGGATAGAGGATACGATATGGGATTGGATAGGATAGAGGATAGGATACGATAGAGGATAGGATAGGATAGAGGATAGGATAGTATAGAGAATAGGATATAGGATTGGATAGGATAGAGGATAGAATAGGATAGAGGATAGGATAGGATAGAGGATAGGATAGGATAGAGGATAGGATAGGATAGAGGATAGGATAGGATAGAGGATAGGATAGGATAGAGGATAGGATAGGATAGAGGATAGGATAGGATAGAGGATAGGATAGGATAGAGGATAGGATAGGATAGAGGATGGGATAGGCTAGAGGATACGATATAGGAGTGGATAGGATAGAGGATAGGATAGGATAGAGGATAGGATAGGATAGAGCATAGGATAGGATAGAGGATATGATAGGATAGAGGATACGATATGGGATTGGATAGGATAGAGGATAGGATAGGCTAGAGGATACGATATAGGAGTGGATAGGATAGAGGATAGGATAGGATAGAGGAGAGGATAGGATAGAGCATAGGATAGGATAGAGGATAGGATAGGATAGAGGATATGATAGGATAGGATAGAGGATAGGATTGGATAGAGGATAGGATAGGATAGAGGATAGGATAGGATAGAGGATAGGATAGGATAGAGGATAGGATAGGATAGAGGATAGGATAGGATAGAGGATAGGATAGGATAGAGGATAGGATAGGATAGAGGATAGGATAGGCTAGAGGATACGATATAGGAGTGGATAGGATAGAGGATAGGATAGGATAGAGGATAGGATAGGATAGAGCATAGGATAGGATAGAGGATAGGATAGGATAGAGGATATGATAGGATAGGATAGAGGATAGGATTGGATAGAGGATAGGATAGGATAGAGGATAGGATAGGATAGAGGATAGGATAGGATAGAGGATACGATATAGGATTGGATAGGATAGAGGATAGGATACGATAGAGGATAGCATAGAATAGAGGATAGGATAGGATAGAGGATAGGATAGGATAGAGGATATGATAGGATAGAGGATACGATATGGGATTGGATAGGATAGAGGATAGGATACGATAGAGGATAGGATAGGATAGAGGATAGGATAGTATAGAGAATAGGATATAGGATTGGATAGGATAGAGGATAGAATAGGATAGAGGATAGGATAGGATAGAGGGTAGGATAGGATAGGATAGAGGATAGGATAGGATAGGATAGATGATATTATAGTAAAGAGGATAGGATATGATAGAGGATAGGATACGGGACTGGATAGGATAGAGGATAGGATAGGCTAGAGGATACGATATAGGAGTGGATAGGATAGAGGATAGGATAGGATAGAGGATAGGATAGGATAGAGCATAGGATAGGATAGAGGATAGGATAGGATAGAGGATATGATAGGATAGGATAGAGGATAGGATTGGATAGAGGATAGGATAGGATAGAGGATAGGATTGGGTAGAGGATTGGATAGGATAGAGGATAGGATACGATAGAGGATAGGATAGGATAGAGGATAGGATAGGATAGGCAATAGGATATAGGATTGGACAGGATAGAGGATAGAATAGGATAGAGGATAGGATAGGATAGAGGATAGGATATGATGGAGGATAGGATAGGATAGAGGATACGATAGGATAGAGGATAGGATAGGATAGAGGATACGATATAGGAATGGATAGGATAGAGGATAGGATACGATAGAGGATAGGATAGAATAGAGGATAGGATAGGATAGAGGATAGGATAGGATAGAGGATAGGATAGGATAGAGGATAGGATAGGATAGAGGATAGGATAGGATAGAGGATAGGATAGGATAGAGGATAGGATAGGATAGAGGATAGGATAGGATAGAGGATAGGATAGGATAGAGGATAGGATAGGATAGAGGATAGGATAGGATAGAGGATGGGATAGGCTAGAGGATACGATATAGGAGTGGATAGGATAGAGGATAGGATAGGATAGAGGATAGGATAGGATAGAGCATAGGATAGGATAGAGGATATGATAGGATAGAGGATACGATATGGGATTGGATAGGATAGAGGATAGGATAGGCTAGAGGATACGATATAGGAGTGGATAGGATAGAGGATAGGATAGGATAGAGGATAGGATAGGATAGAGGATAGGATAGGATAGAGGATAGGATAGGATAGAGGATAGGGTAGGATAGAGGATAGGATAGGCTAGAGGATACGATATAGGAGTGGATAGGATAGAGGATAGGATAGGATAGAGGATAGGATAGGATAGAGCATAGGATAGGATAGAGGATAGGATAGGATAGAGGATAGGATAGGATAGAGGATATGATAGGATAGAGGATACGATATGGGATTGGATAGGATAGAGGATAGGATACGATAGAGGATAGGATAGGATAGAGGATAGGATAGTATAGAGAATAGGATATAGGATTGGATAGGATAGAGGATAGAATAGGATAGAGGATAGGATAGGATAGAGGGTAGGATAGGATAGGATAGAGGATAGGATAGGATAGGATAGATGATATTATAGTAAAGAGGATAGGATATGATAGAGGATAGGATACGGGACTGGATAGGATAGAGGATAGGATAGGCTAGAGGATACGATATAGGAGTGGATAGGATAGAGGATAGGATAGGATAGAGGATAGGATAGGATAGAGCATAGGATAGGATAGAGGATAGGATAGGATAGAGGATATGATAGGATAGGATAGAGGATAGGATTGGATAGAGGATAGGATAGGATAGAGGATAGGATTGGGTAGAGGATTGGATAGGATAGAGGATAGGATACGATAGAGGATAGGATAGGATAGAGGATAGGATAGGATAGACAATAGGATATAGGATTGGACAGGATAGAGGATAGAATAGGATAGAGGATAGGATAGGATAGAGGATAGGATATGATGGAGGATAGGATAGGATAGAGGATACGATAGGATAGAGGATAGGATAGGATAGAGGATACGATATAGGAATGGATAGGATAGAGGATAGGATACGATAGAGGATAGGATAGAATAGAGGATAGGATAGGATAGAGGATAGGATAGGATAGAGGATAGGATAGGATAGAGGATAGGATAGGATAGAGGATAGGATAGGATAGAGGATAGGATAGGATAGAGGATAGGATAGGATAGAGGATAGGATAGGATAGAGGATAGGATAGGATAGAGGATAGGATAGGATAGAGGATGGGATAGGCTAGAGGATACGATATAGGAGTGGATAGGATAGAGGATAGGATAGGATAGAGGATAGGATAGGATAGAGCATAGGATAGGATAGAGGATATGATAGGATAGAGGATACGATATGGGATTGGATAGGATAGAGGATAGGATAGGCTAGAGGATACGATATAGGAGTGGATAGGATAGAGGATAGGATAGGATAGAGGATAGGATAGGATAGAGGATAGGATAGGATAGAGGATAGGATAGGATAGAGGATAGGGTAGGATAGAGGATAGGATAGGCTAGAGGATACGATATAGGAGTGGATAGGATAGAGGATAGGATAGGATAGAGGATAGGATAGGATAGAGCATAGGATAGGATAGAGGATAGGATAGGATAGAGGATATGATAGGATAGGATAGAGGATAGGATTGGATAGAGGATAGGATAGGATAGAGGATAGGATAGGATAGAGGATAGGATAGGATAGAGGATACGATATAGGATTGGATAGGATAGAGGATAGGATATGATAGAGGATAGCATAGAATAGAGGATAGGATAGGATAGAGGATATGATAGGATAGAGGATACGATATGGGATTGGATAGGATAGAGGATAGGATACGATAGAGGATAGGATAGGATAGAGGATAGGATAGGATAGGATAGATGATATTATAGTAAAGAGGATAGGATACGATAGAGGATAGGATAGGATAGAGGATAGGATAGGATAGAGAATAGGATATAGGATTGGACAGGATAGAGGATAGAATAGGATAGAGGATAGAATAGGATAGAGGATAGGATAGGATAGAGGATAGGATATGATGGAGGATAGGATAGGATAGAGGATACGATAGGATAGAGGATAGGATAGAGGATACGATAGGATAGAGGATAGGATAGGATAGAGGATAGGATAGGATAGAGGATATGATAGGATAGAGGATACGATATGGGATTGGATAGGATAGAGGATAGGATACGATAGAGGATAGGATTGGATAGAGCATAGGATAGGGTAGAGGATAGGATAGGATAGAGGATATGATAGGATAGGATAGAGGATAGGATTGGATAGAGGATAGGATAGGATAGAGGATAGGATAGGATAGAGGATAGGATAGGATAGAGGATAGGATAGGATAGAGGATAGGATAGGCTAGAGGATACGATATAGGAGTGGATAGGATAGAGGATAGGATAGGATAGAGGATAGGATAGGATAGAGCATAGGATAGGATAGAGGATAGGATAGGATAGAGGATATGATAGGATAGGATAGAGGATAGGATTGGATAGAGGATAGGATAGGATAGAGGATAGGATAGGATAGAGGATAGGATAGGATAGAGGATAGGATAGGATAGAGGATACGATATAGGATTGGATAGGATAGAGGATAGGATACGATAGAGGATAGCATAGAATAGAGGATAGGATAGGATAGAGGATAGGATAGGATAGAGGATATGATAGGATAGAGGATACGATATGGGATTGGATAGGATAGAGGATAGGATACGATAGAGGATAGGATAGGATAGAGGATAGGATAGTATAGAGAATAGGATATAGGATTGGATAGGATAGAGGATAGAATAGGATAGAGGATAGGATAGGATAGAGGGTAGGATAGGATAGGATAGAGGATAGGATAGGATAGGATAGATGATATTATAGTAAAGAGGATAGGATATGATAGAGGATAGGATACGGGACTGGATAGGATAGAGGATAGGATAGGCTAGAGGATACGATATAGGAGTGGATAGGATAGAGGATAGGATAGGATAGAGGATAGGATAGGATAGAGCATAGGATAGGATAGAGGATAGGATAGGATAGAGGATATGATAGGATAGGATAGAGGATAGGATTGGATAGAGGATAGGATAGGATAGAGGATAGGATTGGGTAGAGGATTGGATAGGATAGAGGATAGGATACGATAGAGGATAGGATAGGATAGAGGATAGGATAGGATAGACAATAGGATATAGGATTGGACAGGATAGAGGATAGAATGGGATAGAGGATAGGATAGGATAGAGGATAGGATATAATGGAGGATAGGATAGGATAGAGGATACGATAGGATAGAGGATAGGATAGGATAGAGGATACGATATAGGAATGGATAGGATAGAGGATAGGATACGATAGAGGATAGGATAGAATAGAGGATAGGATAGGATAGAGGATAGGATAGGATAGAGGATAGGATAGGATAGAGGATAGGATAGGATAGAGGATAGGATAGGATAGGATAGGATAGAGGATAGGATAGGATAGAGGATAGGATAGGATAGAGGATAGGATAGGATAGAGGATAGGATAGGATAGAGGATGGGATAGGCTAGAGGATACGATATAGGAGTGGATAGGATAGAGGATAGGATAGGATAGAGGATAGGATAGGATAGAGCATAGGATAGGATAGAGGATATGATAGGATAGAGGATACGATATGGGATTGGATAGGATAGAGGATAGGATAGGCTAGAGGATACGATATAGGAGTGGATAGGATAGAGGATAGGATAGGATAGAGGATAGGATAGGATAGAGGATAGGATAGGATAGAGGATAGGATAGGATAGAGGATAGGGTAGGATAGAGGATAGGATAGGCTAGAGGATACGATATAGGAGTGGATAGGATAGAGGATAGGATAGGATAGAGGATAGGATAGGATAGAGCATAGGATAGGATAGAGGATAGGATAGGATAGAGGATATGATAGCATAGGATAGAGGATAGGATTGGATAGAGGATAGGATAGGATAGAGGATAGGATAGGATAGAGGATAGGATAGGATAGAGGATACGATATAGGATTGGATAGGATAGAGGATAGGATACGATAGAGGATAGCATAGAATAGAGGATAGGATAGGATAGAGGATAGGATAGGATAGAGGATATGATTGGATAGAGGATACGATATGGGATTGGATATGATAGAGGATAGGATACGATATGGGATTGGATAGGATAGAGGATAGGATACGATAGAGGATAGGATTGGATAGAGCATAGGATAGGGTAGAGGATAGGATAGGATAGAGGATATGATAGGATAGGATAGAGGATAGGATTGGATAGAGGATAGGATAGGATAGAGGATAGGATAGGATAGAGGATAGGATAGGATAGAGGATAGGATAGGATAGAGGATAGGATAGGCTAGAGGATACGATATAGGAGTGGATAGGATAGAGGATAGGATAGGATAGAGGATAGGATAGGATAGAGCATAGGATAGGATAGAGGATAGGATAGGATAGAGGATATGATAGGATAGGATAGAGGATAGGATTGGATAGAGGATAGGATAGGATAGAGGATAGGATAGGATAGAGGATAGGATAGGATAGAGGATAGGATAGGATAGAGGATACGATATAGGATTGGATAGGATAGAGGATAGGATACGATAGAGGATAGCATAGAATAGAGGATAGGATAGGATAGAGGATAGGATAGGATAGAGGATATGATAGGATAGAGGATACGATATGGGATTGGATAGGATAGAGGATAGGATACGATAGAGGATAGGATAGGATAGAGGATAGGATAGTATAGAGAATAGGATATAGGATTGGATAGGATAGAGGATAGAATAGGATAGAGGATAGGATAGGATAGAGGGTAGGATAGGATAGGATAGAGGATAGGATAGGATAGGATAGATGATATTATAGTAAAGAGGATAGGATATGATAGAGGATAGGATACGGGACTGGATAGGATAGAGGATAGGATAGGCTAGAGGATACGATATAGGAGTGGATAGGATAGAGGATAGGATAGGATAGAGGATAGGATAGGATAGAGCATAGGATAGGATAGAGGATAGGATAGGATAGAGGATATGATAGGATAGGATAGAGGATAGGATTGGATAGAGGATAGGATAGGATAGAGGATAGGATTGGGTAGAGGATTGGATAGGATAGAGGATAGGATACGATAGAGGATAGGATAGGATAGAGGATAGGATAGGATAGACAATAGGATATAGGATTGGACAGGATAGAGGATAGAATGGGATAGAGGATAGGATAGGATAGAGGATAGGATATAATGGAGGATAGGATAGGATAGAGGATACGATAGGATAGAGGATAGGATAGGATAGAGGATACGATATAGGAATGGATAGGATAGAGGATAGGATACGATAGAGGATAGGATAGAATAGAGGATAGGATAGGATAGAGGATAGGATAGGATAGAGGATAGGATAGGATAGAGGATAGGATAGGATAGAGGATAGGATAGGATAGAGGATAGGATAGGATAGAGGATAGGATAGGATAGAGGATAGGATAGGATAGAGGATAGGATAGGATAGAGGATAGGATAGGATAGAGGATGGGATAGGCTAGAGGATACGATATAGGAGTGGATAGGATAGAGGATAGGATAGGATAGAGGATAGGATAGGATAGAGCATAGGATAGGATAGAGGATATGATAGGATAGAGGATACGATATGGGATTGGATAGGATAGAGGATAGGATAGGCTAGAGGATACGATATAGGAGTGGATAGGATAGAGGATAGGATAGGGTAGAGGATAGGATAGGATAGAGGATAGGATAGGATAGAGGATAGGATAGGATAGAGGATAGGGTAGGATAGAGGATAGGATAGGCTAGAGGATACGATATAGGAGTGGATAGGATAGAGGATAGGATAGGATAGAGGATAGGATAGGATAGAGCATAGGATAGGATAGAGGATAGGATAGGATAGATGATATGATAGCATAGGATAGAGGATAGGATTGGATAGAGGATAGGATAGGAAAGAGGATAGGATAGGATAGAGGATAGGATAGGATAGAGGATACGATATAGGATTGGATAGGATAGAGGATAGGATACGATAGAGGATAGCATAGAATAGAGGATAGGATAGGATAGAGGATAGGATAGGATAGAGGATATGATAGGATAGAGGATACGATATGGGATTGGATATGATAGAGGATAGGATACGATAGAGGATAGGATAGGATAGAGGATAGGATAGTATAGAGAATAGGATATAGGATTGGAAAGGATAGAGGATAGGATACGATAGAGGATAGCATAGAATAGAGGATAGGATAGGATAGAGGATAGGATAGGATAGAGGATATGATAGGATAGAGGATACGATATGGGATTGGATAGGATAGAGGATAGGATACGATAGAGGATAGGATAGGATAGAGGATAGGATAGGATAGGATAGATGATATTATAGTAAAGAGGATAGGATACGATAGAGGATAGGATAGGATAGAGGATAGGATAGGATAGAGAATAGGATATAGGATTGGACAGGATAGAGGATAGAATAGGATAGAGGATAGAATAGGATAGAGGATAGGATAGGATAGAGGATAGGATATGATGGAGGATAGGATAGGATAGAGGATACGATAGGATAGAGGATAGGATAGAGGATACGATAGGATAGAGGATAGGATAGGATAGAGGATAGGATAGGATAGAGGATATGATAGGATAGAGGATACGATATGGGATTGGATAGGATAGAGGATAGGATACGATAGAGGATAGGATTGGATAGAGGTTAGGATAGTATAGAGAATAGGATATAGGATTGGGTAGGATAGAGGATAGAATAGGATAGAGGATAGGATAGGATAGAGGATAGGATAGGATAGGATAGATGATATTATAGTAAAGAGGATAGGATATGATAGAGGATAGGATACGGGACTGGATAGGATAGAGGATAGGATAGGATAGAGGATAGGATAGGATAGAGGATAGGATAGGATAGAGGATAGGATAGGATAGAGGATAGGATAGGATAGAGGATAGGATAGGATAGAGGATAGGATAGGATAGAGGATAGGATAGGATAGAGGATAGGATAGGCTAGAGGATACGATATAGGAGTGGATAGGATAGAGGATAGGATACGATAGAGGATAGGATAGGATAGAGGATAGGATAGGATAGAGAATAGGATATAGGTTTGGATAGGATAGAGGATAGAATAGGATAGAGGATAGGATAGGATAGAGGATAGGATATGATAGAGGATAGGATAGGATAGAGGATAGGATAGGATAGAGGATACGATAGGGGATTGGATAGAATAGAGGATAGGATAGGATACAGGATAGGATAGGATAGAGGATATGATAGGATAGAGGACAGGATAGGATAGAGGATAGGATAGGATAGAGGATATGATAGGATAGAGGATAGGATAGAATAGAGGATAGGATAGGGTAGAGGACAGGTTAGCATAGAGGATAGGATAGGATACGATAGAGGATTCGATAGGATTGAGGATAGGATAGGATAGAGGATAGGATAGGGGATTGGATAGGATAGGATAGAGAATAGGGTAGGGTAGAAGATACAATAGTATAGAGGATAGGATAGGATAGAGGATAGGATAGGATAGAGGATATGATAGGATAGGATAGAGGATAGGATTGGGTAGAGGATTGGATAGGATAGAGGATAGGATACGATAGAGGATAGGATAGGATAGAGGATAGGATAGGATAGAGAATAGGATATAGGATTGGACAGGATAGAGGATAGAATAGGATAGAGGATAGGATAGGATAGAGGATAGGATATGATGGAGGATAGGATAGGATAGAGGATACGATAGGATAGAGGATAGGATAGGATAGAGGATACGATATAGGAATGGATAGGATAGAGGATAGGATACGATAGAGGATAGAATAGAATAGAGGATAGGATAGGATAGAGGATAGGATAGGATAGAGGATAGGATAGGATATAGGATACGATATGGGATTGGACAGGATAGAGGATAGGATACGATAGAGGATAGGATTGGATAGAGGATAGGATAGAATAGAGGATAAGATAGGATAGAGGATAGGATAGGATAGAGCATAGGATAGGATAGAGGATAGGATAGGATAGAGGATATGATAGGATAGGATAGAGGATAGGATAGAGGATAGGATAGGATAGAGGATAGGGTAGGATAGACGATACAATAGTATAGAGGATAGGATAGGATATAGGATAGGATAGGATAGAGGATATGATAGGATAGGATAGAGGATAGGATAGGATAGAGGATAGGATAGGATAGAGCATAGGATAGGATAGAGGATAGGATAGGATAGAGGATAGGGTTGGATAGAGGATAGGATAGGATAGAGGATAGGATAGGATAGAGGATAGGATAGGATAGAGGATAGGATAGGATAGAGTATAGGATAGGATAGAGGATAGGATAGGATAGAGGATAGGATAGGATAGAGGATAGGATAGGATAGAGGATAGGATAGGATAGAGGATAGGATAGGATAGAGGATAGGATAGGATAGAGGATAGGATAGGATAGAGGATAGGATAGGATAGGATAGAGGATAGGATAGGATAGAGGATGGGATAGGCTGGAGGATACGATATAGGAGTGGATAGGATAGAGGATAGGATAGGATAGAGGATAGGATAGGATAGAGCATAGGATAGGATAGAGGATATGATAGGATAGAGGATACGATATGGGATTGGATAGGATAGAGGATAGGATAGGCTAGAGGATACGATATAGGAGTGGATAGGATAGAGGATAGGATAGGATAGAGGAGAGGATAGGATAGAGCATAGGATAGGATAGAGGATAGGATAGGATAGAGGATATGATAGGATAGGATAGAGGATAGGATTGGATAGAGGATAGGATAGGATAGAGGATAGGATAGGATAGAGGATAGGATAGGATAGAGGATAGGATAGGATAGAGGATAGGATAGGATAGAGGATAGGATAGGATAGAGGATAGGATAGGATAGAGGATAGGATAGGATAGAGGATAGGATAGGCTAGAGGATACGATATAGGAGTGGATAGGATAGAGGATAGGATAGGATAGAGCATAGGATAGGATAGAGGATAGGATTGGATAGAGGATAGGATAGGATAGAGGATAGGATAGGATAGAGGATAGGATAGGATAGAGGATACGATATAGGATTGGATAGGATAGAGGATAGGATACGATAGAGGATAGCATAGAATAGAGGATAGGATAGGATAGAGGATAGGATAGGATAGAGGATATGATAGGATAGAGGATACGATATGGGATTGGATAGGATAGAGGATAGGATACGATAGAGGATAGGATAGGATAGAGGATAGGATAGTATAGAGAATAGGATATAGGATTGGATAGGATAGAGGATAGGATAGGATAGAGCATAGGATAGGATAGAGGATAGGATAGGATAGAGGATAGGGTTGGATAGAGGATAGGATAGGATAGAGGATAGGATAGGATAGAGGATAGGATAGGATAGATGATAGGATAGGATAGAGGATAGGATAGGATAGAGGATAGGATAGGATAGAGGATAGGATAGGATAGAGGATAGGATAGGATAGAGGATAGGATAGGATAGGTGATAGGATAGGATAGAGGATAGGATAGGATAGGATAGAGGATAGGATAGGATAGAGGATGGGATAGGCTAGAGGATACGATATAGGAGTGGATAGGATAGAGGATAGGATAGGATAGAGGATAGGATAGGATAGAGCATAGGATAGGATAGAGGATATGATAGGATAGAGGATACGATATGGGATTGGATAGGATAGAGGATAGGATAGGCTAGAGGATACGATATAGGAGTGGATAGGATAGAGGATAGGGTAGGATAGAGGAGAGGATAGGATAGAGCATAGGATAGGATAGAGGATAGGATAGGATAGAGGATATGATAGGATAGGATAGAGGATAGGATTGGATAGAGGATAGGATAGGATAGAGGATAGGATAGGATAGAGGATAGGATAGGATAGAGGATACGATATAGGATTGGATAGGATAGAGGATAGGATACGATAGAGGATAGCATAGAATAGAGGATAGGATAGGATAGAGGATAGGATAGGATAGAGGATATGATAGGATAGAGGATACGATATGGAATTGGATAGGATAGAGGATAGGATACGATAGAGGATAGGATAGGATAGAGGATAGGATAGTATAGAGAATAGGATATAGGATTGGATAGGATAGAGGATAGAATAGGATAGAGGATAGGATAGGATAGAGGGTAGGATAGGATAGGATAGAGGATAGGATAGGATAGGATAGATGATATTATAGTAAAGAGGATAGGATATGATAGAGGATAGGATACGGGACTGGATAGGATAGAGGATAGGATAGGCTAGAGGATACGATATAGGAGTGGATAGGATAGAGGATAGGATAGGATAGAGGATAGGAAAGGATAGAGCATAGGATAGGATAGAGGATAGGATAGGATAGAGGATATGATAGGATAGGATAGAGGATAGGATTGGATAGAGGATAGGATAGGATAGAGGATAGGATTGGGTAGAGGATTGGATAGGATAGAGGATAGGATACGATAGAGGATAGGATAGGATAGAGGATAGGATAGGATAGACAATAGGATATAGGATTGGACAGGATAGAGGATAGAATAGGATAGAGGATAGGATAGGATAGAGGATAGGATATGATGGAGGATAGGATAGGATAGAGGATACGATAGGATAGAGGATAGGATAGGATAGAGGATACGATATAGGAATGGATAGGATAGAGGATAGGATACGATAGAGGATAGGATAGAATAGAGGATAGGATAGGATAGAGGATAGGATAGGATAGAGGATAGGATAGGATAGAGGATAGGATAGGATAGAGGATAGGATAGGATAGAGGATAGGATAGGATAGAGGATAGGATAGGATAGAGGATAGGATAGGATAGAGGATAGGATAGGATAGAGGATATGATAGGATAGGATAGAGGATAGGATTGGGTAGAGGATTGGATAGGATAGAGGATAGGATACGATAGAGGATAGGATAGGATAGAGGATAGGATAGGATAGAGAATAGGATATAGGATTGGACAGGATAGAGGATAGAATAGGATAGAGGATAGGATAGGATAGAGGATAGGATATGATGGAGGATAGGATAGGATAGAGGATACGATAGGATAGAGGATAGGATAGGATAGAGGATACGATATAGGAATGGATAGGATAGAGGATAGGATACGATAGAGGATAGGATAGAATAGAGGATAGGATAGGATAGAGGATAGGATAGGATAGAGGATAGGATAGGATATAGGATACGATATGGGATTGGACAGGATAGAGGATAGGATACGATAGAGGATAGGATTGGATAGAGGATAGGATAGAATAGAGGATAGGATAGGATAGAGGATAGGATAGGATAGAGCATAGGATAGGATAGAGCATAGGATAGGATAGAGGATATGATAGGATAGGATAGAGGATATGATAGGATAGGATAGAGGATAGGATAGAGGATAGGATAGGATAGAGGATAGGGTAGGATAGACGATACAATAGTATAGAGGATAGGATAGGATATAGGATAGGATAGGATAGAGGATAGGATAGGATAGAGGATATGATAGGATAGGATAGAGGATAGGATTGGATAGAGGATAGGATAGGATAGAGGATAGGATAGGATAGAGGATAGGATAGGATAGAGGATAGGATAGGATAGAGGATAGGATAGGCTAGAGGATACGATATAGGAGTGGATAGGATAGAGGATAGGATAGGATAGAGCATAGGATAGGATAGAGGATAGGATAGGATAGAGGATATGATAGGATAGGATAGAGGATAGGATTGGATAGAGGATAGGATAGGATAGAGGATAGGATAGGATAGAGGATAGGATAGGATAGAGGATACGATATAGGATTGGATAGGATAGAGGATAGGATACGATAGAGGATAGCATAGAATAGAGGATAGGATAGGATAGAGGATAGAATAGGATAGAGGATATGATAGGATAGAGGATACGATATGGGATTGGATAGGATAGAGGATAGGATACGATAGAGGATAGGATAGGATAGAGGATAGGATAGTATAGAGAATAGGATATAGGATTGGATAGGATAGAGGATAGAATAGGATAGAGAATAGGATATAGGATTGGATAGGATAGAGGATAGAATAGGATAGAGGATAGGATAGGATAGAGGATAGGATAATATAGGATAGATGGTATTATAGTAAAGAAGATAGGATATGATAGAGGATAGGATACGGGACTGGATAGGATAGAGGATAGGATAGGATAGAGGATAGGATAGGATAGAGGATAGGATAGGATAGAGGATAGGATAGGATAGAGGATAGGATAGGCTAGAGGATACGATATAGGAGTGGATAGGATAGAGGATAGGATACGATAGAGGATAGGATAGAATAGAGGATAGGATAGGATAGAGAATAGGATATAGGTTTGGATAGGATAGAGGATAGAATAGGATAGAGGATAGGATAGGATAGAGGATAGGATATGATAGAGGATAGGATAGGATAGAGGATAGGATAGGATAGAGGATACGATAAGGGATTGGATAGAATAGAGGATAGGATAGGATACAGGATAGGATAGGATAGAGGATATGATAGGATAGAGGACAGGATAGGATAGAGGATAGGATAGGATAGAGGATATGATAGGATAGAGGATAGGATAGAATAGAGGATAGGATAGGGTAGAGGACAGGTTAGCATAGAGGATAGGATAGGATACGATAGAGGATTCGATAGGATTGAGGATAGGATAGGATAGAGGATAGGATAGGGGATTGGATAGGATAGGATAGAGAATAGGGTAGGGTAGAAGATACAATAGTATAGAGGATAGGATAGGATAGAGGATAGGATAGGATAGAGGATATGATAGGATAGGATAGAGGATAGGATTGGGTAGAGGATTGGATAGGATAGAGGATAGGATACGATAGAGGATAGGATAGGATAGAGGATAGGATAGGATAGAGAATAGGATATAGGATTGGACAGGATAGAGGATAGAATAGGATAGAGGATAGGATAGGATAGAGGATAGGATATGATGGAGGATAGGATAGGATAGAGGATACGATAGGATAGAGGATAGGATAGGATAGAGGATACGATATAGGAATGGATAGGATAGAGGATAGGATACGATAGAGGATAGGATAGAATAGAGGATAGGATAGGATAGAAGATAGGATTGGATAGAGGATAGGATAGGATAGAGGATAGGATAGGATAGAGGATAGGATAGGATAGGGTAGATGATATTATAGTAAAGAGGATAGGATATGATAGAGGATAGGATAGGGGACTGGATAGGATAGAGGATAGGATAGGATAGAGGATACGATATAGGATTGGATAGGATAGAGGATAGGATACGATAGAGGATAGGATAGAATAGAGGATAGGATAGGATAGAGGATAGGATACGATAGAGGATAGGATAGAATAGAGGATAGGATAGGATAGAGGATAGGATAGGATAGAGGATATGATAGGATAGAGGATACGATATGGGATTGGATAGGATAGAGGATAGGATACGATAGAGGATAGGATAGGATAGAGAATAGGATAGGATAGAGAATAGGATATAGGATTGGATAGGATAGAGGATAGAATAAGATAGAGGATAGGATAGGATAGAGGATAGGATATGATAGAGGATAGGATAGGGTAGAGGATAGGATAGGATAGAGGATAGGATAGAGGATAGGATAGGATAGAGGATAGGATAGGGGATTGGATAGGATAGAGGATAGGGTAGGATAGAGCATACGATCGAGGATAGGATACGATAGAGGATAGGATAGAGGACTGGATAGGATAGAGGATAGGATAGGATAGAGGATAGGATAGGATAGAGGATGCGATATAGGATTGGATAGGATAGAGGATAGGATACGATAGAAGATAGGATAGAATAGAGGATAGGATAGCATAGAGGATAGGATAGGATAGAGGATATGATAGGATAGAGGATACGATATGGGATTGGATAGGATAGAGGATAGGATACGATAGAGGATAGGATAGGATAGAGGATAGGATAGGATAGAGAATAGGATAGGATAGAGGATATGATAGGATAGAGGATAGGATAGGATAGAGAATAGGATATAGGATTGGATAGGATAGAGGATAGGATAGGATACAGGATAGGATAGGATAGAGGATACGATACGATAGAGGATAGGATAGGATAGAGGATATGATAGGATAGGGGATTGGATAGAATAGAGGATAGGATAGGATACAGGATAGGATAGGATAGAGGATATGATAGGATAGAGGATAGGATAGGATAGAGAATAGGATATAGGATTGGATAGGATAGAGGATAGAATAGGATATAGGATACGATATGGGATAGGATAGGATAGAGGATAGGATAGGATAGAGGATAGGATAGGATAGAGGATAGGATAGGATAGGATAGAGGATAGGATAGTTGATATTATAGTAAAGAGGATAGGATATGATAGAGGATAGGATAGGGGACTGGATAGGATAGAGGATAGGATACGATAGAGGATAGGATAGGATAGAGGATAGGATAGGATAGAGGATAGGATAGGATAGAGGATAGGATAGGATAGAGGATAGGATAGGATAGAGGATAGGATAGGATAGAGGATAGGATAGGATAGAGGATAGGATAGGATAGAGGATAGGATAGGATAGAGGATAGGATAGGATAGAGGATAGGATAGGATAGAGGATAGGATAGGATAGAGGATAGGATAGGATAGAGGATAGGATAGGATAGAGGATAGGATAGGATAGAGGATAGGATAGGATAGAGGATAGGATAGGATAGGGGATAGGATAGGATAGAGGATAGGATAGGATAGAGGATAGGATAGGATAGAGGATAGGATAGGATATGAGATTGGATAGGATATGAGATTGGTTAGGATATGAGATTGGATAGGATAGAGGATAGGATAGGATAGAGGATAGGATTGGATAGAGGATAGGATACGATAGATGATACGATATTATAGAGGAAAGGATAGGATAGAGAAGAGGATAGGATATAGGATAGGATAGGAAAGAGGATAGGATAGGATTGAGGATAGGATAGGATAGAGGATAGGAGATAATAGAAGAGAGGATAGGATAGAGGATAGGATAGGATAGAAGAGGGGATAGGATAGAGGATAGGATAAAATAGAAGATAGGATAGAATAGAGGACAGGATAGGATAGAGGATAGGATACGATAGAAGTTACGATATTATAGAGGAAAGGATAACATAGAGGATAGGATAGGATAGAGCATACGATAGAGGATAGGATAGGATAGGATAGGATAGAGAATAGGATAGGATACATGGTATTATAGGGTAGAGGATAGGATAGCATAGAGGATTGTATAGGGGATTGGATAGGATAGAGGATAGGATAGGATAGAGCATACGATAGAGGATAGGATAGGATAGAGGATAGGATAGGATAGAGAATAGGATAGGATAGAGGATAGGATAGGATAGAGGATAGGATAGAGGATTGGATAGGATAGAGGATAGGATACGATAGAGTATAGGATAGGATAGAGGATAGGATAGGGTGGAGGATAGGATAGGATTGAGGATAGGATAGAGGATTGGATAGGATAGAGGATAGGATACGATAGAGGATAGGATAGGATAGAGGATAGGATTGGATTGAGGATAGAATAAGATAGAGGATAGAATAGTATAGAGGATAGGATATTATAGAGGATTGGATAGGATATAGGATAGGATAGGATTGAGGATAGGGTAGAGGATTGGATAGGATAGAATATAGGATACGATAGAGGATAGGATAGGATAGAGGATAGGATAGGATAGAGGATAGGATACGATAGATGATACGATATTATAGAGGAAAGGATAGGATAGAGAAGAGGATAGGATATAGGATAGGATAGGAAAGAGGATAGGATAGGATTGAGGATAGGATAGGATAGAGGATAGGATACGATAGAAGTTACGATATTATAGAGGAAAGGATAACATAGAGGATAGGATAGGATAGAGCATACGATAGAGGATAGGATAGGATAGGATAGGATAGAGAATAGGATAGGATACATGGTATTATAGGGTAGAGGATAGGATAGGATAGAGAATTGGATAGGGGATTGGATGGGATAGAGGATAGGATAGGATAGAGCATAGGATAGGATAGAGGATAGGATAGGATAGAGAATAGGATAGGATAGAGGATAGGATAGGATAGAGGATATGATAGGATAGAGGATACGATATGGGATTGGATAGGATAGAGGATAGGATACGATAGAGGATAGGATAGGATAGAGGATAGGATAGTATAGAGAATAGGATATAGGATTGGATAGGATAGAGGATAGAATAGGATAGAGGATAGGATAGGATAGAGGATAGGATAATATAGGATAGATGGTATTATAGTAAAGAGGATAGGATATGATAGAGGATAGGATACGGGACTGGATAGGATAGAGGATAGGATAGGATAGAGGATAGGATAGGATAGAGGATAGGATACGATAGAAGTTACGATATTATAGAGGAAAGGATAACATAGAGGATAGGATAGGATAGAGCATACGATAGAGGATAGGATAGGATAGGATAGGATAGAGAATAGGATAGGATACATGGTATTATAGGGTAGAGGATAGGATAGGATAGAGAATTGGATAGGGGATTGGATGGGATAGAGGATAGGATAGGATAGAGCATAGGATAGGATAGAGGATAGGATAGGATAGAGAATAGGATAGGATAGAGGATAGGATAGGATAGAGGATATGATAGGATAGAGGATACGATATGGGATTGGATAGGATAGAGGATAGGATACGATAGAGGATAGGATAGGATAGAGGATAGGATAGTATAGAGAATAGGATATAGGATTGGATAGGATAGAGGATAGAATAGGATAGAGGATAGGATAGGATAGAGGATAGGATAATATAGGATAGATGGTATTATAGTAAAGAGGATAGGATATGATAGAGGATAGGATACGGGACTGGATAGGATAGAGGATAGGATAGGATAGAGGATAGGATAGGATAGAGGATAGGATAGGATAGAGGATAGGATAGGATAGAGGATAGGATAGGATAGAGGATAGGATAGGCTAGAGGATACGATATAGGAGTGGATAGGATAGAGGATAGGATACGATAGAGGATAGGATAGAATAGAGGATAGGATAGGATAGAGAATAGGATATAGGTTTGGATAGGATAGAGGATAGAATAGGATAGAGGATAGGATAGGATAGAGGATAGGATATGATAGAGGATAGGATAGGATAGAGGATAGGATAGGATAGAGGATACGATAAGGGATTGGATAGAATAGAGGATAGGATAGGATACAGGATAGGATAGGATAGAGGATATGATAGGATAGAGGACAGGATAGGATAGAGGATAGGATAGGATAGAGGATATGATAGGATAGAGGATAGGATAGAATAGAGGATAGGATAGGGTAGAGGACAGGTTAGCATAGAGGATAGGATAGGATACGATAGAGGATTCGATAGGATTGAGGATAGGATAGGATAGAGGATAGGATAGGGGATTGGATAGGATAGGATAGAGAATAGGGTAGGGTAGAAGATACAATAGTATAGAGGATAGGATAGGATAGAGGATAGGATAGGATAGAGGATATGGTAGGATAGGATAGAGGATAGGATTGGGTAGAGGATTGGATAGGATAGAGGATAGGATACGATAGAGGATAGGATAGGATAGAGGATAGGATAGGATAGAGAATAGGATATAGGATTGGACAGGATAGAGGATAGAATAGGATAGAGGATAGGATAGGATAGAGGATAGGATATGATGGAGGATAGGATAGGATAGAGGATACGATAGGATAGAGGATAGGATAGGATAGAGGATACGATATAGGAATGGATAGGATAGAGGATAGGATACGATAGAGGATAGGATAGAATAGAGGATAGGATAGGATAGAGGATAGGATAGGATAGAGGATAGGATAGGATATAGGATACGATATGGGATTGGATAGGATAGAGGATAGGATACGATAGAGGATAGGATTGGATAGAGGATAGGATAGATTAGAGGATAGGATAGGATAGAGGATAGGATAGGATAGAGTATAGGATAGGATAGAGGATAGGATAGGATAGAGGATATGATAGGATAGGATAGAGGATAGGATTGGATACAGGATAGGATAGGATAGAGGATAGGATAGGATAGAGGATAGGGTAGGATAGAGGATACAATAGTATAGAGGATAGGATAGGATATAGGATAGGATAGGATAGAGGATATGATAGGATAGGATAGAGGATAGGATAGGATAGAGGATAGGATAGGATAGAGCATAGGATAGGATAGAGGATAGGATAGGGTAGAGGATATGATAGGATAGGATAGAGGATAGGATTGGATAGAGGATAGGATAGGATAGAGGATAGGATAGGATAGAGGATAGGATAGGATAGAGGATATGATAGGATACAGGATAAGATAGGATAGATGTTAGGATATGATAGAGTATAGGATAGGATAGAGGAGATGATAGGGGATTCGATAGGATTGAGGATAGGATAGGATAGAGGATATAATAGGATAGAGGATAGGATAGGATAGAGAATAGGATATAGGATTGGATAGGATAGAGGATAGTACAGGATATAGGATGCGATATGGGACTGGATAGGATAGAGGATAGGATAGGATAGAGGATACGATATAGGATTGGATAGGATAGAGGATAGGATACGATAGAGGATAGGATAGGATAGAGGATAGGATAGGATAGAGAATAGGATATAGGATTGGACATGATAGAGGATAGAATAGGATAGAGGATAGGATAGGATAGAGGATAGGATATGATAGAGGATAGGATAGGATAGAGGATACGATAGGATAGAGGATAGGATAGGATAGAGGATACGATATAGGAATGGATAGGATAGAGGATAGGATACGATAGAGGATAGGATAGAATAGAGGATAGGATAGGATAGAAGATAGGATTGGATAGAGGATAGGATAGGATAGAGGATAGGATAGGATAGAGGATAGGATAGGATAGGGTAGATGATATTATAGTAAAGAGGATAGGATATGATAGAGGATAGGATAGGGGACTGGATAGGATAGAGGATAGGATAGGATAGAGGATACGATATAGGATTGGATAGGATAGAGGATAGGATACGATAGAGGATAGGATAGAATAGAGGATAGGATAGGATAGAGGATAGGATACGATAGAGGATAGGATAGAATAGAGGATAGGATAGGATAGAGGATAGGATAGGATAGAGGATATGATAGGATAGAGGATACGATATGGGATTGGATAGGATAGAGGATAGGATACGATAGAGGATAGGATAGGATAGAGAATAGGATAGGATAGAGAATAGGATATAGGATTGGATAGGATAGAGGATAGAATAAGATAGAGGATAGGATAGGATAGAGGATAGGATATGATAGAGGATAGGATAGGGTAGAGGATAGGATAGGATAGAGGATAGGATAGAGGATAGGATAGGATAGAGGATAGGATAGGGGATTGGATAGGATAGAGGATAGGGTAGGATAGAGCATACGATCGAGGATAGGATACGATAGAGGATAGGATAGAGGACTGGATAGGATAGAGGATAGGATAGGATAGAGGATAGGATAGGATAGAGGATGCGATATAGGATTGGATAGGATAGAGGATAGGATACGATAGAAGATAGGATAGAATAGAGGATAGGATAGCATAGAGGATAGGATAGGATAGAGGATATGATAGGATAGAGGATACGATATGGGATTGGATAGGATAGAGGATAGGATACGATAGAGGATAGGATAGGATAGAGGATAGGATAGGATAGAGAATAGGATAGGATAGAGGATATGATAGGATAGAGGATAGGATAGGATAGAGAATAGGATATAGGATTGGATAGGATAGAGGATAGGATAGGATACAGGATAGGATAGGATAGAGGATACGATACGATAGAGGATAGGATAGGATAGAGGATATGATAGGATAGGGGATTGGATAGAATAGAGGATAGGATAGGATACAGGATAGGATAGGATAGAGGATATGATAGGATAGAGGATAGGATAGGATAGAGAATAGGATATAGGATTGGATAGGATAGAGGATAGAATAGGATATAGGATACGATATGGGATAGGATAGGATAGAGGATAGGATAGGATAGAGGATAGGATAGGATAGAGGATAGGATAGGATAGGATAGAGGATAGGATAGTTGATATTATAGTAAAGAGGATAGGATATGATAGAGGATAGGATAGGGGACTGGATAGGATAGAGGATAGGATAGGATAGAGGATAGGATAGGATAGAGGATAGGATAGGATAGAGGATAGGATAGGATAGAGGATAGGATAGGATAGAGGATAGGATAGGATAGAGGATAGGATAGGATAGAGGATAGGGTAGGATAGAGGATAGGATAGGATAGAGGATAGGATAGGATAGAGGATAGGATAGGATAGAGGATAGGATAGGATAGAGGATAGGATAGGATAGAGGATAGGATAGGATAGAGGATAGGATAGGATAGAGGATAGGATAGGATAGGGGATAGGATAGGATAGAGGATAGGATAGGATAGAGGATAGGATAGGCTAGAGGATAGGATAGGATATGAGATTGGATAGGATATGAGATTGGTTAGGATATGAGATTGGATAGGATAGAGGATAGGATAGGATAGAGGATAGGATTGGATAGAGGATAGGATACGATAGATGATACGATATTATAGAGGAAAGGATAGGATAGAGAAGAGGATAGGATATAGGATAGGATAGGAAAGAGGATAGGATAGGATTGAGGATAGGATAGGATAGAGGATAGGAGATAATAGAAGAGAGGATAGGATAGAGGATAGGATAGGATAGAAGAGGGGATAGGATAGAGGATAGGATAAAATAGAAGATAGGATAGAATAGAGGACAGGATAGGATAGAGGATAGGATACGATAGAAGTTACGATATTATAGAGGAAAGGATAACATAGAGGATAGGATAGGATAGAGCATACGATAGAGGATAGGATAGGATAGGATAGGATAGAGAATAGGATAGGATACATGGTATTATAGGGTAGAGGATAGGATAGCATAGAGGATTGGATAGGGGATTGGATAGGATAGAGGATAGGATAGGATAGAGCATACGATAGAGGATAGGATAGGATAGAGGATAGGATAGGATAGAGAATAGGATAGGATAGAGGATAGGATAGGATAGAGGATAGGATAGAGGATTGGATAGGATAGAGGATAGGATACGATAGAGTATAGGATAGGATAGAGGATAGGATAGGGTGGAGGATAGGATAGGATTGAGGATAGGATAGAGGATTGGATAGGATAGAGGATAGGATACGATAGAGGATAGGATAGGATAGAGGATAGGATTGGATTGAGGATAGAATAAGATAGAGGATAGAATAGTATAGAGGATAGGATATTATAGAGGATTGGATAGGATATAGGATAGGATAGGATTGAGGATAGGGTAGAGGATTGGATAGGATAGAATATAGGATACGATAGAGGATAGGATAGGATAGAGGATAGGATAGGATAGAGGATAGGATACGATAGATGATACGATATTATAGAGGAAAGGATAGGATAGAGAAGAGGATAGGATATAGGATAGGATAGGAAAGAGGATAGGATAGGATTGAGGATAGGATAGGATAGAGGATAGGATACGATAGAAGTTACGATATTATAGAGGAAAGGATAACATAGAGGATAGGATAGGATAGAGCATACGATAGAGGATAGGATAGGATAGGATAGGATAGAGAATAGGATAGGATACATGGTATTATAGGGTAGAGGATAGGATAGGATAGAGAATTGGATAGGGGATTGGATGGGATAGAGGATAGGATAGGATAGAGCATAGGATAGGATAGAGGATAGGATAGGATAGAGAATAGGATAGGATAGAGGATAGGATAGGATAGAGAATAGGATAGGATAGAGGATAGGATAGGGTGGAGGATAGGATAGGATTGAGGATAGGATAGAGGATTGGATAGGATAGAGGATAGGATACGATAGAGGATAGGATAGGATAGAGGATAGGATTGGATTGAGGATAGGATAAGATAGAGGATAGAATAGTATAGAGGATAGGATAGCATAGAGGATTGGATAGGATATAGGATAGGATAGGATTGAGGATAGGATAGAGGATTGGATAGGATAGAAGATAGGATACGATAGAGGATAGGACATGATAGAGGATAGGATAGGATATGAGATTGGATAGGATATGAGATTGGATAGGATAGAGGATAGGATAGGATAGAGGACAGGATAGGATAGAGGATAAGATAGGATAGAGGATAGGATAGGATAGAGGAAAGGATAGGATAGAGGATAGGATACGGTAGAGGATGGGATATGATAGAGGGTAGGATAGGATAGAGTATAGGATAGGATTGAGGATAGGATAGAGGATTGGATCGGATAGAAGATAGGATACGGTAGAGGATAGGATATGATAGATGATAGGATTGGAATGAGGATAGATAGGATAGAGGATAGAATAGGATAGAGGATAGGATGGCATAGAGGATAGGATAGGATGGAGGATAGGATAGGATAGAGGATAGGATACGATAGAAGATACGACATTATAGAGGAAAGGATAGGATAGAAGAGGGGATAGGATAGAGGATAGGATAAAATAGAAGATAGGATAGAATAGAGGACAGGATAGGATAGAGGATAGGATACGATAGAAGATACGACATTATAGAGGAAAGGATAACATAGAGGATAGGATAGGATAGAGCATACGATAGAGGATAGGATAGGATAGGATAGGATAGAGAATAGGATAGGATACATGGTATTCTAGGGTAGAGGATAGGATAGGATAGAGGATTGGATAGGGGATTGGATAGGATAGAGGATAGGAGAGGATAGAGCATACGATAGAGGATAGGATAGGATAGAGGATAAGATAGGATAGTGGATAGGATAAGATAGAGGATAGGATAGAATAGAGGACAGGATAGGATAGAGGATAAGATAGGATAGAGGATAGGATAGGATAGAGGATAGGATAGGTTAGAGGATAGGATAGGATTGAGGATAGGATAGAGGATAGGATACGATAGAGAATAGGATAAGTAAGAGGATAGGATAGGATAGATTATAGGATAAAGGAAAGGATAGGATTGAGGATGGGATAGGATAGAGGATAGGATAGGATAGAGGATAGGATAGGATAGAGGACAGGATAGGATAGAGGATAGGATACGATAGAGGATAGGATAGGATAGAGGATAGGATTTGATTGAGGATAGGAGAGGATAGAGGATAGGATAGGAGATTGGATACGATAGAGGATAGGATACGATATAGCATACGATAGAGGATAGGATACGATATAGCACACGATAGAGGATAGGATAGGATAGAGGATAGGATAGGGGGTTGGATAGGATAGAGGATAGGATATGATAGAGGATAGGATAGGATTGAGGATAGGATAGGATAGTTGATAGGATAGGATAGAGGGTAGGATAGAGGATTGGATAGGGTAGAGGATAGGATAGGATAGAGGATAGGATAAGTAAGAGGATAGGATAGGATAGATTATAGGATAGAGGAAAGGATAGGATTGAGGATGGGATAGGATAGAGGATAGGATAGGATAGAGGATAGGATAGGATAGAGGACAGGATAGGATAAAGGATAGGATACGATAGAGGATAGGATAGGATAGAGTATAGGATAGGATAGAGGATAGGATTGGATTGAGGATAGGATAGGATAGAGAATAGAATAGGATAGAGGATTGGATAGGACAGAGGATAGGATACGATAGAGGATAGGATAGGATAGAGGATAGGATTGGATTGAGGATAGGAGAGGATAGAGGATAAGATAGGATAGAGGATTGGATAGGATAGAGGATAGGATAGGATAGAGGATAGGATAGGCTAGAGGATAGGATAGGATAGAGGACAGGATAGGATAGAGGACAGGATAGGATTGAGGATAGGATAGGATTGAGGACAGGATAGGATAGAGGATAGGATAGGATTGAGGATAGGATAGGATTGAGGATAGGATAGGTGGTTGGATAGGATAGAGCATAGGATATGATAGAGGTTAGGATAGGATTGAGGATAGGATAGGATAGTTGATAGGATAGGATAGAGAATACTATAGAGGATAGGATAGGATAGGATAGGATAGAGGATAGGATTTGATAGAGGATAGAATGCGATAGAAGATACGATATTATAGAGGAAAGGATAGGATAGAGAATAGGATAGGATAGAGGATAGGATAGGGGATTGGATAGGATAGAGGATAGGATAGGATAGAGGATAGGATAGGATAGAGGATAGGATACGATAGAGGATAGGATTGGATTGAGGATAGGATAGTATAGAGGATAGTATAGGATAGAGGATCGGATAGGATAGAGCATACGATAGAGGATAGGATAGGATAGAGGATAAGATAGGATAGTGGATAGGATAAGATAGAGGATAGGATAGAATAGAGGACAGGATAGGATAGAGGATAAGATAGGATAGAGGATAGGATAGGATAGAGGATAGGATAGGTTAGAGGATAGGATAGGATTGAGGATAGGATAGAGGATAGGATACGATAAGAGGATAGGATAGGATAGAGGATAGGATAGGATAGAGGATAGGATAGGTTTGAGGATAGGATAGGATAGAGGAGAGGATAGGATAGAGAATAGGATAAGTAAGAGGATAGGATAGGATAGATTATAGGATAGAGGACAGGATAGGATTGAGGATGGGATAGGATAGAGGATAGGATAGGATAGAGGATAGGATAGGATAGAGGACAGGATAGGATAGAGGATAGGATACGATAGAGGATAGGATAGGATAGAGGATAGGATTTGATTGAGGATAGGAGAGGATAGAGGATAGGATAGGAGATTGGATACGATAGAGGATAGGATACGATATAGCATACGATAGAGGATAGGATACGATATAGCACACGATAGAGGATAGGATAGGATAGAGGATAGGATAGGGGGTTGGATAGGATAGAGGATAGGATATGATAGAGGATAGGATATGATAGAGGATAGGATAGGATTGAGGATAGGATAGGATAGTTGATAGGATAGGATAGAGGGTAGGATAGAGGATTGGATAGGGTAGAGGATAGGATAGGATAGAGGATAGGATAAGTAAGAGGATAGGATAGGATAGATTATAGGATAGAGGAAAGGATAGGATTGAGGATGGGATAGGATAGAGGATAGGATAGGATAGACGATAGGATAGGATAGAGGACAGGATAGGATAAAGGATAGGATACGATAGAGGATAGGATAGGATAGAGTATAGGACAGGATAGAGGATAGGATTGGATTGAGGATAGGATAGGATAGAGAATAGAATAGGATAGAGGATTGGATAGGACAGAGGATAGGATACGATAGAGGATAGGATAGGATAGAGGATAGGATTGGATTGAGGATAGGAGAGGATAGAGGATAGGATAGGAGATTGGATACGATAGAGGATAGGATACGATATAGCATACAATAGAGGATAGGATACGATATAGCATACGATAGAGGATAGGATAGGATAGAGGATAGGATAGGTGGTTGGATAGGATAGAGCATAGGATAAGATAGAGGATAGGATAGGATTGAGGATAGGATAGGATAGTTGATAGGATAGGATAGAGAATACTATAGAGGATAGGATAGGATAGGATAGGATAGAGGATAGGATTTGATAGAGGATAGAATGCGATAGAAGATACGATATTATAGAGGAAAGGATAGGATAGAGAATAGGATAGGATAGAGGATAGGATAGGGGATTGGATAGGATAGAGGATAGGATAGGATAGAGGATAGGATAGGATAGAGGATAGGATAGGATAGAGGATAGGATAGAGGATTGGATAGGATAGAGGATAGGATAGGATTGAGTATAGGAGAGGATAGAGGATAGGATAGGGGATTGGATACGATAGATAATAGGATACGATATAGCATACGATAGTGGATAGGATACGATATAGCATACGATAGAGGATAGGATAGGATAGAGGATAGGATAGGATTGAGGATAGGATAGGATAGTTGATAGAATAGGATAGAGGATAGGATAGGATAGAGGATAGGATTGGATAGAGGATAGGATAGTATAGCGGATAGGATAGGATAGAGGACAGGATAGGATAGAGGATAGGATAGGATAGAGGATAGGATAGAGGATTGGATAGGGTAGAGGATAGGATAAGATAAATAATAGGATAGGATAGAGGATAGGATCGGATTGAGGATAGGATAGGATAGAGGATAGAATAGGATAGAGGATTGGATAGGATACAGGATAGGATACGATAGAGGATAGGATAGGATAGAGGATAGGATTGGATTGAGTATAGGAGAGGATAGAGGATAGGATAGGGGATTGGATACGATAGATAATAGGATACGATATAGCATACGATAGTGGATAGGATACGATATAGCATACGATAGAGGATAGGATAGGATAGAGGATAGGATAGGATTGAGGATAGGATAGGATAGTTGATAGAATAGGATAGAGGATAGGATAGGATAGAGGATAGGATATGATAGAAGATACGACATTATAGAGGAAAGGATAGGATAGAGAATAGGATACGATAGAGGATAGGATAGAGGATAGGATAGGATAGATTATAGGATAGAGGAAAGGATAGGATTGAGGATGGGATAGGATAGAGGATAGGATAGGATAGAGGATAGGATAGGATAGAGGACAGGATAGGATAGAGGATAGGATACGATAGAGGATAGGATAGGATAGAGGATAGGATACGATAGATGATACGATATTATAGAGGAAAGGATAGGATAGAGAAGAGGATAGGATATAGGATAGGATAGGAAAGAGGATAGAATAGGATTGAGGATATGATAGGATAGAGGATAGGAGATAATAGAAGAGAGGATAGGATAGAGGATAGGATAGGATAGAAGAGGGGATAGGATAGAGGATAGGATAAAATAGAAGATAGGATAGAATAGAGGACAGGATAGGATAGAGGATAGGATACGATAGAAGTTACGATATTATAGAGGAAAGGATAACATAGAGGATTGGATAGGATAGAGCATACGATAGAGGATAGGATAGGATAGGATAGGATAGAGAATAGGATAGGATACATGGTATTCTAGGGTAGAGGATAGGATAGGATAGAGGATTGGATAGGGGATTGGATAGGATAGAGGATAGGATAGGATAGAGCATACGATAGAGGATAGGATAGGATAGAGGATAAGATAGGATAGTGGATAGGATAAGATAGAGGATAGGATAGAATAGAGGACAGGATAGGATAGAGGATAAGATAGGATAGAGGATAGGATAGGATAGAGGATAGGATAGGTTAGAGGATAGGATAGGATTGAGGATAGGATAGAGGATAGGATACGATAAGAGGATAGGATAGGATAGAGGATAGGATAGGTTTGAGGATAGGATAGGATAGAGGAGAGGATAGGATAGAGAATAGGATAAGTAAGAGGATAGGATAGGATAGATTATAGGATAGAGGAAAGGATAGGATTGAGGATGGGATAGGATAGAGGATAGGATAGGATAGAGGATAGGATAGGATAGAGGACAGGATAGGATAGAGGATAGGATACGATAGAGGATAGGATAGGATAGAGGATAGGATTTGATTGAGGATAGGAGAGTATAGAGGACAGGATAGGAGATTGGATACGATAGAGGATAGGATACGATATAGCATACGATAGAGGATAGGATACGATATAGCACACGATAGAGGATAGGATAGGATAGAGGATAGGATAGGGGGTTGGATAGGATAGAGGATAGGATATGATAGAGGATAGGATAGGATAGAGAATAGAATAGGATAGAGGATTGGATAGGACAGAGGATAGGATACGATATAGCATACAATAGAGGATAGGATACGATATAGCATACGATAGAGGATAGGATAGGATAGAGGATAGGATAGGTGGTTGGATAGGATAGAGCATAGGATAAGATAGAGGATAGGATAGGATTGAGGATAGGATAGGATAGTTGATAGGATAGGATAGAGAATACTATAGAGGATAGGATAGGATAGGATAGGATAGAGGATAGGATTTGATAGAGGATAGAATGCGATAGAAGATACGATATTATAGAGGAAAGGATAGGATAGAGAGTAGGATAGGATAGAGGATAGGATAGGGGATTGGATAGGAGAGAGGATAGGATAGGATAGAGGATAGGATAGGATAGAGGATAGGATAGGATAGAGGATAGGATAGAGGATTGGATAGGATAGAGGATAGGATAGGATTGAGTATAGGAGAGGATAGAGGATAGGATAGGGGATTGGATACGATAGATAATAGGATACGATATAGCATACGATAGTGGATAGGATACGATATAGCATACGATAGAGGATAGGATAGGATAGAGGATAGGATAGGATTGAGGATATGATAGGATAGTTGATAGAATAGGATAGAGGATAGGATAGGATAGAGGATAGGATTGGGTAGAGGATAGGATAGTATAGCGGATAGGATAGGATAGAGGACAGGATAGGATAGAGGATAGGATAGGATAGAGGATAGGATAGAGGATTGGATAGGGTAGAGGATAGGATAAGATAAATAATAGGATAGGATAGAGGATAGGATGGGATTGAGGATAGGATAGGATAGAGGATAGAATAGGATAGAGGATTGGATAGGATACAGGATAGGATACGATAGAGGATAGGATAGGATAGAGGATAGGATTGGATTGAGGATATAATAGGATAGAGAATAGAATAGGATAGAGGATTGGATAGGACAGAGGATAGGATACGATAGAGGATAGGATAGGATAGAGGATAGGATTGGATTGAGGATAGGAGAGGATAGAGGATAGGATAGGAGATTGGATACGATAGAGGATAGGATACGATATAGCATACAATAGAGGATAGGATACGATATAGCATACGATAGAGGATAGGATACGATAGAGGATAGGATAGAGGATAGGATAGGATAGATTATAGGATAGAGGAAAGGATAGGATTGAGGATGGGATAGGATAGAGGATAGGATAGGGTAGAGGATAGGATAGGATGGAGGACAGGATAGGATAGAGGATAGGATACGATAGAGGATAGGATAGGATAGAGGATAGGATACGATAGATGATACGATATTATAGAGGAAAGGATAGGATAGAGAAGAGGATAGGATATAGGATAGTATAGGAAAGAGGATAGAATAGGATTGAGGATATGATAGGATAGAGGATAGGAGATAATAGAAGAGAGGATAGGATAGAGGATAGGATAGGATAGAAGAGGGGATAGGATAGAGGATAGGATAAAATAGAAGATAGGATAGAATAGAGGACAGGATAGGATAGAGGATAGGATACGATAGAAGTTACGATATTATAGAGGAAAGGATAACATAGAGGATAGGATAGGATAGAGCATACGATAGAGGATAGGATAGGATAGGATAGGATAGAGAATAGGATAGGATACATGGTATTCTAGGGTAGAGGATAGGATAGGATAGAGGATTGGATAGGGGATTGGATAGGATAGAGGATAGGATAGGATAGAGCATACGATAGAGGATAGGATAGGATAGAGGATAAGATAGGATAGTGGATAGGATAAGATAGAGGATAGGATAGAATAGAGGACAGGATAGGATAGAGGATAAGATAGGATAGAGGATAGGATAGGATAGAGGATAGGATAGGTTAGAGGATAGGATAGGATTGAGGATAGGATAGAGGATAGGATACGATAAGAGGATAGGATAGGATAGAGGATAGGATAGGTTTGAGGATAGGATAGGATAGAGGAGAGGATAGGATAGAGAATAGGATAAGTAAGAGGATAGGATAGGATAGATTATAGGATAGAGGAAAGGATAGGATTGAGGATGGGATAGGATAGAGGATAGGATAGGATAGAGGATAGGATAGGATAGAGGACAGGATAGGATAGAGGATAGGATACGATAGAGGATAGGATAGGATAGAGGATAGGATTTGATTGAGGATAGGAGAGGATAGAGGATAGGATAGGAGATTGGATACGATAGAGGATAGGGTACGATATAGCATACGATAGAGGATAGGATACGATATAGCACACGATAGAGGATAGGATAGGATAGAGGATAGGATAGGGGGTTGGATAGGATAGAGGATAGGATATGATAGAGGATAGGATAGGATTGAGGATAGGATAGGATAGTTGATAGGATAGGATAGAGGGTAGGATAGAGGATTGGATAGGGTAGAGGATAGGATAGGATAGAGGATAGGATAAGTAAGAGGATAGGATAGGATAGATTATAGGATAGAGGAAAGGATAGGATTGAGGATGGGATAGGATAGGGGATAGGATAGGATAGAGGATAGGATAGGATAGAGGACAGGATAGGATAAAGGATAGGATACGATAGAGGATAGGATAGGATAGAGTATAGGACAGGATAGAGGATAGGATTGGATTGAGGATATAATAGGATAGAGAATAGAATAGGATAGAGGATTGGATAGGACAGAGGATAGGATACGATAGAGGATAGGATAGGATAGAGGATAGGATTGGATTGAGGATAGGAGAGGATAGAGGATAGGATAGGAGATTGGATACGATAGAGGATAGGATACGATATAGCATACAATAGAGGATAGGATACGATATAGCATACGATAGAGGATAGGATAGGATAGAGGATAGGATAGGGGATTGGATAGGATAGAGGATAGGATAGGATAGAGGATAGGATAGGATAGAGGATACGATATAGGATTGGAGAGGATAGAGGATAGGATACGATAGAGGATAGCATAGAATAGAGGATAGGATAGGATAGAGGATAGGATAGGATAGAGGATAGGATAGGGGATTGGATAGGATAGAGGATAGGATAGGATAGAGGATAGGATAGGATAGAGGATACGATATGGGATTGGATAGGATAGAGGATAGGATACGATAGAGGATAGGATAGGATAGAGGATAGGATAGTATAGAGAATAGGATATAGGATTGGATAGGATAGAGGATAGAATAGGATAGAGGATAGGATAGGATAGAGGATAGGATAATATAGGATAGATGGTATTATAGTAAAGAGGATAGGATATGATAGAGGATAGGATACGGGACTGGATAGGATAGAGGATAGGATAGGATAGAGGATAGGATAGGATAGAGGATAGGATAGGATAGAGGATAGGATAGGATAGAGGATAGGATAGGATAGAGGATAGGATAGGATAGAGGATAGGATAGGATAGAGGATAGGATAGGATAGAGGATAGGATAGGATAGAGGATAGGATAGGCTAGAGGATACGATATAGGAGTGGATAGGATAGAGGATAGGATACGATAGAGGATAGGATAGAATAGAGGATAGGATAGGATAGAGAATAGGATATAGGTTTGGATAGGATAGAGGATAGAATAGGATAGAGGATAGGATAGGATAGAGGATAGGATATGATAGAGGATAGGATAGGATAGAGGATAGGATAGGATAGAGGATACGATAAGGGATTGGATAGAATAGAGGATAGGATAGGATACAGGATAGGATAGGATAGAGGATATGATAGGATAGAGGACAGGATAGGATAGAGGATAGGATAGGATAGAGGATATGATAGGATAGAGGATAGGATAGAATAGAGGATAGGATAGGGTAGAGGACAGGTTAGCATAGAGGATAGGATAGGATACGATAGAGGATTCGATAGGATTGAGGATAGGATAGGATAGAGGATAGGATAGGGGATTGGATAGGATAGGATAGAGAATAGGGTAGGGTAGAAGATACAATAGTATAGAGGATAGGATAGGATAGAGGATAGGATAGGATAGAGGATATGATAGGATAGGATAGAGGATAGGATTGGGTAGAGGATTGGATAGGATAGAGGATAGGATACGATAGAGGATAGGATAGGATAGAGGATAGGATAGGATAGAGAATAGGATATAGGATTGGACAGGATAGAGGATAGAATAGGATAGAGGATAGGATAGGATAGAGGATAGGATATGATGGAGGATAGGATAGGATAGAGGATACGATAGGATAGAGGATAGGATAGGATAGAGGATACGATATAGGAATGGATAGGATAGAGGATAGGATACGATAGAGGATAGGATAGAATAGAGGATAGGATAGGATAGAGGATAGGATAGGATAGAGGATAGGATAGGATATAGGATACGATATGGGATTGGATAGGATAGAGGATAGGATACGATAGAGGATAGGATTGGATAGAGGATACGATAGATTAGAGGATAGGATAGGATAGAGGATAGGATAGGATAGAGCATAGGATAGGATAGAGGATAGGATAGGATAGAGGATATGATAGGATAGGATAGAGGATAGGATTGGATACAGGATAGGATAGGATAGAGGATAGGATAGGATAGAGGATAGGGTAGGATAGAGGATACAATAGTATAGAGGATAGGATAGGATATAGGATAGGATAGGATAGAGGATATGATAGGATAGGATAGAGGATAGGATAGGATAGAGGATAGGATAGGATAGAGCATAGGATAGGATAGAGGATAGGATAGGGTAGAGGATATGATAGGATAGGATAGAGGGTAGGATTGGATAGAGGATAGGATAGGATAGAGGATAGGATAGGATAGAGGATAGGATAGGATAGAGGATATGATAGGATAGAGGATAAGATAGGATAGATGTTAGGATATGATAGAGTATAGGATAGGATAGAGGACAGGATAGGGGATTCGATAGGATTGAGGATAGGATAGGATAGAGGATATAATAGGATAGAGGATAGGATAGGATAGAGAATAGGATATAGGATTGGATAGGATAGAGGATAGTACAGGATATAGGATGCGATAAGGGACTGGATAGGATAGAGGATAGGATAGGATAGAGGATACGATATAGGATTGGATAGGATAGAGGATAGGATACGATAGAGGATAGGATAGGATAGAGGATAGGATAGGATAGAGAATAGGATATAGGATTGGACATGATAGAGGATAGAATAGGATAGAGGATAGGATAGGATAGAGGATAGGATATGATAGAGGATAGGATAGGATAGAGGATACGATAGGATAGAGGATAGGATAGGATAGAGGATACGATATAGGAATGGATAGGATAGAGGATAGGATACGATAGAGGATAGGATAGAATAGAGGATAGGATAGGATAGAGGATAGGATAGGATAGAGGATAGGATAGGATATAGGATACGATATGGGATTGGATAGGATAGAGGATAGGATACGATAGAGGATAGGATTGGATAGAGGATAGGATAGGATAGAGGATAGGATAGGATAGAGGATAGGATAGGATAGAGCATAGGATAGGATAGAGGATAGGATAGGATAAAGGGTATGATAGGATAGGATAGAGGATAGGATTGGATAGAGGATAGGATAGGATAGAGGATAGGATAGGATAGAGGATAGGATAGGATAGGGTAGATGATATTATAGTAAAGAGGATAGGATATGATAGAGGATAGGATAGGGGACTGGATAGGATAGAGGATAGGATAGGATAGAGGATACGATATAGGATTGGATAGGATAGAGGATAGGATACGATAGAGGATAGGATAGAATAGAGGATAGGATAGGATAGAGGATAGGATACGATAGAGGATAGGATAGAATAGAGGATAGGATAGGATAGAGGATAGGATAGGATAGAGGATATGATAGGATAGAGGATACGATATGGGATAGGATAGGATAGAGGATAGGATATGATAGAGGATAGGATAGGGTAGAGGATAGGATAGGATAGAGGATAGGATAGGATAGAGGATATGATAGGATAGAGGATATGATAGGATAGAGGATAGGATAGGATAGAGGATAGGATAGGATAGAGGATAGGATAGGATTGTAACCGTGTCGGTTACATACACATATACCGCACGGATCGGTCGGCGATACGACCCCACCACCGTACCATACTACGTTGTTCGCGAGTCCGGAGATAGTGAGGGATCGCGAGATATCGCGATCCTTGTCGAGTTGCGCACGCATCGATCCCCACTCGATAATGATCGAAGGAGGTCGATGCGAGCGAGCGATCGAGCACTCTACGTCTGGAAGCGGTCCGAGAAACACGCGTTTACGAATTGTGTCTGTTCGACGAAACACGGTACCCGTTCGAGGAGTCAAACCGACTCGGCAGAGCAAGGCAAACCGTCCTTCCTGCTCTCAACGCGTACGCGCCTCAAACCGAGGAGTCACGAGCGCAAACCGCGCCGTGGCACTGTCGAAACGTTTTATATAAAGCTCCGTGACTCTCGGACGTGACCGCGTAGTAGTCAAACGAAATTACATAATTTTCACTCGCCTAAAGATTGATCGAGAAATGTTTAATTATCAATTCCGAGGTGAAGCATTACTAGTGTCAGTGTAGATTACTTGCAGCGAGCAAGTCGCGAGTACTATTTAGGAGCGACGGCGAGTGGAAGGCGCCGTGTGTCGGTACGACACGATTTTGTAAAATTTAGAGAACTGCGTCGCGCAGAGATAGAAACGCGTCGCGAAGCGTGCGATTATCGCGTCGAACAGACACAGTAGATTCACTTCGTCCTTCAAGTATAAATATTAGTATGGGGTACGTATAAGTATCGTTTCAAAGATACAGTACGTACTATACGGGTCGAAGCGAGACAGTCAATCATCGCATGATCGCGGTGGTTCTTCCGAAACCTCAACAGAGCATACTCTGAGGCTACGAAACGTACCAAAGGGTAAACTCCTGGGTTCCGAGGGACTGCCGAGGTTTTCTGTGAGTCTCGTCTGGATCGAGACTATTTCACTTCGCACAATCAGGGCTCTTCTGCCGTGACCTTAATCGAGGGTACTCCGAGGCCACGCACCGTGCCAGAGGGTACTCTTCTGGGTCCCGTGGAATTACCGAGGTTTGGTGTGGGTCTCGACCAGATTCGAGGCGATTGTACTTCGTACGATCGCGGCTACTCTGTCGTGACCTCATCAGAGCTTGCTCCGAGGCCACGTATCGTGCCGAAGGGTAGACTCCTGGGTCCCGTCGAGCGACCGAGGTTTAGTGCGAGTCTCCCCCGAATCGGTACGAAAGAGCATCGCACGATCCCGAGTATTCTGTCGTGACCTTTGTCCGAGATCACTCTGAGGCCACGTATCGTGCCAAAGGGTGAACTTATAGGTCCCGTGGAATAATCGAGGTTTAGTGCACGTCTCTACAGAATCGAGACGATCGCGCCTTGCACGATCGAGGACACTCTGCCGTGACCAATATCCGAGAACACTCCGAGGCCATGTATCATGCCAAAGGGTAGACTCGTGCGTCCCGTGGAGTGACCAAGGTTTAGTGTGCGTCTCCACTCAGGCCACTTGTCCGAACATCGTCCAGGTGCCTGGTTGGTCTGACAGGTACGACGTCGTTCGATCGCGGATTTCGGGTCAGATAGGAGCGATCGGACTTTGCACGGTCACTGACACTCTGCCGCCGCCTCGCCCGAGACTGCTTAGAGGCCACGATTACGTGCCGAAGAGCAGAATCATTGGAAGCGTGGAGTGACGGCGATTTCGTGTTTGTCTCCATCCCGATCACTCGTACGATTATCCGGCCGAGTGTAGGGACGGTCAGACGGGTCACGAACTGCTTGTCGCGGGGCGCGATCCGTGCTGAGTGATTTTCTAAACCGATTCCGAAAACCGGGCGTAGAGTCGAGCGAGCGTACCGCGAGCGTTTTTCACGCGTTCATAATACTTTGTTTATGTGTCGCGAGCCGTCGGCACGGGAGGCCGACCTATTGTTCCACACGGTACCTGGAATTAACTGTATCCAAACATACACGACGGTTCTTACGAGAATATATCATCTTTTGTTACCTTATCTGGGCTACTAATATCTCATTTAACTCGTCCATACCTCGCCGCTTTCCAGTGCCTGGAGGCACGAATCCATTCCTGCTCGCAAACGTGCAGGCTTCGAGAAATTAGGGTAGTAACCGGCCCTGCGAGACGGTTAGGGATAGTCTCGAGACGCGAAGTAGAGATACGAGTAACAGCGTACGCGAATCGGTAGAAACGGTAGGAAAGAACGGTTACATATTTGGCGCCCAACGTGGGGCGGTCTGGTCTGGACGAGCGAGATCTTATAGAAACAGGGTATGAGTAAGCTTCGATCTCGTGGAAAAGCGGCACTGCTAGGGAATAACGATACACCTGACGCGAGCAACACCCAGGTAGAGAACATGCCAAACAACCCGCGCGTTGTAAGAACACCGCCCCCGGGTCCGTCCGGCGGTGAACTCGGGGATGTTTCCGCGCCGGTCCCCACCACCACAAACGAGGTACGTTCGACCGGGTTATCTAACGTCCTTGCTGCAGGACTTACTTCTGCCGCAATTCGCGAGCTGCAGGCCGAAGTTGCTCGACTGAAAGAGCAAATGGGAAGGCTCCAAGAACGGTTGAACACCCAAGTCGAAGTTGAGGAGGTATACGAACGAGTAACGGAATACCGCGCGGAATTGCGCGATTTTCGACGTGAGATAGAGGCACGGTTGGACCGCGATGCAAAGACGCACGCACAACGCGTCGCAGATGTACGCGACGAGGTACGGGACTGTCTCGCAAATTTCCGGAGGCAAATTGCGTCACATCGGGTCGCCGATGCCGAAGAAACCAGAAACACAAGTCACCGATTCGACAATCAGCGAAGCGATCTGCATGGGGCGCCGGATTTCGATGCGACACGCCGCTTGCGACGTGATTCCATGGATTCAAGATGGGCCCCAAACGATTCTGTGCGCTTTGATGCGACCCTGGCACCGAGTAGCCGCCCCTTCATGGTGAAGCCACAAATGCCAACCTTCGAGGGCAAGGCTACCGAAAGGCCGGCCAAGTACCTAAGAGAGATGAAAAGATTCATTGAAGCAGCACGCCTCCCCGACGATGAGTTAAAGTTCATCCTCGGACAATCATTGCGAGGCATCGCAGGCGAATGGTGGGATATTGTGTCCGAGCAAGTTACCTCTTGGGCACAGTTCTCACAGGCGCTCCGGGACCGGTTTTGGAGTTCAGCAATCCAACGGAAAGTGCGGGACAATCTCAATATAGGGGTACATCGCACTGAATCAGGCGTATCTCGAGTCGCCTACGCGATGAAACTCATCGGTACAGCACGCGATCTGATTCCACGGCCAGCGGACGAAGAGATCGTCCAGATGCTGGCCAGGCACTACACCCAGGCAGTGGATGACTGCGTTCTCGGCCAAAATATCAGCACGGTCGACGCGTTCTTAGCCTTGCTCGAGCGGTTCGATAACGGGGGAACCGTGAATCGCCCAAAGCAGGAGGAACGTTCAAACCACGTTCGAGATTGGAATGTCCGCACGGCCAATGAGAGGGTAGTCCAACCTACAACGAACCCGACTCGGTCGACTCCATTTAACATGAGCCATGCCCGACCCAACCGGGAAGGTCAACGTCAGATGACCGAACATCCGCGACCCGCAGCAGAATACCAGAGACCGAGGTACGAAACTACTCGTCCCTGGCAAGACTACAGGCGGCCACCAGATCGACCGAGGGATTCGACGCCAAATCGCATCCGAACGGCGCAAATTGACGAAGACGTTCCTGAAGAGGAGGCGGACGCCCCTGACTTGGAAGCGACCGCGGAAAACGACTAAGGGGAGCCTCAGCGATTCGTCTGAGTAGTTCCCCCCCTCAGACGAGAGGTATCTCCTCGAACGCACACGGGGAAAATGTCCATCTGACCATCGGCTCGCTGTTTCCGGACACGCGCCAGGAGCTCCAAGAGGACGAGGGATCTCCACCACCATGTAAAGAAGCAAATCGCTGTCCGGAAGTGCCGTTGAAAGTCGAGGGCATTCCAGTCAGAGCCCTCGTGGATACGGGTAGTACGGTCACAGCGGTTTCAGAGGCATGGTACACGTCGCACCAAGATCAACTGCGCACGTGCCCAACATTGCCGGTGACGGGGGCCGTTGTAATTGGAGCGACGGGAAGCAGGTCGGCCAGATTGAAAAAACAAATCTGGGTGACTCTCAGCCATAACGATAAGACGATCGAGACGTCGGCAGTGATTGTACCTGGACTGATTTGCGAGATGATCCTCGGCGTCGACGCGCTGAGACAGGCACAGGCTACGGTAAATTTCCAGCAAGACTCGCTCTCGTTAAACACCAGGGACGGGCAAATTACAATCAAAATGTCCGAAGAAACGGAACCAGCTGACCCGAAGATAAGAACGGTGGGAGAAGCTACGGAACGAACGGACAAGCTGAAAAGGACGGCGAGCGAGACGTTAACTCACCTCCTAAAAACCGTGCCAGCGACGCTAGCAGAAAAATCCGCGCTGCGTCGTGTCATCAAGGCCTTTCCAGAAGTATGGAGGGAGGAAATAGGAAGAGTAGCGTGTTACGAGCATCACCTACACGTGAAAATTTCTAAGCCATACTGCAGCCGGACGTATCCGATACCGCTAAAGCATATGGAGGCGGCAGATGCGGAGATCCAAAGAATGTTAAAGAACGATATCATCCGACCGAGCACCAGCCCGTACTTGAACCCGGTGGTGCCGGTGCTGAAGAAAAACGGGACGCTACGACTCTGTCTCGATGCGAGGAAGCTAAACGAATATCTTGTCGACGATCACGAGATGTCAGAGACTCCAGATGCGATCTTCCAACGTTTCCAGAGAGTGGATTATCTGACGAGCCTCGACTTGACCAACAGTTTCTGGCAAGTGCCCCTGAATAAAGCTTCGCGGAAATACACGGCTTTCTTGTACCGCGGGCGGTGTTACGAGTACGTAGTGACACCTTTCGGCCTCAAGACAAGTAGCGCAAGCCTTGTGAGAGCGCTGAGGCAAATTCTCGAGGGCATGGATGGATACGTCGTCAATTTCATCGATGATATCCTTTGTTTCTCTACAACATTCGAGGAACATATCAAACATCTTTCCGCCCTATTAAAACGGTTAAGGGACCATAATGTCACGCTAAACCTCGAGAAATGTAAATTCATGAGGCGCGAAATAAAATTCCTCGGGCACATCTTATCGACAGAAGGCCTCAAACAAGATCCCGAAAAACTTGCCGCAATCCGTGCGTTTCCATCTCCTCGAAATGTCAAACAACTACGAGGTTTCCTCGGACTTGTGAACTATTATAGCAAATTCACCGATAAGCATGCCGAGACCACGGCACCGCTGCTCGCCCTGCTAAAAAAGGGACAACGCCGGACATGGAACGACACGTTGCAAGCGACGTTCGACAAAATAAAGAGCACCTTTTGTACCGAGGTGGTATTACAATACGCGGATACGCGTAAACCGTTCTTCCTATCCACGGATGCGAGTTCGTCAGCAATCGGAGCCGTAATTGAGCAAAATAACGCGAACGGCGAACTAAGACCAATCACCTTCGCGAGCCGAACACTAAAAGGGCCGGAATTGGCATATTTTACCACCGAGAAAGAGCTCCTGGCAATAGTATGGGCGCTAGGGAAGCTGAGGACGTACTTGTACGGGGCTACGATCGTACTTTTCACCGATCACAAAGCCATTACGTTCCTCATGAATAGCAAGCTGTTAAACCAACGCCTTACTCGGTGGATATTGTCGATACAAGACTACCATCTAGAAATACAGTTCCGCCCAGGGAAAGAAAACATCCCGGCAGATACCATGAGTCGATTGCATAACACGCCCAGCGGAGAGAGGGCAGATCGACAGACTTGTATACCAATTCTGACAGCACTTGCCCGAGCAATATCACCGTCCCTAGCGACGGCCCTGAAGCGGCTACCCGAATGGCAGCAGAAGGACGATAAATTGCGTCACATTCGCGAAAAGTGCGTAAAACAAGGCACTAACGAAAAATTTAGGTATCGTCTCTATAATAGCACGTTGTATCACGTGAACAAAAGTGGTGGGGAACGAGCGGTCATCCCCGCAGCTTTACGTGACAATCTCATACGTGAGATACACGAAGTTTACGCACACGTTGGTGGAGATAAAACTGTAAGACTCATATCTGAATCTTTTTACGTACAGAAACTACATCGACATGTGCGAAAACTGGTATCCACGTGCGATACATGCCAACGAGTCAAAATTCCTACACACGCGACCCATGCCGATATGCAGAGTATCATACCGAAGTGTCCGCTCGACGTGTTGTCTATCGATTTCTACGGCCCGTTGCCGATTTCAAGGGGGGGAGTCAGATATATTCTCGTAGTGGAGGAACTATTCACAAAATTTGTTAAATTGTATCCCATGCGGAACGCAACTACCTGCGTAACGCTCGCGCGAATTTTCACGCGGTACATTCCAACGTACGGGAAACCCAAGAAAATCATCACCGACCACGGGACGCAATTCACCTCAAGGAAGTGGGCGGAAGCTCTCCAGAGAGAAGGCATCCACCACGTGCTCTCCTCCATCCGACACCCCCAGAGCAACCCGGTAGAAAGGGTTAACCGAGAGATCGGACGGATCATTCGCACGGTGGCAGCCCATGCACACGCCTCCTGGGCCAAGTGGGTCGACGTCATCGAAACCTGCTGCAACGAAGTGGTGCACGATGGCACAGGTTTCACGCCAACCGAACTCCTGCTGAATAAAAAACCGATGCGACCATGGGCACGGTGGGTCCATCACTCCACCGAGCCTGGAACGACAGATGACGAGCCGTATCACGCCAAGCTACAGCTCGCGTTCCGGCACATGACCAACAAAGCACGGAAGCGGTGCGAGCGAGCTAACACCGGAAAAATTCACATAGAATACCAACTGGGTGACCATGTATTGGTAAAGACCAACCCGGTATCAAATGCCGCCGACCGAGAGATAGCCAAGTTCTTCCATTTGTACGAAGGTCCGTACAAAATAGTACGAAAAAAGGGACCTTCGACGTACATGCTGGAAACCCCTAACACGAAGGAAATCCGTGGCACATTCCATGCTTCGTGTTTACGACACTACCATCAACAAGGACAGCCACCGGACGAGGACCGAGACGTCAACAAAGGATCCGCTGTACATCTCATCAGGGTCGAGCCGAGTGGGGAATTCCAGGAAACCCCCAAAACCAGCCCAATATAAACCTGACGGGTAACGCCGGCGAATAGCATTTGCAAATCAGTACGCGCAATGGAAACGTCGCAAGTTAAACGTAAAACCACGGACGCCGGCAACCAAGCCTATGCAGCCTGGGCCATGGTCAGTCGGCCAACACAGACCGGGGTGGACATCAAGTTCCACAACCCTCCACCCCACGAACTGACCACACTCACCGCAGGCCCGTGGAAGACAGGACGGTGGAGGAAGCGGCGCTACGCCCGCGGAGTGGCGTCCCAGGCAAGGGTCAGCCGAATACCAGCCCAGACCCAGACGCCAAAAGGAGGGCCGGAAAGGGCCCACCGAAGCTGGTCAAGCCTTGGACGGGGCACCGCACAGAGGTCACCCACTCCGAACTCCACACGACCTGGTACGCTAGAGGCAAGGGGCCCAGTTCCAGAGGAATTGGAGATGTCGTGGGAGGTAATCCCACTGAATACAGACGAACAGCGGCAACAACAGCAACAGGAAACCGAGGACCCGGACATATCCTGGACCTCCAGTGACCTGGATCCGGACCCGCGGCTTCCAGTGCCGCCCGTGGATGCACGGGACCCACTAGGCCTGTTAAATATAACCGAGAGTCTCATCGAGGAACTCTTGGAATCCCCAAAAGGGGAAAAATAAGTGCGCGGCTGTGTTCCCAGCGTGAAATTAGTGTTTAGCCTGCTTATATATACATTTTTTTTCCTCCTCATTATTCATTCTATAAGAATGCGACCAAGTGCAAAAATTTTTTTTTTTGTTTGTTTTTTGCGTTGTGTTTTTTGCGTAAAACGACCAGAACAAGTGTTTATTTTCGTGATATCATTACCAGAACAAATGTTTATTTTCGTGATATCATTACTGCGTTAAGTGCAAGAATTTTTTTTGTTTTTTGCGTTATGATTTTTGCGTTATGACTTTTGCGTTATGTTTTTTGCGTAAAGCGACCAGAACAAGTGTTTATTTTCGTGATATCATTACTGCGTTAAGTGCAAAAATTTTTTTTTTTTGGTTTTTTGCGTTATGATCTTTTGCGTTATGACCTTTGCGTTAGGTTCTTTGCGTAAAGCGAGTGTTTATATACGAGACATTATTACTGCTTTAAGTGCAAAATTTTTTTTTTGCTTTTACGTTATGATTTTTTGCGTTATGTTTTTGCGTAAAGCGATAAAAGACTGATTTTATTTTTTTTTTCTTCTCGTTATAGTGTTACTGCGTTTCAGTTTAACGTACATTTAGCTTTGTAAAAAGACTGCATTTAGTTTAACGTTATCGTTTGTTTTTCTCCGTACTCGATTCGGTAGTGTTCGAGATTACCATGCATCGATACTGCGTGTTGCACGGGTAATCTCGAAAGTGGAGGTGGGGGTAATATGTAACCGTGTCGGTTACATACACATATACCGCACGGATCGGTCGGCGATACGACCCCACCACCGTACCATACTACGTTGTTCGCGAGTCCGGAGATAGTGAGGGATCGCGAGATATCGCGATCCTTGTCGAGTTGCGCACGCATCGATCCCCACTCGATAATGATCGAAGGAGGTCGATGCGAGCGAGCGATCGAGCACTCTACGTCTGGAAGCGGTCCGAGAAACACGCGTTTACGAATTGTGTCTGTTCGACGAAACACGGTACCCGTTCGAGGAGTCAAACCGACTCGGCAGAGCAAGGCAAACCGTCCTTCCTGCTCTCAACGCGTACGCGCCTCAAACCGAGGAGTCACGAGCGCAAACCGCGCCGTGGCACTGTCGAAACGTTTTATATAAAGCTCCGTGACTCTCGGACGTGACCGCGTAGTAGTCAAACGAAATTACATAATTTTCACTCGCCTAAAGATTGATCGAGAAATGTTTAATTATCAATTCCGAGGTGAAGCATTACTAGTGTCAGTGTAGATTACTTGCAGCGAGCAAGTCGCGAGTACTATTTAGGAGCGACGGCGAGTGGAAGGCGCCGTGTGTCGGTACGACACGATTTTGTAAAATTTAGAGAACTGCGTCGCGCAGAGATAGAAACGCGTCGCGAAGCGTGCGATTATCGCGTCGAACAGACACAGTAGATTCACTTCGTCCTTCAAGTATAAATATTAGTATGGGGTACGTATAAGTATCGTTTCAAAGATACAGTACGTACTATACGGGTCGAAGCGAGACAGTCAATCATCGCATGATCGCGGTGGTTCTTCCGAAACCTCAACAGAGCATACTCTGAGGCTACGAAACGTACCAAAGGGTAAACTCCTGGGTTCCGAGGGACTGCCGAGGTTTTCTGTGAGTCTCGTCTGGATCGAGACTATTTCACTTCGCACAATCAGGGCTCTTCTGCCGTGACCTTAATCGAGGGTACTCCGAGGCCACGCACCGTGCCAGAGGGTACTCTTCTGGGTCCCGTGGAATTACCGAGGTTTGGTGTGGGTCTCGACCAGATTCGAGGCGATTGTACTTCGTACGATCGCGGCTACTCTGTCGTGACCTCATCAGAGCTTGCTCCGAGGCCACGTATCGTGCCGAAGGGTAGACTCCTGGGTCCCGTCGAGCGACCGAGGTTTAGTGCGAGTCTCCCCCGAATCGGTACGAAAGAGCATCGCACGATCCCGAGTATTCTGTCGTGACCTTTGTCCGAGATCACTCTGAGGCCACGTATCGTGCCAAAGGGTGAACTTATAGGTCCCGTGGAATAATCGAGGTTTAGTGCACGTCTCTACAGAATCGAGACGATCGCGCCTTGCACGATCGAGGACACTCTGCCGTGACCAATATCCGAGAACACTCCGAGGCCATGTATCATGCCAAAGGGTAGACTCGTGCGTCCCGTGGAGTGACCAAGGTTTAGTGTGCGTCTCCACTCAGGCCACTTGTCCGAACATCGTCCAGGTGCCTGGTTGGTCTGACAGGTACGACGTCGTTCGATCGCGGATTTCGGGTCAGATAGGAGCGATCGGACTTTGCACGGTCACTGACACTCTGCCGCCGCCTCGCCCGAGACTGCTTAGAGGCCACGATTACGTGCCGAAGAGCAGAATCATTGGAAGCGTGGAGTGACGGCGATTTCGTGTTTGTCTCCATCCCGATCACTCGTACGATTATCCGGCCGAGTGTAGGGACGGTCAGACGGGTCACGAACTGCTTGTCGCGGGGCGCGATCCGTGCTGAGTGATTTTCTAAACCGATTCCGAAAACCGGGCGTAGAGTCGAGCGAGCGTACCGCGAGCGTTTTTCACGCGTTCATAATACTTTGTTTATGTGTCGCGAGCCGTCGGCACGGGAGGCCGACCTATTGTTCCACACGGTACCTGGAATTAACTGTATCCAAACATACACGACGGTTCTTACGAGAATATATCATCTTTTGTTACCTTATCTGGGCTACTAATATCTCATTTAACTCGTCCATACCTCGCCGCTTTCCAGTGCCTGGAGGCACGAATCCATTCCTGCTCGCAAACGTGCAGGCTTCGAGAAATTAGGGTAGTAACCGGCCCTGCGAGACGGTTAGGGATAGTCTCGAGACGCGAAGTAGAGATACGAGTAACAGCGTACGCGAATCGGTAGAAACGGTAGGAAAGAACGGTTACAGGATAGAGGATAGGATAGGATAGAGGATAGGATAGGATAGAGTATAGGATATGATAGAGGATAGGATAGGATAGAGGATAGGATAGGATACAGGATAGGATAGGGGATTGGATAGAATAGAGGATAGGATAGGGTACAGGATAGGATAGGATAGAGGATATGATAGGATAGAGGATAGGATAGGATAGAGGATAGGATTGGATAGAGGATAGGATAGGATAGAGGATAGGATAGGATAGAGGATAGGATTGGATAGAGGATAGGATAGGATAGAGGATAGGATAGGATAGAGGATAGGATAGGATAGAGGATAGGAAAGGATAGAGGATAGGATAGGATAGGATAGATGATATTACAGTAAAGAGGATAGGATATGATAGAGGATAGGATAGAGGACTGGATAGGATAGAGGATAGGATAGGATAGAGGATAGGATAGGATAGAGGATAGGATAGGATAGAGGATAGGATAGGATAGAGGATGCGATATAGGATTGGATAGGATAGAGGATAGGATACGATAGAAGATAGGATAGAATAGAGGATAGGATAGCATAGAGGATAGGATAGGATAGAGGATATGATAGGATAGAGGATACGATATGGGATTGGATGGGATAGAGGATAGGATACGATAGAGGATAGGATAGGATAGAGGATAGGATAGGATAGAGGATAGGATAGGATAGAGGATAGGATAGGATAGAGGATAGGATAGGGGGTTGGATAGGATAGAGGATAGGATATGATAGAGGATAGGATAGGATTGAGGATAGGATAGGATAGTTGATAGGATAGGATAGAGGGTAGGATAGAGGATTGGATAGGGTAGAGGATAGGATAGGATAGAGGATAGGATAAGTAAGAGGATAGGATAGGATAGATTATAGGATAGAGGAAAGGATAGGATTGAGGATGGGATAGGATAGGGGATAGGATAGGATAGAGGATAGGATAGGATAGAGGACAGGATAGGATAAAGGATAGGATACGATAGAGGATAGGATAGGATAGAGTATAGGACAGGATAGAGGATAGGATTGGATTGAGGATAGGATAGGATAGAGAATAGAATAGGATAGAGGATTGGATAGGACAGAGGATAGGATACGATAGAGGATAGGATAGGATAGAGGATAGGATTGGATTGAGGATAGGAGAGGATAGAGGATAGGATAGGAGATTGGATACGATAGAGGATAGGATACGATATAGCATACAATAGAGGATAGGATACGATATAGCATACGATAGAGGATAGGATAGGATAGAGGATAGGATAGGGGATTGGATAGGATAGAGGATAGGATAGGATAGAGGATAGGATAGGATAGAGGATACGATATAGGATTGGATAGGATAGAGGATAGGATACGATAGAGGATAGCATAGAATAGAGGATAGGATAGGATAGAGGATAGGATAGGATAGAGGATATGATAGGATAGAGGATACGATATGGGATTGGATAGGATAGAGGATAGGATACGATAGAGGATAGGATAGGATAGAGGATAGGATAGTATAGAGAATAGGATATAGGATTGGATAGGATAGAGGATAGAATAGGATAGAGGATAGGATAGGATAGAGGATAGGATAATATAGGATAGATGGTATTATAGTAAAGAGGATAGGATATGATAGAGGATAGGATACGGGACTGGATAGGATAGAGGATAGGATAGGATAGAGGATAGGATAGGATAGAGGATAGGATAGGATAGAGGATAGGATAGGATAGAGGATAGGATAGGATAGAGGATAGGATAGGCCAGAGGATACGATATAGGAGTGGATAGGATAGAGGATAGGATACGATAGAGGATAGGATAGAATAGAGGATAGGATAGGATAGAGAATAGGATATAGGTTTGGATAGGATAGAGGATAGAATAGGATAGAGGATAGGATAGGATAGAGGATAGGATATGATAGAGGATAGGATAGGATAGAGGATAGGATAGGATAGAGGATACGATAAGGGATTGGATAGAATAGAGGATAGGATAGGATACAGGATAGGATAGGATAGAGGATATGATAGGATAGAGGACAGGATAGGATAGAGGATAGGATAGGATAGAGGATATGATAGGATAGAGGATAGGATAGAATAGAGGATAGGATAGGGTAAAGGACAGGTTAGCATAGAGGATAGGATAGGATACGATAGAGGATTCGATAGGATTGAGGATAGGATAGGATAGAGGATAGGATAGGGGATTGGATAGGATAGGATAGAGAATAGGGTAGGGTAGAAGATACAATAGTATAGAGGATAGGATAGGATAGAGGATAGGATAGGATAGAGGATATGATAGGATAGGATAGAGGATAGGATTGGGTAGAGGATTGGATAGGATAGAGGATAGGATACGATAGAGGATAGGATAGGATAGAGGATAGGATAGGATAGAGAATAGGATATAGGATTGGACAGGATAGAGGATAGAATAGGATAGAGGATAGGATAGGATAGAGGATAGGATATGATGGAGGATAGGATAGGATAGAGGATACGATAGGATAGAGGATAGGATAGGATAGAGGATACGATATAGGAATGGATAGGATAGAGGATAGGATACGATAGAGGATAGGATAGAATAGAGGATAGGATAGGATAGAGGATAGGATAGGATAGAGGATAGGATAGGATATAGGATACGATATGGGATTGGATAGGATAGAGGATAGGATACGATAGAGGATAGGATTGGATAGAGGATAGGATAGATTAGAGGATAGGATAGGATAGAGGATAGGATAGGATAGAGCATAGGATAGGATAGAGGATAGGATAGGATAGAGGATATGATAGGATAGGATAGAGGATAGGATTGGATACAGGATAGGATAGGATAGAGGATAGGATAGGATAGAGGATAGGGTAGGATGGAGGATACAATAGTATAGAGGATAGGATAGGATATAGGATAGGATAGGATAGAGGATATGATAGGATAGGATAGAGGATAGGATAGGATAGAGGATAGGATAGGATAGAGCATAGGATAGGATAGAGGATAGGATAGGGTAGAGGATATGATAGGATAGGATAGAGGGTAGGATTGGATAGAGGATAGGATAGGATAGAGGATAGGATAGGATAGAGGATAGGATAGGATAGAGGATATGATAGGATAGAGGATAAGATAGGATAGATGTTAGGATATGATAGAGTATAGGATAGGATAGAGGACAGGATAGGGGATTCGATAGGATTGAGGATAGGATAGGATAGAGGATATAATAGGATAGAGGATAGGATAGGATAGAGAACAGGATATAGGATTGGATAGGATAGAGGATAGTACAGGATATAGGATGCGATATGGGACTGGATAGGATAGAGGATAGGATAGGATAGAGGATACGATATAGGATTGGATAGGATAGAGTATAGGATACGATAGAGGATAGGATAGGATAGAGGATAGGATAGGATAGAGAATAGGATATAGGATTGGACATGATAGAGGATAGAATAGGATAGAGGATAGGATAGGATAGAGGATAGGATATGATAGAGGATAGGATAGGATAGAGGATACGATAGGATAGAGGATAGGATAGGATAGAGGATACAATATAGGAATGGATAGGATAGAGGATAGGATACGATAGAGGATAGGATAGAATAGAGGATAGGATAGGATAGAGGATAGGATAGGATATAGGATACGATATGGGATTGGATATGATAGAGGATAGGATACGATAGAGGATAGGATTGGATAGAGGATAGGATAGGATAGAGGATAGGATAGGATAGAGGATAGGATAGGATAGAGCATAGGATAGGATAGAGGATAGGATAGGATAGAGGATATGATAGGATAGGATAGAGGATAGGATTGGATAGAGGATAGGATAGGATAGAGGATAGGATAGGATAGAGGATAGGATAGGATAGGGTAGATGATATTATAGTAAAGAGGATAGGATATGATAGAGGATAGGATAGGGGACTGGATAGGATAGAGGATAGGATAGGATAGAGGATACGATATAGGATTGGATAGGATAGAGGATAGGATACGATAGAGGATAGGATAGAATAGAGGATAGGATAGGATAGAGGATAGGATACGATAGAGGATAGGATAGAATAGAGGATAGGATAGGATAGAGGATAGGATAGGATAGAGGATATGATAGGATAGAGGATACGATATGGGATAGGATAGGATAGAGGATAGGATATGATAGAGGATAGGATAGGGTAGAGGATAGGATAGGATAGAGGATAGGATAGGATAGAGGATATGATAGGATAGAGGATATGATAGGATAGAGGATAGGATAGGATAGAGGATAGGATAGGATAGAGCATAGGATAGGATAGAGGATAGGATAGGATAGAGGATAGGATAGGATAGAGGATAGGATAGGATAGAGGATAGGATAGGATAGAGGATAGGATAGGATAGAGGATACGATATAGGATTGGATAGGTTAGAGGATAGGATACGATAGAGGATAGGATAGAATAGAGGGTAGGATAGGATAGAGGATAGGATAGGATAGAGGATATGTTAGGATAGAGGATACGATATGGGATTGGATAGGATAGACGATAGGATACGATAGAGGATAGGATAGGATAGAGGATAGGATAGGATAGAGAATAGGATATAGGATTGGATAGGATAGAGGATAGAATAGGATAGAGGATAGGATAGGATAGAGGATAGGATATAGGATTGGATAGGATAGAGGATAGAATAGGATAGAGGATAGGATAGGATAGAGGATAGGATATGATAGAGGATAGGATAGGATAGAGGATAGGATAGGATAGAGGATAGGATAGGATAGGATAGAGGATAGGATACGATAGAGGATAGGATAGGATAGAGGATAGGATAGGATAGCGGAAAGGATAGGATAGAGTATAGAATAGGATACAGGATAAGATAGGATAGAGATTAGGATATGATAGAGTATAGGGTAGGATAGAGAATAGGATATAGGATTGGATAGGATAGAGGATAGAATAGGATAGAGGATAGGATAGGATAGAGTATAGGATATGATAGAGGATAGGATAGGATAGAGGATAGGATAGGATACAGGATAGGATAGGGGATTGGATAGAATAGAGGATAGGATAGGGTACAGGATAGGATAGGATAGAGGATATGATAGGATAGAGGATAGGATAGGATAGAGGATAGGATTGGATAGAGGATAGGATAGGATAGAGGATAGGATAGGATAGAGGATAGGATTGGATAGAGGATAGGATAGGATAGAGGATAGGATAGGATAGAGGATAGGATAGGATAGAGGATAGGAAAGGATAGAGGATAGGATAGGATAGGATAGATGATATTACAGTAAAGAGGATAGGATATGATAGAGGATAGGATAGAGGACTGGATAGGATAGAGGATAGGATAGGATAGAGGATAGGATAGGATAGAGGATTCGATATAGGATTGGATAGGATAGAGGATAGGATACGATAGAAGATAGGATAGAATAGAGGATAGGATAGCATAGAGGATAGGATAGGATAGAGGATATGATAGGATAGAGGATACGATATGGGATTGGATGGGATAGAGGATAGGATACGATAGAGGATAGGATAGGATAGAGGATAGGATAGGATAGAGAATAGGATAGGATAGAGGATATGATAGGATAGAGGATAGGATAGGATAGAGAATAGGATATAGGATTGGATAGGATAGAGGATAGGATAGGATACAGGATAGGATAGGATAGAGGATACGATACGATAGAGGATAGGATAGGATAGAGGATATGATAGGATAGGGGATTGGATAGAATAGAGGATAGGATAGGATACAGGATAGGATAGGATAGAGGATATGATAGGATAGAGGATAGGATAGGATAGAGAATAGGATATAGGATTGGATAGGATAGAGGATAGAATAGGATATAGGATACGATATGGGATTGGATAGGATAGAGGATAGGATACGGGACTGGATAGGATAGAGGATAGGATAGGATAGAGCATAGGATAGGATAGAGGATAGGATAGGATAGAGGATAGGATAGGATAGAGGATAGGATAGGATAGAGGATAGGATAGGATAGAGGATAGGATAGGATAGAGGATAGGATAGGATAGAGGATAGGATAGGATAGAGGATAGGATAGGATAGAGGATAGGATAGGATAGAGGATAGGATAGGATAGAGGATAGGATAGGATAGAGGATAGGATAGGATAGAGGATAGGATAGGATAGAGGATAGGATAGGATAGAGGATAGGATAGGATAGAGGATAGGATAGGATAGAGGATAGGATAGGATAGAGGATAGGATAGGATAGAGGATAGGATAGGATAGAGGATAGGATAGGATAGAGGATAGGATAGGATAGAGGATAGGATAGGATAGAGGATAGGATAGGATAGAGGATAGGATAGGATAGAGGATAGGATAGGATAGAGGATAGGATAGGATAGAGGATAGGATAGGATAGAGGATAGGATAGGATAGAGGATAGGATAGGCCAGAGGATACGATATAGGAGTGGATAGGATAGAGGATAGGATACGATAGAGGATAGGATAGAATAGAGGATAGGATAGGATAGAGAATAGGATATAGGTTTGGATAGGATAGAGGATAGAATAGGATAGAGGATAGGATAGGATAGAGGATATGATATGATAGAGGATAGGATAGGATAGAGGATAGGATAGGATAGAGGATACGATAAGGGATTGGATAGAATAGAGGATAGGATAGGATACAGGATAGGATAGGATAGAGGATATGATAGGATAGAGGACAGGATAGGATAGAGGATAGGATAGGATAGAGGATATGATAGGATAGAGGATAGGATAGAATAGAGGATAGGATAGGGTAAAGGACAGGTTAGCATAGAGGATAGGATAGGATACGATAGAGGATTCGATAGGATTGAGGATAGGATAGGATAGAGGATAGGATAGGGGATTGGATAGGATAGGATAGAGAATAGGGTAGGGTAGAAGATACAATAGTATAGAGGATAGGATAGGATAGAGGATAGGATAGGATAGAGGATATGATAGGATAGGATAGAGGATAGGATTGGGTAGAGGATTGGATAGGATAGAGGATAGGATACGATAGAGGATAGGATAGGATAGAGGATAGGATAGGATAGAGAATAGGATATAGGATTGGACAGGATAGAGGATAGAATAGGATAGAGGATAGGATAGGATAGAGGATAGGATATGATGGAGGATAGGATAGGATAGAGGATACGATAGGATAGAGGATAGGATAGGATAGAGGATACGATATAGGAATGGATAGGATAGAGGATAGGATACGATAGAGGATAGGATAGAATAGAGGATAGGATAGGATAGAGGATAGGATAGGATAGAGGATAGGATAGGATATAGGATACGATATGGGATTGGATAGGATAGAGGATAGGATACGATAGAGGATAGGATTGGATAGAGGATAGGATAGATTAGAGGATAGGATAGGATAGAGGATAGGATAGGATAGAGCATAGGATAGGATAGAGGATAGGATAGGATAGAGGATATGATAGGATAGGATAGAGGATAGGATTGGATACAGGATAGGATAGGATAGAGGATAGGATAGGATAGAGGATAGGGTAGGATAGAGGATACAATAGTATAGAGGATAGGATAGGATATAGGATAGGATAGGATAGAGGATATGATAGGATAGGATAGAGGATAGGATAGGATAGAGGATAGGATAGGATAGAGCATAGGATAGGATAGAGGATAGGATAGGGTAGAGGATATGATAGGATAGGATAGAGGGTAGGATTGGATAGAGGATAGGATAGGATAGAGGATAGGATAGGATAGAGGATAGGATAGGATAGAGGATATGATAGGATAGAGGATAAGATAGGATAGATGTTAGGATATGATAGAGTATAGGATAGGATAGAGGACAGGATAGGGGATTCGATAGGATTGAGGATAGGATAGGATAGAGGATATAATAGGATAGAGGATAGGATAGGATAGAGAACAGGATATAGGATGCGATATGGGACTGGATAGGATAGAGGATAGGATAGGATAGAGGATACGATATAGGATTGGATAGGATAGAGGATAGGATACGATAGAGGATAGGATAGGATAGAGGATAGGATAGGATAGAGAATAGGATATAGGATTGGACATAATAGAGGATAGAATAGGATAGAGGATAGGATAGGATAGAGGATAGGATATGATAGAGGATAGGATAGGATAGAGGGTACGATAGGATAGAGGATAGGATAGGATAGAGGATACAATATAGGAATGGATAGGATAGAGGATAGGATACGATAGAGGATAGGATAGAATAGAGGATAGGATAGGATAGAGGATAGGATAGGATATAGGATACGATATGGGATTGGATATGATAGAGGATAGGATACGATAGAGGATAGGATTGGATAGAGGATAGGATAGGATAGAGGATAGGATAGGATAGAGGATAGGATAGGATAGAGCATAGGATAGGATAGAGGATAGGATAGGATAGAGGATATGATAGGATAGGATAGAGGATAGGATTGGATAGAGGATAGGATAGGATAGAGGATAGGATAGGATAGAGGATAGGATAGGATAGGGTAGATGATATTATAGTAAAGAGGATAGGATATGATAGAGGATAGGATAGGGGACTGGATAGGATAGAGGATACGATATAGGATTGGATAGGATAGAGGATAGGATACGATAGAGGATAGGATAGAATAGAGGATAGGATAGGATAGAGGATAGGATACGATAGAGGATAGGATAGAATAGAGGATAGGATAGGATAGAGGATAGGATAGGATAGAGGATATGATAGGATAGAGGATACGATATGGGATAGGATAGGATAGAGGATAGGATATGATAGAGGATAGGATAGGGTAGAGGATAGGATAGGATAGAGGATAGGATAGGATAGAGGATATGATAGGATAGAGGATATGATAGGATAGAGGATAGGATAGGATAGAGGATAGGATAGGATAGAGCATAGGATAGGATAGAGGATAGGATAGGATAGAGGATAGGATAGGATAGAGGATAGGATAGGATAGAGGATAGGATAGGATAGAGGATAGGATAGGATAGAGGATACGATATAGGATTGGATAGGTTAGAGGATAGGATACGATAGAGGATAGGATAGAATAGAGGGTAGGATAGGATAGAGGATAGGATAGGATAGAGGATATGTTAGGATAGAGGATACGATATGGGATTGGATAGGATAGACGATAGGATACGATAGAGGATAGGATAGGATAGAGGATAGGATAGGATAGAGAATAGGATATAGGATTGGATAGGATAGAGGATAGAATAGGATAGAGGATAGGATAGGATAGAGGATAGGATATAGGATTGGATAGGATAGAGGATAGAATAGGATAGAGGATAGGATAGGATAGAGGATAGGATATGATAGAGGATAGGATAGGATAGAGGATAGGATAGGATAGAGGATAGGATAGGATAGGATAGAGGATAGGATACGATAGAGGATAGGATAGGATAGAGGATAGGATAGGATAGCGGAAAGGATAGGATAGAGTATAGAATAGGATACAGGATAAGATAGGATAGAGATTAGGATATGATAGAGTATAGGGTAGGATAGAGAATAGGATATAGGATTGGATAGGATAGAGGATAGAATAGGATAGAGGATAGGATAGGATAGAGTATAGGATATGATAGAGGATAGGATAGGATAGAGGATAGGATAGGATACAGGATAGGATAGGGGATTGGATAGAATAGAGGATAGGATAGGGTACAGGATAGGATAGGATAGAGGATATGATAGGATAGAGGATAGGATAGGATAGAGGATAGGATTGGATAGAGGATAGGATAGGATAGAGGATAGGATAGGATAGAGGATAGGATTGGATAGAGGATAGGATAGGATAGAGGGTAGGATAGGATAGAGGATAGGATAGGATAGAGGATAGGAAAGGATAGAGGATAGGATAGGATAGGATAGATGATATTACAGTAAAGAGGATAGGATATGATAGAGGATAGGATAGAGGACTGGATAGGATAGAGGATAGGATAGGATAGAGGATAGGATAGGATAGAGGATGCGATATAGGATTGGATAGGATAGAGGATAGGATACGATAGAAGATAGGATAGAATAGAGGATAGGATAGCATAGAGGATAGGATAGGATAGAGGATATGATAGGATAGAGGATACGATATGGGATTGGATGGGATAGAGGATAGGATACGATAGAGGATAGGATAGGATAGAGGATAGGATAGGATAGAGAATAGGATAGGATAGAGGATATGATAGGATAGAGGATAGGATAGGATAGAGAATAGGATATAGGATTGGATAGGATAGAGGATAGGATAGGATACAGGATAGGATAGGATAGAGGATACGATACGATAGAGGATAGGATAGGATAGAGGATATGATAGGATAGGGGATTGGATAGAATAGAGGATAGGATAGGATACAGGATAGGATAGGATAGAGGATATGATAGGATAGAGGATAGGATAGGATAGAGAATAGGATATAGGATTGGATAGGATAGAGGATAGAATAGGATATAGGATACGATATGGGATTGGATAGGATAGAGGATAGGATACGGGACTGGATAGGATAGAGGATAGGATAGGATAGAGGATAGGATAGGATAGAGGATAGGATAGGATAGAGGATAGGATAGGATAGAGGATAGGATAGGATAGAGGATAGGATAGGATAGAGGATAGGATAGGATAGAGGATAGGATAGGATAGAGGATAGGATAGGATAGAGGATAGGATAGGATAGAGGATAGGATAGGATAGAGGATAGGATAGGATAGAGGATAGGATAGGATAGAGGATAGGATAGGATAGAGGATAGGATAGGATAGAGGATAGGATAGGATAGAGGATAGGATAGGATAGAGGATAGGATAGGATAGAGGATAGGATAGGATAGAGGATAGGATAGGATAGAGGATAGGATAGGATAGAGGATAGGATAGGATAGAGGATAGGATAGGATAGAGGATAGGATAGGATAGGATAGAGGATAGGATAGGATAGAGGATAGGATAGGATAGAGGATAGGATAGGATAGAGGATAGGATAGGATAGAGGATAGGATAGGCTAGAGGATAGGATAGGATATGAGATTGGATAGGATATGAGATTGGTTAGGATATGAGATTGGATAGGATAGAGGATAGGATAGGATAGAGGACAGGATAGGATAGAGGATAAGATAGGATAGAGGATAGGATAGGATAGAGGATAGGATAGGATAGAGTATAGGATAGGATAGAAGATACGATATTATAGAGGAAAGGATATGATAGTGGATAGGATAGGACAGAGGATAGGATAGGGGATTGAATAGGATAGAGGATAGAATACTATAGAGGATAGGACAGGATAGATGGTAGGATAGGATAGAGGATAAGATAGGATAGTGGATAGGATAAGATAGAGGATAGGATAGAATAGAGGGCAGGATAGGATAGAGGATAGGATAGGATAGAGGACAGGATAGGATAGAGGATAAGATAGGATAGAGGATCGGATAGGATAGAGGATAGGATACGATAGAGGATAGGATATGATAGATGATAGGATTGGGTTGAGGATAGATAGGATAGAGGATAGAATAGGATAGAGGATAGGATAGGATAGAGGATAGGATAGAGGATTGGATAAGATAGAGGATAGGATACGATAGAGGATAGGATAGGATAGAGGATAGGATTGGATAGATGATAGATAGGATAGAGGATGGAATAGGATAGAGGATAGGATAGCATAGAGGATAGGGTAGGATAGAGGATAGGATAGGATTGAGGATAGGATAGAGGATTGGATAGGATAGAAGATAGGATACGATAGAGGATAGGATATGATAGATGATAGGATTGGATTGAGGATAGATAGGATAGAGGATAGAATAGGATAGAGGATAGGATACGATAGAGGATAAGATATGATAGAGGATAGGATAGGATATGAGATTGGATAGGATAGGATATGAGATTGGATAGGATATGAGATTGGATAGGATAGGATATGAGATTGGATAGGATATGAGATTGGATAGGGTAGGATAGAGGATAGGATACGATAGAAGATACGATATTATAGAGGATAGGATAGGACAGAGGATAGGATAGGGGATTGGATAGGATAGAGGATAGAATGCGATAGAGGATAGGATAGGATAGAGGATAGGATACGATAGATGATACGATATTATAGAGGAAAGGATAGGATAGAGAATAGGATAGGATAGAGGATAGGATAGTATAGTGGATATAATAGGATTGGGGATAGGATAGGATACAGGATAGAATAGGATAGAGGATAGGATAGCATAGAGGATAGGATAGGATATAGGATAGGATAGGATTGAGGATAGGATAGGATAGTGGATTGGATAAGATAGAGGATAGGATAGAATAGAGGGCAGGATACGATAGAGGATAAGATAGGATAGAGGATAGGATAGGATAGAGGACAGGATAGGATAGAGGAGAGGATAGGATAGAGGATAAGATAGGATAGTGGATAGGATAAGATAGAGGACAGGATAGAATAGAGGACAGGATAGGAGAGGGGATAAGATAGGATAGAGGATAGGATAGGATAGAGGATAGGATTGGGTTGAGGATAGATAGGATAGAGGATAGGATAGGATAGAGGATAGGATAGGATAGAGGATAGGATAGAGGATAGGATAGGATAGAGGATAGGATAGGGGATTGGATAGGATAGAGGATAGGGTAGGATAGAGCATACGATCGAGGATAGGATACGATAGAGGATAGGATAGAGGACTGGATAGGATAGAGGATAGGATAGGATAGAGGATAGGATAGGATAGAGGATGCGATATAGGATTGGATAGGATAGAGGATAGGATACGATAGAAGATAGGATAGAATAGAGGATAGGATAGCATAGAGGATAGGATAGGATAGAGGATATGATAGGATAGAGGATACGATATGGGATTGGATAGGATAGAGGATAGGATACGATAGAGGATAGGATAGGATAGAGGATAGGATAGGATAGAGAATAGGATAGGATAGAGGATATGATAGGATAGAGGATAGGATAGGATAGAGAATAGGATATAGGATTGGATAGGATAGAGGATAGGATAGGATACAGGATAGGATAGGATAGAGGATACGATACGATAGAGGATAGGATAGGATAGAGGATATGATAGGATAGGGGATTGGATAGAATAGAGGATAGGATAGGATACAGGATAGGATAGGATAGAGGATATAATAGGATAGAGGATAGGATAGGATAGAGAATAGGATATAGGATTGGATAGGATAGAGGATAGAATAGGATATAGGATACGATATGGGATTGGATAGGATAGAGGATAGGATACGGGACTGGATAGGATAGAGGATAGGATAGGATAGAGGATAGGATAGGATAGAGGATAGGATAGGATAGAGGATAGGATAGGATAGAGGATAGGATAGGATAGAGGATAGGATAGGATAGAGGATAGGATACGGGACTGGATAGGATAGAGGATAGGATAGGATAGAGGATAGGATAGGATAGAGGATAGGATAGGATAGAGGATAGGATAGGATAGAGGATAGGATAGGATAGAGGATAGGATAGGATAGAGGATAGGATAGGATAGAGGATAGGATAGGATAGAGGATAGGATAGGATAGAGGATAGGATAGGATAGAGGATAGGATAGGATAGAGGACAGGATAGGATAGAGGATAGGATAGGATAGAGGATAGGATAGGATAGAGGATAGGATAGGATAGAGGATAGGATAGGATAGAGGATAGGATAGGATAGAGGATAGGATAGGATAGAGGATAGGATAGGATAGAGGATAGGATAGGATAGAGGATAGGATAGGATAGAGGATAGGATAGGCTAGAGGATAGGATAGGATATGAGGTTGGATAGGATATGAGATTGGTTAGGATATGAGATTGGATAGGATAGAGGATAGGATAGGATAGAGGATAGGATTGGATAGAGGATAGGATACGATAGATGATACGATATTATAGAGGAAAGGATAGGATAGAGAAGAGGATAGGATATAGGATAGGATAGGAAAGAGGATAGGATAGGATTGAGGATAGGATAGGATAGAGGATAGGAGATAATAGAAGAGAGGATAGGATAGAGGATAGGATAGGATAGAAGAGGGGATAGGATAGAGGATAGGATAAAATAGAAGATAGGATAGAATAGAGGACAGGATAGGATAGAGGATAGGATACGATAGAAGTTACGATATTATAGAGGAAAGGATAACATAGAGGATAGGATAGGATAGAGCATACGATAGAGGATAGGATAGGATAGGATAGGATAGAGAATAGGATAGGATACATGGTATTATAGGGTAGAGGATAGGATAGCATAGAGGATTGGATAGGGGATTGGATAGGATAGAGGATAGGATAGGATAGAGCATACGATATAGGATAGGATAGGATAGAGGATAGGATAGGATAGAGAATAGGATAGGATAGAGGATAGGATAGGATAGAGGATAGGATAGAGGATTGGATAGGATAGAGGATAGGATACGATAGAGTATAGGATAGGATAGAGGATAGGATAGGGTGGAGGATAGGATAGGATTGAGGATAGGATAGAGGATTGGATAGGATAGAGGATAGGATACGATAGAGGATAGGATAGGATAGAGGATAGGATTGGATTGAGGATAGAATAAGATAGAGGATAGAATAGTATAGAGGATAGGATATTATAGAGGATTGGATAGGATATAGGATAGGATAGGATTGCGGATAGGGTAGAGGATTGGATAGGATAGAATATAGGATACGATAGAGGATAGGATAGGATAGAGGATAGGATAGGATAGAGGATAGGATACGATAGATGATACGATATTATAGAGGAAAGGATAGGATAGAGAAGAGGATAGGATATAGGATAGGATAGGAAAGAGGATAGGATAGGATTGAGGATAGGATAGGATAGAGGATAGGATACGATAGAAGTTACGATATTATAGAGGAAAGGATAACATAGAGGATAGGATAGGATAGAGCATACGATAGAGGATAGGATAGGATAGGATAGGATAGAGAATAGGATAGGATACATGGTATTATAGGGTAGAGGATAGGATAGGATAGAGAATTGGATAGGGGATTGGATGGGATAGAGGATAGGATAGGATAGAGCATAGGATAGGATAGAGGATAGGATAGGATAGAGAATAGGATAGGATAGAGGATAGGATAGGATAGAGAATAGGATAGGATAGAGGATAGGATAGGGTGGAGGATAGGATAGGATTGAGGATAGGATAGAGGATTGGATAGGATAGAGGATAGGATACGATAGAGGATAGGATAGGATAGAGGATAGGATTGGATTGAGGATAGGATAAGATAGAGGATAGAATAGTATAGAGGATAGGATAGCATAGAGGATTGGATAGGATATAGGATAGGATAGGATTGAGGATAGGATAGAGGATTGGATAGGATAGAAGATAGGATACGATAGAGGATAGGACATGATAGAGGATAGGATAGGATATGAGATTGGATAGGATATGAGATTGGATAGGATAGAGGATAGGATAGGATAGAGGACAGGATAGGATAGAGGATAAGATAGGATAGAGGATAGGATAGGATAGAGGAAAGGATAGGATAGAGGATAGGATACGGTAGAGGATGGGATATGATAGAGGGTAGGATAGGATAGAGTATAGGATAGGATTGAGGATAGGATAGAGGATTGGATCGGATAGAAGATAGGATAGGATAGAGGATAGGATAGGATAGAGGACAGGATAGGATAGAGGATAGGATACGATAGAGGATAGGATAGGATAGAGGATAGGATACGATAGATGATACGATATTATAGAGGAAAGGATAGGATAGAGAAGAGGATAGGATATAGGATAGGATAGGAAAGAGGATAGAATAGGATTGAGGATATGATAGGATAGAGGATAGGAGATAATAGAAGAGAGGATAGGATAGAGGATAGGATAGGATAGAAGAGGGGATAGGATAGAGGATAGGATAAAATAGAAGATAGGATAGAATAGAGGACAGGATAGGATAGAGGATAGGATACGATAGAAGATACGATATTATAGAGGAAAGGATAACATAGAGGATAGGATAGGATAGAGCATACGATAGAGGATAGGATAGGATAGGATAGGATAGAGAATAGGATAGGATACATGGTATTCTAGGGTAGAGGATAGGATAGGATAGAGGATTGGATAGGGGATTGGATAGGATAGAGGATAGGATAGGTTAGAGGATAGGATAGGATTGAGGATAGGATAGAGGATAGGATACGATAGAGAATAGGATAAGTAAGAGGATAGGATAGGATAGATTATAGGATAAAGGAAAGGATAGGATTGAGGATGGGATAGGATAGAGGATAGGATAGGATAGAGGATAGGATAGGATAGAGGACAGGATAGGATAGAGGATAGGATACGATAGAGGATAGGATAGGATAGAGGATAGGATAGGCTAGAGGATAGGATAGGATATGAGGTTGGATAGGATATGAGATTGGTTAGGATATGAGATTGGATAGGATAGAGGATAGGATAGGATAGAGGATAGGATTGGATAGAGGATAGGATACGATAGATGATACGATATTATAGAGGAAAGGATAGGATAGAGAAGAGGATAGGATATAGGATAGGATAGGAAAGAGGATAGGATAGGATTGAGGATAGGATAGGATAGAGGATAGGAGATAATAGAAGAGAGGATAGGATAGAGGATAGGATAGGATAGAAGAGGGGATAGGATAGAGGATAGGATAAAATAGAAGATAGGATAGAATAGAGGACAGGATAGGATAGAGGATAGGATACGATAGAAGTTACGATATTATAGAGGAAAGGATAACATAGAGGATAGGATAGGATAGAGCATACGATAGAGGATAGGATAGGATAGGATAGGATAGAGAATAGGATAGGATACATGGTATTATAGGGTAGAGGATAGGATAGCATAGAGGATTGGATAGGGGATTGGATAGGATAGAGGATAGGATAGGATAGAGCATACGATATAGGATAGGATAGGATAGAGGATAGGATAGGATAGAGAATAGGATAGGATAGAGGATAGGATAGGATAGAGGATAGGATAGAGGATTGGATAGGATAGAGGATAGGATACGATAGAGTATAGGATAGGATAGAGGATAGGATAGGGTGGAGGATAGGATAGGATTGAGGATAGGATAGAGGATTGGATAGGATAGAGGATAGGATACGATAGAGGATAGGATAGGATAGAGGATAGGATTGGATTGAGGATAGAATAAGATAGAGGATAGAATAGTATAGAGGATAGGATATTATAGAGGATTGGATAGGATATAGGATAGGATAGGATTGCGGATAGGGTAGAGGATTGGATAAGATAGAATATAGGATACGATAGAGGATAGGATAGGATAGAGGATAGGATAGGATAGAGGATAGGATACGATAGATGATACGATATTATAGAGGAAAGGATAGGATAGAGAAGAGGATAGGATATAGGATAGGATAGGAAAGAGGATAGGATAGGATTGAGGATAGGATAGGATAGAGGATAGGATACGATAGAAGTTACGATATTATAGAGGAAAGGATAACATAGAGGATAGGATAGGATAGAGCATACGATAGAGGATAGGATAGGATAGGATAGGATAGAGAATAGGATAGGATACATGGTATTATAGGGTAGAGGATAGGATAGGATAGAGAATTGGATAGGGGATTGGATGGGATAGAGGATAGGATAGGATAGAGCATAGGATAGGATAGAGGATAGGATAGGATAGAGAATAGGATAGGATAGAGGATAGGATAGGATAGAGAATAGGATAGGATAGAGGATAGGATAGGGTGGAGGATAGGATAGGATTGAGGATAGGATAGAGGATTGGATAGGATAGAGGATAGGATACGATAGAGGATAGGATAGGATAGAGGATAGGATTGGATTGAGGATAGGATAAGATAGAGGATAGAATAGTATAGAGGATAGGATAGCATAGAGGATTGGATAGGATATAGGATAGGATAGGATTGAGGATAGGATAGAGGATTGGATAGGATAGAAGATAGGATACGATAGAGGATAGGACATGATAGAGGATAGGATAGGATATGAGATTGGATAGGATATGAGATTGGATAGGATAGAGGATAGGATAGGATAGAGGACAGGATAGGATAGAGGATAAGATAGGATAGAGGATAGGATAGGATAGAGGAAAGGATAGGATAGAGGATAGGATACGGTAGAGGATGGGATATGATAGAGGGTAGGATAGGATAGAGTATAGGATAGGATTGAGGATAGGATAGAGGATTGGATCGGATAGAAGATAGGATAGGATAGAGGATAGGATAGGATAGAGGACAGGATAGGATAGAGGATAGGATACGATAGAGGATAGGATAGGATAGAGGATAGGATACGATAGATGATACGATATTATAGAGGAAAGGATAGGATAGAGAAGAGGATAGGATATAGGATAGGATAGGAAAGAGGATAGAATAGGATTGAGGATATGATAGGATAGAGGATAGGAGATAATAGAAGAGAGGATAGGATAGAGGATAGGATAGGATAGAAGAGGGGATAGGATAGAGGATAGGATAAAATAGAAGATAGGATAGAATAGAGGACAGGATAGGATAGAGGATAGGATACGATAGAAGATACGATATTATAGAGGAAAGGATAACATAGAGGATAGGATAGGATAGAGCATACGATAGAGGATAGGATAGGATAGGATAGGATAGAGAATAGGATAGGATACATGGTATTCTAGGGTAGAGGATAGGATAGGATAGAGGATTGGATAGGGGATTGGATAGGATAGAGGATAGGATAGGTTAGAGGATAGGATAGGATTGAGGATAGGATAGAGGATAGGATACGATAGAGAATAGGATAAGTAAGAGGATAGGATAGGATAGATTATAGGATAAAGGAAAGGATAGGATTGAGGATGGGATAGGATAGAGGATAGGATAGGATAGAGGATAGGATAGGATAGAGGACAGGATAGGATAGAGGATAGGATACGATAGAGGATAGGATAGGATAGAGGATAGGATTTGATTGATGATAGGAGAGGATAGAGGATAGGATAGGAGATTGGATACGATAGAGGATAGGATACGATATAGCATACGATAGAGGATAGGATACGATATAGCACACGATAGAGGATAGGATAGGATAGAGGATAGGATAGGGGGTTGGATAGGATAGAGGATAGGATATGATAGAGGATAGGATAGGATTGAGGATAGGATAGGATAGTTGATAGGATAGGATAGAGGGTAGGATAGAGGATTGGATAGGGTAGAGGAGAGGATAGGATAGAGGATAGGATAAGTAAGAGGATAGGATAGGATAGATTATAGGATAGAGGAAAGGATAGGATTGAGGATGGGATAGGATAGAGGATAGGATAGGATAGAGGATAGGATAGGATAGAGGACAGGATAGGATAAAGGATAGGATACGATAGAGGATAGGATAGGATAGAGTATAGGATAGGATAGAGGATAGGATTGGATTGAGGATAGGATAGGATAGAGAATAGAATAGGATAGAGGATTGGATAGGACAGAGGATAGGATACGATAGAGGATAGGATAGGATAGAGGATAGGATTGGATTGAGGATAGGAGAGGATAGAGGATAAGATAGGATAGAGGATTGGATAGGATAGAGGATAGGATAGGATAGAGGATAGGATAGGCTAGAGGATAGGATAGGATAGAGGACAGGATAGGATAGAGGATAGGATAGGATTGAGGATAGGATAGGATTGAGGACAGGATAGGATAGAGGATAGGATAGGATTGAGGATAGGATAGGATTGAGGATAGGATTTGATTGAGGATAGGAGAGGATAGAGGATAGGATAGGAGATTGGATACGATAGAGGATAGGATACGATATAGCATACGATAGAGGATAGGATACGATATAGCACACGATAGAGGATAGGATAGGATAGAGGATAGGATAGGGGGTTGGATAGGATAGAGGATAGGATATGATAGAGGATAGGATAGGATTGAGGATAGGATTGGATAGTTGATAGGATAGGATAGAGGGTAGGATAGAGGATTGGATAGGGTAGAGGATAGGATAGGATAGAGGATAGGATAAGTAAGAGGATAGGATAGGATAGATTATAGGATAGAGGAAAGGATAGGATTGAGGATGGAATAGGATAGAGGATAGGATAGGATAGAGGATAGGATAGGATAGAGGACAGGATAGGATAAAGGATAGGATACGATAGAGGATAGGATAGGATAGAGTATAGGACAGGATAGAGGATAGGATTGGATTGAGGATAGGATAGGATAGAGAATAGAATAGGATAGAGGATTGGATAGGACAGAGGATAGGATACGATAGAGGATAGGATAGGATAGAGGATAGGATTGGATTGAGGATAGGAGAGGATAGAGGATAGGATAGGAGATTGGATACGATAGAGGATAGGATACGATATAGCATACAATAGAGGATAGGATACGATATAGCATACGATAGAGGATAGGATAGGATAGAGGATAGGATAGGTGGTTGGATAGGATACAGCATAGGATAAGATAGAGGATAGGATAGGATTGAGGATAGGATAGGATAGTTGATAGGATAGGATAGAGAATACTATAGAGGATAGGATAGGATAGGATAGGATAGAGGATAGGATTTGATAGAGGATAGAATGCGATAGAAGATACGATATTATAGAGGAAAGGATAGGATAGAGAATAGGATAGGATAGAGGATAGGATAGGGGATTGGATAGGATAGAGGATAGGATAGGATAGAGGATAGGATAGGATAGAGGATAGGATAGGATAGAGGATAGGATAGAGGATTGGATAGGATAGAGGATAGGATAGGATTGAGTATAGGAGAGGATAGAGGATAGGATAGGGGATTGGATACGATAGATAATAGGATACGATATAGCATACGATAGTGGATAGGATACGATATAGCATACGATAGAGGATAGGATAGGATAGAGGATAGGATAGGATTGAGGATAGGATAGGATAGTTGATAGAATAGGATAGAGGATAGGATAGGATAGAGGATAGGATTGGATAGAGGATAGGATAGTATCGCGGATAGGATAGGATAGAGGACAGGATAGGATAGAGGATAGGATAGGATAGAGGATAGGATAGAGGATTGGATAGGGTAGAGGATAGGATAAGATAAATAATAGGATAGGATAGAGGATAGGATCGGATTGAGGATAGGATAGGATAGAGGATAGAATAGGATAGAGGATTGGATAGGATACAGGATAGGATACGATAGAGGATAGGATAGGATAGAGGATAGGATTGGATTGAGTATAGGAGAGGATAGAGGATAGGATAGGGGATTGGATACGATAGATAATAGGATACGATATAGCATACGATAGTGGATAGGATACGATATAGCATACGATAGAGGATAGGATAGGATAGAGGATAGGATAGGATTGAGGATAGGATAGGATAGTTGATAGAATAGGATAGAGGATAGGATAGGATAGAGGATAGGATATGATAGAAGATACGACATTATAGAGGAAAGGATAGGATAGAGAATAGGATACGATAGAGGATAGGATAGAGGATAGGATAGGATAGATTATAGGATAGAGGAAAGGATAGGATTGAGGATGGGATAGGATAGAGGATAGGATAGGATAGAGGATAGGATAGGATAGAGGACAGGATAGGATAGAGGACAGGATAGGATAGAGGATAGGATACGGTAGAGGATGGGATATGATAGAGGGTAGGATAGGATAGAGTATAGGATAGGATTGAGGATAGGATAGAGGATTGGATCGGATAGAAGATAGGATACGGTAGAGGATAGGATATGATAGATGATAGGATTGGAATGAGGATAGATAGGATAGAGGATAGAATAGGATAGAGGATAGGATGGCATAGAGGATAGGATAGGATGGAGGATAGGATAGGATAGAGGATAGGATACGATAGAAGATACGACATTATAGAGGAAAGGATAGGATAGAGAATAGGATACGATAGAGGATAGGATAGAGGATAGGATAGGATAGATTATAGGATAGAGGAAAGGATAGGATTGAGGATGGGATAGGATAGAGGATAGGATAGGATAGAGGATAGGATAGGATAGAGGACAGGATAGGATAGAGGATAGGATACGATAGAGGATAGGATAGGATAGAGGATAGGATACGATAGATGATACGATATTATAGAGGAAAGGATAGGATAGAGAAGAGGATAGGATATAGGATAGGATAGGAAAGAGGATAGAATAGGATTGAGGATATGATAGGATAGAGGATAGGAGATAATAGAAGAGAGGATAGGATAGAGGATAGGATAGGATAGAAGAGGGGATAGGATAGAGGATAGGATAAAATAGAAGATAGGATAGAATAGAGGACAGGATAGGATAGAGGATAGGATACGATAGAAGTTACGATATTATAGAGGAAAGGATAACATAGAGGATAGGATAGAATAGAGGACAGGATAGGATAGAGGATAAGATAGGATAGAGGATAGGATAGGATAGAGGATAGGATAGGTTAGAGGATAGGATAGGATTGAGGATAGGATAGAGGATAGGATACAATAAGAGGATAGGATAGGATAGAGGATAGGATAGGTTTGAGGATAGGATAGGATAGAGGATAGGAAATGATAGAGAATAGGATAAGTAAGAGGATAGGATAGGATAGATTATAGGATAGAGGAAAGGATAGGATTGAGGATGGGATAGGATAGAGGATAGGATAGGATAGAGGATAGGATAGGATAGAGGACAGGATAGGATAGAGGATAGGATACGATAGAGGATAGGATAGGATAGAGGATAGGATTTGATTGAGGATAGGAGAGGATAGAGGATAGGATAGGAGATTGGATACGATAGAGGATAGGATACGATATAGCATACGATAGAGGATAGGATACGATATAGCACACGATAGAGGATAGGATAGGATAGAGGATAGGATAGGGGGTTGGATAGGATAGAGGATAGGATATGATAGAGGATAGGATAGGATAGAGAATAGAATAGGATAGAGGATTGGATAGGACAGAGGATAGGATACGATAGAGGATAGGATAGGATAGAGGATAGGATTGGATTGAGGATAGGAGAGGATAGAGGATAGGATAGGAGATTGGATACGATAGAGGATAGGATACGATATAGCATACAATAGAGGATAGGATACGATATAGCATACGATAGAGGATAGGATAGGATAGAGGATAGGATAGGTGGTTGGATAGGATAGAGCATAGGATAAGATAGAGGATAGGATAGGATTGAGGATAGGATAGGATAGTTGATAGGATAGGATAGAGAATACTATAGAGGATAGGATAGGATAGGATAGGATAGAGGATAGGATTTGATAGAGGATAGAATGCGATAGAAGATACGATATTATAGAGGAAAGGATAGGATAGAGAATAGGATAGGATAGAGGATAGGATAGGGGATTGGATAGGATAGAGGATAGGATAGGATAGAGGATAGGATAGGATAGAGGATAGGATAGGATAGAGGATAGGATAGAGGATTGGATAGGATAGAGGATAGGATAGGATTGAGTATAGGAGAGGATAGAGGATAGGATAGGGGATTGGATACGATAGATAATAGGATACGATATAGCATACGATAGTGGATAGGATACGATATAGCATAAGATAGAGGATAGGATAGGATAGAGGATAGGATAGGATTGAGGATAGGATAGGATAGTTGATAGAATAGGATAGAGGATAGGATAGGATAGAGGATAGGATTGGATAGAGGATAGGATAGTATAGCGGATAGGATAGGATAGAGGACAGGATAGGATAGAGGATAGGATAGGATAGAGGATAGGATAGAGGATTGGATAGGGTAGAGGATAGGATAAGATAAATAATAGGATAGGATAGAGGATAGGATCGGATTGAGGATAGGATAGGATAGAGGATAGAATAGGATAGAGGATTGGATAGGATACAGGATAGGATACGATAGAGGATAGGATAGGATAGAGGATAGGATTGGATTGAGTATAGGATAGGATAGAGGATAGGATTGGATTGAGTATAGGAGAGGATAGAGGATAGGATAGGGGATTGGATACGATAGATAATAGGATACGATATAGCATACGATAGTGGATAGGATACGATATAGCATACGATAGAGGATAGGATAGGATAGAGGATAGGATAGGATTGAGGATAGGATAGGATAGATGATAGAATAGGATAGAGGATAGGATAGGATAGAGGATAGGATATGATAGAAGATACGACATTATAGAGGAAAGGATAGGATAGAGAATAGGATACGATAGAGGATAGGATAGAGGATAGGATAGGATAGATTATAGGATAGAGGAAAGGATAGGATTGAGGATGGGATAGGATAGAGGATAGGATAGGATAGAGGATAGGATAGGATAGAGGACAGGATAGGATAGAGGACAGGATAGGATAGAGGATAAGATAGGATAGAGGATAGGATAGGATAGAGGAAAGGATAGGATAGAGGATAGGATACGGTAGAGGATGGGATATGATAGAGGGTAGGATAGGATAGAGTATAGGATAGGATTGAGGATAGGATAGGATAGTTGATAGGATAGGATAGAGGGTAGGATAGAGGATTGGATAGGGTAGAGGATAGGATAGGATAGAGGATAGGATAAGTAAGAGGATAGGATAGGATAGATTATAGGATAGAGGAAAGGATAGGATTGAGGATGGGATAGGATAGGGGATAGGATAGGATAGAGGATAGGATAGGATAGAGGACAGGATAGGATAAAGGATAGGATACGATAGAGGATAGGATAGGATAGAGTATAGGACAGGATAGAGGATAGGATTGGATTGAGGATAGGATAGGATAGAGAATAGAATAGAATAGAGGATTGGATAGGACAGAGGATAGGATACGATAGAGGATAGGATAGGATAGAGGATAGGATTGGATTGAGGATAGGAGAGGATAGAGGATAGGATAGGAGATTGGATACGATAGAGGATAGGATACGATATAGCATACAATAGAGGATAGGATACGATATAGCATACGATAGAGGATAGGATAGGATAGAGGATAGGATAGGGGATTGGATAGGATAGAGGATAGGATAGGATAGAGGATAGGATAGGATAGAGGATAGGATAGGATAGAGGATAGGATAGAGGATTGGATAGGATAGAGGATAGGATAGGATTGAGTATAGGAGAGGATAGAGGATAGGATAGGTGATTGGATACGATAGATAATAGGATACGATATAGCATACGATAGTGGATAGGATACGATATAGCATACGATAGAGGATAGGATAGGATAGAGGATAGGATAGAGGATTGGATAGGATAGAGGATAGGATACGATAGAGTATAGGATAGGATAGAGGATAGGATAGGGTGGAGGATAAGATAGGATTGAGGATAGGATAGAGGATTGGATAGGATAGAGGATAGGATACGATAGAGGATAGGATAGGATAGAGGATAGGATTGGATTGAGGATAGAATAAGATAGATGATAGAATAGTATAGAGGATAGGATATTATAGAGGATTGGATAGGATATAGGATAGGATAGGATTGAGGATAGGGTAGAGGATTGGATAGGATAGAATATAGGATACGATAGAGGATAGGATAGGATAGAGGATAGGATAGGATAGAGGATAGGATAGGATAGAGGATAGGATACGATAGATGATACGATATTATAGAGGAAAGGATAGGATAGAGAAGAGGATAGGATATAGGATAGGATAGGAAAGAGGATAGGATAGGATTGAGGATAGGATAGGATAGAGGATAGGATACGATAGAAGTTACGATATTATAGAGGAAAGGATAACATAGAGGATAGGATAGGATAGAGCATACGATAGAGGATAGGATAGGATAGGATAGGATAGAGAATAGGATAGGATACATGGTATTATAGGGTAGAGGATAGGATAGGATAGAGAATTGGATAGGGGATTGGATGGGATAGAGGATAGGATAGGATAGAGCATACGATAGAGGATAGGATAGGATAGAGGATAGGATAGGATAGAGAATAGGATAGGATAGAGGATAGGATAGGATAGAGGATAAGATAGGATAGAGGATAGGATAGGATAGAGGATAGGATAGGTTAGAGGATAGGATAGGATTGAGGATAGGATAGAGGATAGGATACGATAAGAGGATAGGATAGGATAGAGGATAGGATAGGTTTGAGGATAGGATAGGATAGAGGAGAGGATAGGATAGAGAATAGGATAAGTAAGAGGATAGGATAGGATAGATTATAGGATAGAGGAAAGGATAGGATTGAGGATGGGATAGGATAGAGGATAGGATAGGATAGAGGATAGGATAGGATAGAGGACAGGATAGGATAGAGGATAGGATACGATAGAGGATAGGATAGGATAGAGGATAGGATTTGATTGAGGATAGGAGAGGATAGAGGATAGGATAGGAGATTGGATACGATAGAGGATAGGATACGATACAGCATACGATAGAGGATAGGATACGATATAGCACACGATAGAGGATAGGATAGGATAGAGTATAGGATAGGATAGAGGATTGGATAGGGGATTGGATGGGATAGAGGATAGGATACGATATAGCATACGATAGAGGATAGGATACGATATAGCACACGATAGAGGATAGGATAGGATAGAGGATAGGATAGGGGGTTGGATAGGATAGAGGATAGGATATGATAGAGGATAGGATAGGATTGAGGATAGGATAGGATTGAGGATAGGATAGGATAGTTGATAGGATAGGATAGAGGATAGGATAGGATAGAGGATAGGATTTGATTGAGGATAGGAGAGGATAGAGGATAGGATAGGAGATTGGATACGATAGAGGATAGGATACGATATAGCATACGATAGAGGATAGGATACGATATAGCACACGATAGAGGATAGGATAGGATAGAGGATAGGATAGGGGGTTGGATAGGATAGAGGATAGGATATGATAGAGGATAGGATAGGATTGAGGATAGGATAGGATAGTTGATAGGATAGGATAGAGGGTAGGATAGAGGATTGGATAGGGTAGAGGATAGGATAGGATAGAGGATAGGATAAGTAAGAGGATAGGATAGGATAGATTATAGGATAAAGGAAAGGATAGGATTGAGGATGGGATAGGATAGGGGATAGGATAGGATAGAGGATAGGATAGGATAGATGACAGGATAGGATAAAGGATAGGATACGATAGAGGATAGGATAGGATAGAGTATAGGACAGGATAGAGGATAGGATTGGATTGAGGATAGGATAGGATAGAGAATAGAATAGGATAGAGGATTGGATAGGACAGAGGATAGGATACGATAGAGGATAGGATAGGATAGAGGACAGGATAGGATAAAGGATAGGATACGATAGAGGATAGGATAGGATAGAGTATAGGACAGGATAGAGGATAGGATTGGATTGAGGATAGGATAGGATAGAGAATAGAATAGGATAGAGGATTGGATAGCACAGAGGATAGGATACGATAGAGGATAGGATAGGATAGAGGATAGGATTGGATTGAGGATAGGAGAGGATAGAGGATAGGATAGGGGATTGGATACGATAGATAATAGGATACGATATAGCATACGATAGCGGATAGGATACGATATAGCATACGATAGAGGATAGGATAGGATAGAGGATAGGATAGGATTGAGGATAGGATAGGATAGTTGATAGAATAGGATAGAGGATAGGATAGGATAGAGGATAGGATTGGATAGAGGATAGGATAGTATAGCGGATAGGATAGGATAGAGGACAGGATAGGATAGAGGATAGGATAGGATAGAGGATAGGATAGAGGATTGGATAGGGTAGAGGATAGGATAAGATAAATAATAGGATAGGATAGAGGATAGGATCGGATTGAGGATAGGATAGGATAGAGGATAGAATAGGATAGAGGATTGGATAGGATAGAGGATAGGATACGATAGAGGATAGGATAGGGTAGAGGATAGGATTGGATTGAGTATAGGAGAGGATAGTTGATAGGATAGGATAGAGGGTAGGATAGAGGATTGGATAGGGTAGAGGATAGGATAGGATAGAGGATAGGATAAGTAAGAGGATAGGATAGGATAGATTATAGGATAGAGGAAAGGATAGGATTGAGGATGGGATAGGATAGGGGATAGGATAGGATAGAGGATAGGATAGGATAGATGACAGGATAGGATAAAGGATAGGATACGATAGAGGATAGGATAGGATAGAGTATAGGACAGGATAGAGGATAGGATTGGATTGAGGATAGGATAGGATAGAGAATAGAATAGGATAGAGGATTGGATAGGACAGAGGATAGGATACGATAGAGGATAGGATAGGATAGAGGACAGGATAGGATAAAGGATAGGATACGATAGAGGATAGGATAGGATAGAGTATAGGACAGGATAGAGGATAGGATTGGATTGAGGATAGGATAGGATAGAGAATAGAATAGGATAGAGGATTGGATAGCACAGAGGATAGGATACGATAGAGGATAGGATAGGATAGAGGATAGGATTGGATTGAGGATAGGAGAGGATAGAGGATAGGATAGGGGATTGGATACGATAGATAATAGGATACGATATAGCATACGATAGCGGATAGGATACGATATAGCATACGATAGAGGATAGGATAGGATAGAGGATAGGATAGGATTGAGGATAGGATAGGATAGTTGATAGAATAGGATAGAGGATAGGATAGGATAGAGGATAGGATTGGATAGAGGATAGGATAGTATAGCGGATAGGATAGGATAGAGGACAGGATAGGATAGAGGATAGGATAGGATAGAGGATAGGATAGAGGATTGGATAGGGTAGAGGATAGGATAAGATAAATAATAGGATAGGATAGAGGATAGGATCGGATTGAGGATAGGATAGGATAGAGGATAGAATAGGATAGAGGATTGGATAGGATAGAGGATAGGATACGATAGAGGATAGGATAGGGTAGAGGATAGGATTGGATTGAGTATAGGAGAGGATAGAGGATAGGATAGGGGATTGGATACGATAGATAATAGGATACGATATAGCATACGATAGTGGATAGGATACGATATAGCATACGATGGAGGATAGGATAGGATAGAGGATAGGATAGGATTGAGGATAGGATAGGATAGTTGATAGAATAGGATAGAGGATAGGATAGGATAGAGGATAGGATATGATAGAGGATAGGATAGGATAGAGTATAGGATAGGATAGAAGATACGATATTATAGAGGAAAGGATATGATAGTGGATAGGATAGGACAGAGGATAGGATAGGGGATTGAATAGGATAGAGGATAGAATACTATAGAGGATAGGACAGGATAGAGGATAGGATAGGATAGAGGATAGGATAGGATAGAGGATAGGATACGGTAGAGGATAGGATATGATAGAGGATAGGATAGGATAGAGGATAAGATACGATAGAGGATAAGATATGATAGAGGATAGGATAGGATATGAGATTGGATAGGATAGGATATGAGATTGGATAGGATATGAGATTGGATAGGGTAGGATAGAGGATAGGATACGATATAGCACACGATAGAGGATAGGATAGGATAGAGTATAGGATAGGATAGAGGATTGGATAGGGGATTGGATGGGATAGAGGATAGGATAGGATAGAGCATACGATAGAGGATAGGATAGGATAGAGGATAAGATAGGATAGTGGATAGGATAAGATAGAGGATAGGATAGAATAGAGGACAGGATAGGATAGAGGATAAGATAGGATAGAGGATAGGATAGGATAGAGGATAGGATAGGTTAGAGGATAGGATAGGATTGAGGATAGGATAGAGGATAGGATACGATAAGAGGATAGGATAGGATAGAGGATAGGATAGGTTTGAGGATAGGATAGGATAGAGGAGAGGATAGGATAGAGAATAGGATAAGTAAGAGGATAGGATAGGATAGATTATAGGATAGAGGAAAGGATAGGATTGAGGATGGGATAGGATAGAGGATAGGATAGGATAGAGGATAGGATAGGATAGAGGACAGGATAGAATAGAGGATAGGATACGATAGAGGATAGGATAGGATAGAGGATAGGATTTGATTGAGGATAGGAGAGGATAGAGGATAGGATAGGAGATTGGATACGATAGAGGATAGGATACGATATAGCATACGATAGAGGATAGGATACGATATAGCACACGATAGAGGATAGGATAGGATAGAGGATAGGATAGGGGGTTGGATAGGATAGAGGATAGGATATGATAGAGGATAGGATAGGATTGAGGATAGGATAGGATAGTTGATAGGATAGGATAGAGGGTAGGATAGAGGATTGGATAGGGTAGAGGATAGGATAGGATAGAGGATAGGATAAGTAAGAGGATAGGATAGGATAGATTATAGGATAGAGGAAAGGATAGGATTGAGGATGGGATAGGATAGGGGATAGGATAGGATAGAGGATAGGATAGGATAGATGACAGGATAGGATAAAGGATAGGATACGATAGAGGATAGGATAGGATAGAGTATAGGACAGGATAGAGGATAGGATTGGATTGAGGATAGGATAGGATAGAGAATAGAATAGGATAGAGGATTGGATAGGACAGAGGATAGGATACGATAGAGGATAGGATAGGATAGAGGACAGGATAGGATAAAGGATAGGATACGATAGAGGATAGGATAGGATAGAGTATAGGACAGGATAGAGGATAGGATTGGATTGAGGATAGGATAGGATAGAGAATAGAATAGGATAGAGGATTGGATAGCACAGAGGATAGGATACGATAGAGGATAGGATAGGATAGAGGATAGGATTGGATTGAGGATAGGAGAGGATAGAGGATAGGATAGGGGATTGGATACGATAGATAATAGGATACGATATAGCATACGATAGCGGATAGGATACGATATAGCATACGATAGAGGATAGGATAGGATAGAGGATAGGATAGGATTGAGGATAGGATAGGATAGTTGATAGAATAGGATAGAGGATAGGATAGGATAGAGGATAGGATTGGATAGAGGATAGGATAGTATAGCGGATAGGATAGGATAGAGGACAGGATAGGATAGAGGATAGGATAGGATAGAGGATAGGATAGAGGATTGGATAGGGTAGAGGATAGGATAAGATAAATAATAGGATAGGATAGAGGATAGGATCGGATTGAGGATAGGATAGGATAGAGGATAGAATAGGATAGAGGATTGGATAGGATAGAGGATAGGATACGATAGAGGATAGGATAGGGTAGAGGATAGGATTGGATTGAGTATAGGAGAGGATAGTTGATAGGATAGGATAGAGGGTAGGATAGAGGATTGGATAGGGTAGAGGATAGGATAGGATAGAGGATAGGATAAGTAAGAGGATAGGATAGGATAGATTATAGGATAGAGGAAAGGATAGGATTCAGGATGGGATAGGATAGGGGATAGGATAGGATAGAGGATAGGATAGGATAGATGACAGGATAGGATAAAGGATAGGATACGATAGAGGATAGGATAGGATAGAGTATAGGACAGGATAGAGGATAGGATTGGATTGAGGATAGGATAGGATAGAGAATAGAATAGGATAGAGGATTGGATAGGACAGAGGATAGGATACGATAGAGGATAGGATAGGATAGAGGACAGGATAGGATAAAGGATAGGATACGATAGAGGATAGGATAGGATAGAGTATAGGACAGGATAGAGGATAGGATTGGATTGAGGATAGGATAGGATAGAGAATAGAATAGGATAGAGGATTGGATAGCACAGAGGATAGGATACGATAGAGGATAGGATAGGATAGAGGATAGGATTGGATTGAGGATAGGAGAGGATAGAGGATAGGATAGGGGATTGGATACGATAGATAATAGGATACGATATAGCATACGATAGCGGATAGGATACGATATAGCATACGATAGAGGATAGGATAGGATAGAGGATAGGATAGGATTGAGGATAGGATAGGATAGTTGATAGAATAGGATAGAGGATAGGATAGGATAGAGGATAGGATTGGATAGAGGATAGGATAGTATAGCGGATAGGATAGGATAGAGGACAGGATAGGATAGAGGATAGGATAGGATAGAGGATAGGATAGAGGATTGGATAGGGTAGAGGATAGGATAAGATAAATAATAGGATAGGATAGAGGATAGGATCGGATTGAGGATAGGATAGGATAGAGGATAGAATAGGATAGAGGATTGGATAGGATAGAGGATAGGATACGATAGAGGATAGGATAGGGTAGAGGATAGGATTGGATTGAGTATAGGAGAGGATAGAGGATAGGATAGGGGATTGGATACGATAGATAATAGGATACGATATAGCATACGATAGTGGATAGCATACGATATAGCATACGATGGAGGATAGGATAGGATAGAGGATAGGATAGGATTGAGGATAGGATAGGATAGTTGATAGAATAGGATAGAGGATAGGATAGGATAGAGGATAGGATATGATAGAGGATAGGATAGGATAGAGTATAGGATAGGATAGAAGATACGATATTATAGAGGAAAGGATATGATAGTGGATAGGATAGGACAGAGGATAGGATAGGGGATTGAATAGGATAGAGGATAGAATACTATAGAGGATAGGACAGGATAGAGGATAGGATAGGATAGAGGATAGGATAGGATAGAGGATAGGATACGGTAGAGGATAGGATATGATAGAGGATAGGATAGGATAGAGGATAAGATACGATAGAGGATAAGATATGATAGAGGATAGGATAGGATATGAGATTGGATAGGATAGGATATGAGATTGGATAGGATATGAGATTGGATAGGGTAGGATAGAGGATAGGATACGATAGAAGATACGATATTATAGAGGATAGGATACGATAGATGATACGATATTATAGAGGAAAGGATAGGATAGAGAATAGGATAGGATAGAGGATAGGATAGTATAGAGGATATAATAGGATTGGGGATAGGATTAGATACGGGATAGAATAGGATAGAGGATAGGATAGCATAGAGGATAGGATAGGATATAGGATAGGATACGATTGAGGATAGGATAGGATAGTGGATTGGATAAGATAGAGGATAGGATAGAATAGAGGGCAGGATACGATAGAGGATAAGATAGGATAGAGGATAGGATAGGATAGAGGATAGGATAGGATAGAGGAGAGGATAGGATAGAGGATAAGATAGGATAGTGGATAGGATAAGATAGAGGATAGGATAGAATAGAGGACAGGATAGGAGAGAGGATAAGATAGGATAGAGGATAGGATAGGATAGGGGATAGGATACGATAGAGGACAGGATAGGATAGTGGATAGGATTGGATTGAGGATAGGATAGGATAGAGGATAGAATAGGATAGAGGATAGGATAGCATAGAGGATAGGATAGCATAGAGGATAGGATAGGATGGAGGATAGGATAAGATTGAGGATAGGATAGAGGATTGGATAGGATAGATGATAGGATACGATAGAGGATAGGATATGATAGAGGATAGGATAGGATATGAGATTGGATAGGATATGAGATTGGATAGGATAGGATAGAGGATAGGATAGGATAGAGGATAGGATACGATATAGCATACGATAGAGGATAGGATAGGATAGAGGATAGGATAGGATAGGATAGGATAGAGGGTGGAATATGATAGAGGATAGGATAGGATTGAGGATAGGATAGGATAGTTGATAGGATAGGATAGAGCATACGATAGAGGATAGGATAGGATAGGATGGAGAATAGGATAGGATACATGGTATTATGGGGTAGAGGATAATAGAGGATAGAGGATAGGATAGGGGATTGGATAGGATAGAGGATAGAATAGGATAGAGGATAGGATAGCATAGAGGATAGGATAGGATAGAGGATAGGATAGGATTGAGGATAAGATAGGATAGAGGATAGAATGGGATAGAGGATTGGATAGGATAGAGGATAGGATAGGTTAGAGCATACGATAGAGGATAGGATACGATAGAGGATAGGATAGGGTAGAGAATAGGATAGGATAGAGGATAGGATAGGATAGAGGGTAGGATAGAGTATTGGATAGGGTAGAGGATAGGATAGGATAGAGGATAGGATAAGTAAGAGGATAGGATAGGATAGATTATAGGATAGAGGAAAGGATAGGATTGAGGATGGGATAGGATAGAGGATAGGATAGGATAGGATAGAGGACAGGATAGGATAGAGGATAGGATACGATAGAGGATAGGATAGGATAGAGTATAGGATAGGATAGAGGATAGGATTGGATTGAGGATAGGATAGGATAGAGAATAGAATAGGATAGAGGATTGGATAGGATAGAGGATAGGATAAGATAGAGGATAGGATTGGATTGAGGATAGGAGAGGATAGAGGATAGGATAGGAGATTGGATACGATAGAGGATAGGATACGATATAGCATACGATAGAGGATAGGATACGATATAGCATACGATAGAGGATAGGATAGGATAGTTGATAGGATAGGATAGAGCATAGGATAGAGGATAGGATAGGATAGGATGGAGAATAGGATAGGATACATGGTATTATGGGGTAGAGGATAATAGAGGATAGAGGATAGGATAGGGGATTGGATAGGATAGAGGATAGAATAGGATAGAGGATAGGATAGCATAAAGGATAGGATAGGATAGAGGATAGGATAGGATTGAGGATACGATAGAGGATTAGGATATGATAGAGGATAGGATAATATATGAGATTGGATAGGATAGAGGATAGGATAATATATGAGATTGGATAGGATAGAGGATAGGATTTGATAGAGGATAGGATGCGATAGAAGATACGATATTATAGAGGAAAGGATAGGATAGAGAATAGGATAGGATAGAGGATAGGATAGGGGATTGGATAGGATAGAGGATAGGATAGGATACAGGATAGGATAGGATAGAGGATAGGATAGGATAGAGGATAGGATTGGATTGAGGATAGGATAGGATAGAGGATAGTATAGGATAGAGGATCGGATAGGATAGAGGATAGGATAGGATAGAGGATAGGATAAGTAAGAGGATAGGATTGAGGATGGGATAGGATAGAGGATAGGATAGAATAGAGTATAGGATAGGATAGAGGATAGGATAGGGTAGAGGATAGGATAGGATAGAGGATAGGATAGAGGATAGGATAGGATAGAGGATAGGATAGGATAGAGGACAGGATAGGATAGAGGATAGGATACGATAGAGGATAGGATAGGATAGAGGATAGGATACGATAGATGATACGATATTATAGAGGAAAGGATAGGATAGAGAAGAGGATAGGATATAGGATAGGATAGGAAAGAGGATAGAATAGGATTGAGGATATGATAGGATAGAGGATAGGAGATAATAGAAGAGAGGATAGGATAGAGGATAGGATAGGATAGAAGAGGGGATAGGATAGAGGATAGGATAAAATAGAAGATAGGATAGAATAGAGGACAGGATAGGATAGAGGATAGGATACGATAGAAGTTACGATATTATAGAGGAAAGGATAACATAGAGGATAGGATAGGATAGAGCATACGATAGAGGATAGGATAGGATAGGATAGGATAGAGAATAGGATAGGATACATGGTATTCTAGGGTAGAGGATAGGATAGGATAGAGGATTGGATAGGGGATTGGATAGGATAGAGGATAGGATAGGATAGAGCATACGATAGAGGATAGGATAGGATAGAGGATAGGATACGATAGAGGATAGGATAGGATAGAGTATAGGATAGGATAGAGGATAGGATTGGATTGAGGATAGGATAGGATAGAGAATAGAATAGGATAGAGGATTGGATAGGATAGAGGATAGGATATGATAGAGGATAGGATTGGATTGAGGATAGGAGAGGATAGAGGATAGGATAGGAGATTGGATACGATAGAGGATAGGATACGATATAGCATACGATAGAGGATAGGATACGATATAGCATACGATAGAGGATAGGATAGGATAGTTGATAGGATAGGATAGAGCATACGATAGAGGATAGGATAGGATAGGATGCAGAATAGGATAGGATACATGGTATTATGGGGTAGAGGATAATAGAGGATAGAGGATAGGATAGGGGATTGGATAGGATAGAGGATAGAATAGGATAGAGGATAGGATAGCATAAAGGATAGGATAGGATAGAGGATAGGATAGGATTGAGGATACGATAGAGGATTAGGATATGATAGAGGATAGGATAATATATGAGATTGGATAGGATAGAGGATAGGATAATATATGAGATTGGATAGGATAGAGGATAGGATTTGATAGAGGATAGGATGCGATAGAAGATACGATATTATAGAGGAAAGGATAGGATAGAGAATAGGATAGGATAGAGGATAGGATAGGGGATTGGATAGGATAGAGGATAGGATAGGATACAGGATAGGATAGGATAGAGGATAGGATAGGATAGAGGATAGGATTGGATTGAGGATAGGATAGGATAGAGGATAGTATAGGATAGAGGATCGGATAGGATAGAGGATAGGATAGGATAGAGGATAGGATAAGTAAGAGGATAGGATTGAGGATGGGATAGGATAGAGGATAGGATAGAATAGAGTATAGGATAGGATAGAGGATAGGATAGGGTAGAGGATAGGATAGGATAGAGGATAGGATAGAGGATAGGATAGGATAGAGGATAGGATAGGATAGAGGACAGGATAGGATAGAGGATAGGATACGATAGAGGATAGGATAGGATAGAGGATAGGATACGATAGATGATACGATATTATAGAGGAAAGGATAGGATAGAGAAGAGGATAGGATATAGGATAGGATAGGAAAGAGGATAGAATAGGATTGAGGATATGATAGGATAGAGGATAGGAGATAATAGAAGAGAGGATAGGATAGAGGATAGGATAGGATAGAAGAGGGGATAGGATAGAGGATAGGATAAAATAGAAGCTAGGATAGAATAGAGGACAGGATAGGATAGAGGATAGGATACGATAGAAGTTACGATATTATAGAGGAAAGGATAACATAGAGGATAGGATAGGATAGAGCATACGATAGAGGATAGGATAGGATAGGATAGGATAGAGAATAGGATAGGATACATGGTATTCTAGGGTAGAGGATAGGATAGGATAGAGGATTGGATAGGGGATTGGATAGGATAGAGGATAGGATAGGATAGAGCATACGATAGAGGATAGGATAGGATAGAGGATAAGATAGGATAGTGGATAGGATAAGATAGAGGATAGGATAGAATAGAGGACAGGATAGGATAGAGGATAAGATAGGATAGAGGATAGGATAGGATAGAGGATAGGATAGGTTAGAGGATAGGATAGGATTGAGGATAGGATAGAGGATAGGATACGATAAGAGGATAGGATAGGATAGAGGATAGGATAGGTTTGAGGATAGGATAGGATAGAGGAGAGGATAGGATAGAGAATAGGATAAGTAAGAGGATAGGATAGGATAGATTATAGGATAGAGGAAAGGATAGGATTGAGGATGGGATAGGATAGAGGATAGGATAGGATAGAGGATAGGATAGGATAGAGGACAGGATAGGATAGAGGATAGGATACGATAGAGGATAGGATAGGATAGAGGATAGGATTTGATTGAGGATAGGAGAGGATAGAGGCTAGGATAGGAGATTGGATACGATAGAGGATAGGATACGATATAGCATACGATAGAGGATAGGATACGATATAGCACACGATAGAGGATAGGATAGGATAGAGGATAGGATAGGGGGTTGGATAGGATAGAGGATAGGATATGATAGAGGATAGGATAGGATTGAGGATAGGATAGGATAGTTGATAGGATAGGATAGAGGGTAGGATAGAGGATTGGATAGGGTAGAGGATAGGATAGGATAGAGGATAGGATAAGTAAGAGGATAGGATAGGATAGATTATAGGATAGAGGAAAGGATAGGATTGAGGATGCTATAGGATAGGGGATAGGATAGGATAGAGGATAGGATAGGATAGAGGACAGGATAGGATAAAGGATAGGATACGATAGAGGATAGGATAGGATAGAGTATAGGACAGGATAGAGGATAGGATTGGATTGAGGATAGGATAGGATAGAGAATAGAATAGGATAGAGGATTGGATAGGACAGAGGATAGGATACGATAGAGGATAGGATAGGAGATTGGATACGATAGAGGATAGGATACGATATAGCATACAATAGAGGATAGGATACGATATAGCATACGATAGAGGATAGGATAGGATAGAGGATAGGATAGGGGATTGGATAGGATAGAGGATAGGATACGATAGAGTATAGGATAGGATAGAGGATAGGATAGGGTGGAGGATAAGATAGGATTGAGGATAGGATAGAGGATTGGATAGGATAGAGGATAGGATACGATAGAGGATAGGATAGGATAGAGGATAGGATTGGATTGAGGATAGAATAAGATAGATGATAGAATAGTATAGAGGATAGGATATTATAGAGGATTGGATAGGATATAGGATAGGATAGGATTGAGGATAGGGTAGAGGATTGGATAGGATAGAATATAGGATACGATAGAGGATAGGATAGGATAGAGGATAGGATAGGATAGAGGATAGGATAGGATAGAGGATAGGATACGATAGATGATACGATATTATAGAGGAAAGGATAGGATAGAGAAGAGGATAGGATATAGGATAGGATAGGAAAGAGGATAGGATAGGATTGAGGATAGGATAGGATAGAGGATAGGATACGATAGAAGTTACGATATTATAGAGGAAAGGATAACATAGAGGATAGGATAGGATAGAGCATACGATAGAGGATAGGATAGGATAGGATAGGATAGAGAATAGGATAGGATACATGGTATTATAGGGTAGAGGATAGGATAGGATAGAGAATTGGATAGGGGATTGGATGGGATAGAGGATAGGATAGGATAGAGCATACGATAGAGGATAGGATAGGATAGAGGATAGGATAGGATAGAGAATAGGATAGGATAGAGGATAGGATAGGATAGAGGATAAGATAGGATAGAGGATAGGATAGGATAGAGGATAGGATAGGTTAGAGGATAGGATAGGATTGAGGATAGGATAGAGGATAGGATACGATAAGAGGATAGGATAGGATAGAGGATAGGATAGGTTTGAGGATAGGATAGGATAGAGGAGAGGATAGGATAGAGAATAGGATAAGTAAGAGGATAGGATAGGATAGATTATAGGATAGAGGAAAGGATAGGATTGAGGATGGGATAGGATAGAGGATAGGATAGGATAGAGGATAGGATAGGATAGAGGACAGGATAGGATAGAGGATAGGATACGATAGAGGATAGGATAGGATAGAGGATAGGATTTGATTGAGGATAGGAGAGGATAGAGGATAGGATAGGAGATTGGATACGATAGAGGATAGGATACGATACAGCATACGATAGAGGATAGGATACGATATAGCACACGATAGAGGATAGGATAGGATAGAGTATAGGATAGGATAGAGGATTGGATAGGGGATTGGATGGGATAGAGGATAGGATAGGATAGAGCATACGATAGAGGATAGGATAGGATAGAGGATAAGATAGGATAGTGGATAGGATAAGATAGAGGATAGGATAGAATAGAGGACAGGATAGGATAGAGGATAAGATAGGATAGAGGATAGGATAGGATAGAGGATAGGATAGGTTAGAGGATAGGATAGGATTGAGGATAGGATAGAGGATAGGATACGATAAGAGGATAGGATAGGATAGAGGATAGGATAGGTTTGAGGATAGGATAGGATAGAGGAGAGGATAGGATAGAGAATAGGATAAGTAAGAGGATAGGATAGGATAGATTATAGGATAGAGGAAAGGATAGGATTGAGGATGGGATAGGATAGAGGATAGGATAGGATAGAGGATAGGATAGGATAGAGGACAGGATAGAATAGAGGATAGGATACGATAGAGGATAGGATAGGATAGAGGATAGGATTTGATTGAGGATAGGAGAGGATAGAGGATAGGATAGGAGATTGGATACGATAGAGGATAGGATACGATATAGCATACGATAGAGGATAGGATACGATATAGCACACGATAGAGGATAGGATAGGATAGAGGATAGGATAGGGGGTTGGATAGGATAGAGGATAGGATATGATAGAGGATAGGATAGGATTGAGGATAGGATAGGATAGTTGATAGGATAGGATAGAGGGTAGGATAGAGGATTGGATAGGGTAGAGGATAGGATAGGATAGAGGATAGGATAAGTAAGAGGATAGGATAGGATAGATTATAGGATAGAGGAAAGGATAGGATTGAGGATGGGATAGGATAGGGGATAGGATAGGATAGAGGATAGGATAGGATAGAGGACAGGATAGGATAAAGGATAGGATACGATAGAGGATAGGATAGGATAGAGTATAGGACAGGATAGAGGATAGGATTGGATTGAGGATAGGATAGGATAGAGAATAGAATAGGATAGAGGATTGGATAGGACAGAGGATAGGATACGATAGAGGATAGGATAGGATAGAGGACAGGATAGGATAAAGGATAGGATACGATAGAGGATAGGATAGGATAGAGTATAGGACAGGATAGAGGATAGGATTGGATTGAGGATAGGATAGGATAGAGAATAGAATAGGATAGAGGATTGGATAGCACAGAGGATAGGATACGATAGAGGATAGGATAGGATAGAGGATAGGATTGGATTGAGGATAGGAGAGGATAGAGGATAGGATAGGGGATTGGATACGATAGATAATAGGATACGATATAGCATACGATAGCGGATAGGATACGATATAGCATACGATAGAGGATAGGATAGGATAGAGGATAGGATAGGATTGAGGATAGGATAGGATAGTTGATAGAATAGGATAGAGGATAGGATAGGATAGAGGATAGGATTGGATAGAGGATAGGATAGTATAGCGGATAGGATAGGATAGAGGACAGGATAGGATAGAGGATAGGATAGGATAGAGGATAGGATAGAGGATTGGATAGGGTAGAGGATAGGATAAGATAAATAATAGGATAGGATAGAGGATAGGATCGGATTGAGGATAGGATAGGATAGAGGATAGAATAGGATAGAGGATTGGATAGGATAGAGGATAGGATACGATAGAGGATAGGATAGGGTAGAGGATAGGATTGGATTGAGTATAGGAGAGGATAGAGGATAGGATAGGGGATTGGATACGATAGATAATAGGATACGATATAGCATACGATAGTGGATAGGATACGATATAGCATACGATAGAGGATAGGATAGGATAGAGGATAGGATAGGATTGAGGATAGGATAGGATAGTTGATAGAATAGGATAGAGGATAGGATAGGATAGAGGATAGGATATGATAGAGGATAGGATAGGATAGAGTATAGGATAGGATAGAAGATACGATATTATAGAGGAAAGGATATGATAGTGGATAGGATAGGACAGAGGATAGGATAGGGGATTGAATAGGATAGAGGATAGAATACTATAGAGGATAGGACAGGATAGAGGATAGGATAGGATAGAGGATAGGATAGGATAGAGGATAGGATACGGTAGAGGATAGGATATGATAGAGGATAGGATAGGATAGAGGATAAGATACGATAGAGGATAAGATATGATAGAGGATAGGATAGGATATGAGATTGGATAGGATAGGATATGAGATTGGATAGGATATGAGATTGGATATGGTAGGATAGAGGATAGGATACGATAGAAGATACGATATTATAGAGGATAGGATACGATAGATGATACGATATTATAGAGGAAAGGATAGGATAGAGAATAGGATAGGATAGAGGATAGGATAGTATAGAGGATATAATAGGATTGGGGATAGGATTAGATACGGGATAGAATAGGATAGAGGATAGGATAGCATAGAGGATAGGATAGGATATAGGATAGGATACGATTGAGGATAGGATAGGATAGTGGATTGGATAAGATAGAGGATAGGATAGAATAGAGGGCAGGATACGATAGAGGATAAGATAGGATAGAGGATAGGATAGGATAGAGGATAGGATAGGATAGAGGAGAGGATAGGATAGAGGATAAGATAGGATAGTGGATAGGATAAGATAGAGGATAGGATAGAATAGAGGACAGGATAGGAGAGAGGATAAGATAGGATAGAGGATAGGATAGGATAGGGGATAGGATACGATAGAGGATAGGATAGGATAGTGGATAGGATTGGATTGAGGATAGGATAGGATAGAGGATAGAATAGGATAGAGGATAGGAATAGCATAGAGGATAGGAATAGCATAGAGGATAGGATAGGATGGAGGATAGGATAAGATTGAGGATAGGATAGAGGATTGGATAGGATAGATGATAGGATACGATAGAGGATAGGATATGATAGAGGATAGGATAGGATATTGAGATTGGATAGGATATGAGATTGGATAGGATAGGATAGAGGATAGGATAGGATAGAGGATAGGATACGATATAGCATACGATTAGAGGATAGGAATAGGATAGAGGATAGGATAGGATAGGATAGGATAGAGGGTGGAATATGATAGAGGATAGGATAGGATTGAGGATAGGATAGGATAGTTGATAGGATAGGATAGAGCATACGATAGAGGATAGGATAGGATAGGATGGAGAATAGGATAGGATACATGGTATTATGGGGTAGAGGATAATAGAGGATAGAGGATAGGATAGGGGATTGGATAGGATAGAGGATAGAATAGGATAGAGGATAGGATAGCATAAGAGGATAGGATAGGATAGAGGATAGGATAGGATTGAGGATAAGATAGGATAGAGGATAGAATGGGATAGAGATTGGATAGGATAGAGGATAGGGTAGGTTAGAGCATACGATAGAGGATAGGATACGATAGAGGATAGGATAGGGTAGAGAATAGGATAGGATAGAGGATAGGATAGGATAGAGGGTAGGATAGAGTATTGGATAGGGTAGAGGATAGGATAGGATAGAGGATAGGATAAGTAAGAGGATAGGATAGGATAGATTATAGGATAGAGGAAAGGATAGGATTGAGGATGGGATAGGATAGAGGATAGGATAGGATAGGATAGAGGACAGGATAGGATAGAGGATAGGATACGATAGAGGATAGGATAGGATAGAGTATAGGATAGGATAGAGGATAGGATTGGATTGAGGATAGGATAGGATAGAGAATAGAATAGGATAGAGGATTGGATAGGATAGAGGATAGGATATGATAGAGGATAGGATTGGATTGAGGATAGGAGAGGATAGAGGATAGGATAGGAGATTGGATACGATAGAGGATAGGATACGATATAGCATACGATAGAGGATAGGATACGATATAGCATACGATAGAGGATAGGATAGGATAGTTGATAGGATAGGATAGAGCATACGATAGAGGATAGGATAGGATAGGATGGAGAATAGGATAGGATACATGGTATTATGGGGTAGAGGATAATAGAGGATAGAGGATAGGATAGGGGATTGGATAGGATAGAGGATAGAATAGGATAGAGGATAGGATAGCATAAAGGATAGGATAGGATAGAGGATAGGATAGGATTGAGGATACGATAGAGGATTAGGATATGATAGAGGATAGGATAATATATGAGATTGGATAGGATAGAGGATAGGATAATATATGAGATTGGATAGGATAGAGGATAGGATTTGATAGAGGATAGGATGCGATAGAAGATACGATATTATAGAGGAAAGGATAGGATAGAGAATAGGATAGGATAGAGGATAGGATAGGGGATTGGATAGGATAGAGGATAGGATAGGATACAGGATAGGATAGGATAGAGGATAGGATAGGATAGAGGATAGGATTGGATTGAGGATAGGATAGGATAGAGGATAGTATAGGATAGAGGATCGGATAGGATAGAGGATAGGATAGGATAGAGGATAGGATAAGTAAGAGGAGAGGATTGAGGATGGGATAGGATAGAGGATAGGATAGAATAGAGTATAGGATAGGATAGAGGATAGGATAGGGTAGAGGATAGGATAGGATAGAGGATAGGGTAGAGGATTGGATAGGATAGAGGATAGGATAGGATAGAGGATAGGATAGGATAGAGGATAGGATAGGGGGTTGGATAGGATAGAGGATATGATTGGATTGAGTATAGGAGAGGATAGAGGATAGGATAGGGGATTGGATACGATAGAGGATAGGATACGATATAGCATACGATAGTGGATAGGATACGATAGAGCATACGACAGAGGATAGGATAGGATAGAGGATAGGATAGGATAGAGGATAGGATAGGATAGAGGATAGGATAGAGGATAGGATGGAGGATTGGATAGAATAGAGGATAGGATACGATAGAGGATAGGATAGGATAGAGGATAGGATTTGATTGAGGATAGGAGAGGATAGAGGATAGGATTGGAGATTGGATACGATAGAGGATAGGATACGATATAGCATACGATAGAGGATAGGATACGATATAGCATACGATAGAGGATAGGATAGGATAGAGGATAGGATAGGATAGAGGATAGGATAGGGGGTTGGATAGGATAGGATAGAGAATAGAATAGGATAGAGGATTGGATAGGATAGAGGATAGGATACGATAGAGGATAGGATAGGATAGAGTATAGGATTGGATTGAGGATAGGAGAGGATAGAGGATAGGATAGGGGGTTGGATAGGATAGAGGATAGGATATGATAGAGGATAGGATAGGATTGACTATAGGATAGGATAGTTGATAGGATAGGATAGAGAATACTATAGAGGATAGGATAGGATAGGATAGAGGATGGGATATGATAGAGAATAGGATAGGATAGGATAGGATAGAGGATGGGATATGATAGAGAATAGGATAGGATTGAGGATAGGATAGGATAGTTGATAGGATAGGACAGAGCATACGATAGATATAGCATAGGAGAATAGGATAGGGTACATGGTATTATGGGGTAGAGGATAGCATAGGATAGAGGATAGGATAGGATTGAGGATAGGATAGAGGCTAGGATATGATAGAGGATAGGATAATATTCAGGATAGGATAGGATAGTTGATAGGATAGGATAGAGAATACTATAGAGGATAGGATAGGATAGGATAGGATAGAGGATAGGATACGATAGAGGATAGGATAGGATAGAGTATAGGATAGGATAGAGGGTAGGATAGGATAGAGGATAGGATAGGATAGAGGATTGGATAGGATAGAGGATAGGATACGATAGAGGAAAGGATAGGATTTAGGATGGGATAAGATAGAGGATAGGATACGATAGAGGATAGGATAGGATAGAGGACAGGATATGATAGAGGATAGGATACGATAGAGGATAGGATAGGATAGAGTATAGGATAGGATAGAGAATACTATAGAGGATAGGATAGGATAGGATACGATAGAGGATAGGATAGGATAGAGTATAGGATAGGATAGAGGGTAGGATAGAGTATAGGATTGGATTGAGGATAGGATAGGATAGAGAATAGGATAGGAGATTGGATACGATAGAGGATAGGATACGATATAGCATACGATAGAGGATAGGATACGATATAGCATACGATAGAGGATAGGATAGGATAGAGGATAGGATAGGGGGTTGGATAGGATAGAGGATAGGATATGATAGAGGATAGGATAGGATTGACTATAGGATAGGATAGTTGATAGGATAGGATAGAGAATACTATAGAGGATAGGATAGGATAGGATAGGATAGAGGATGGGATATGATAGAGGATAGGATAGGATTGAGGATAGGATAGGATAGTTGATAGGATAGGACAGAGCATACGATAGAGGATAGGATAGGATAGGATGGAGAATAGGATAGGATACATGGTATTATGGGGTAGAGGATAGGATAGGATAGAGGATAGGATAGGATTGAGGATAGGATAGAGGCTAGGATATGATAGAGGATAGGATAGGATTGAGGATAGGATAGGATAGTTGATAGGATAGGATAGAGAATACTATAGAGGATAGGATAGGATAGGATAGGATAGAGGATAGGATACGATAGAGGATAGGATAGGATAGAGTATAGGATAGGATAGAGGGTAGGATAGGATAGAAGATAGGATAGGATAGAGGACTGGATAGGATAGAGGATAGAATAGGATAGAGGATTGGATAGGGTAGAGGATAGGATACGATAGAGGATAGGATATAATAGAGGATAGTATTGGATTGAGGATAGGATAGGATAGAGGATAGTCTAGGATAGAGGATCGGATAGGATAGAGGATAGGATAGGATAGAGGATAGGATAAGTAAGAGGATAGGATAGGATAGATTATAGGATAGAGGAAACGTTAGGATTGAGGATGGGATAGGATAGAGGATAGGATACGATAGAGGATAGGATAGGATAGAGGACAGGATAGGATAGAGGATAGGTTACGATAGAGGATAGGATAGGATAGTTATAGGATACGATAGAGGATAGGATAGGATAGAGGATAGGATTGGATAGAGGATAGGATAGGATAGAGGATAGGATAGGATAGAGGACAGGATAGGATAGAGGATAGGATAGGATAGAGGATAGAATAGGATAGAGGATTGGATAGGATAGAGGATAGGATACGATAGAGGATAGGATAGGATAGAGGATAGGATTGGATTGAGTGTAGGAGAGGATAGAGGATAGCATAGGTGATTGGATACGATAGAGGATAGGATACGATATAGCATACGATAGTGGATAGGATACGATATAGCATACGATAGAGGATAGAATAGGATAGAGGATAGGATAGGATAGAGTATAGGATAGGATAGAGGATAGGATTGGATTGAGGATAGGATAGAATAGAGGATAGAATAGGATAGATTATTGGATAGGGTAGAGGATAGGATAAGATAGAGGATAGGATAGGATAGAGGATAGGATTGTATTGAGGATAGGATAGGATAGAGGATAGAATAGGATAGAGGATTGGATAGGATAGATGATAGGATAGGATTGAGGATAGGATAGACGATTGGATAGGATAGAAGATAGGATACGATAGAGGATACGATATGATAGAAGATAGGATAATATATGAGATTGGATAGGATAGAGGATAGGATGCGATAGAAGATACGATATTATAGAGGAAAGGATAGGATAGAGAATAGGATAGGATAGAGGATAGGATACTGGATTGGATAGGATAGAGGATAGGATAGGATAGTTGATAGGATAGGATAGAGCAAACGATAGAGGATAGGATAGGACAGGATGGAGAAGAGGATAGGATAGGATAGAGGATAGGATAGGATAGAGGATAGGATAGGATAGAGGATAGGATATGATAGAGGATAGGATAGGATAGAGGATAGGATAGGATAGAGGATAGGATAGGATAGAGGATAGGATAGGATAGAGGATAGGATAGGATAGAGGATAGGATAGGATAGAGGATAGGATACGATAGAAGATACGATATTATAGTGGAAAGGATAGGATAGAGTATAGGATAGGACAGAGGATAGGATATGATAGAGAATAGGATAGGACAGAGAATAGGATAGGATAGAGGATAGGATACGATAGAATATACGATATTATAGAGGAAAGGATAGGATAGAGAATAGGACAGGATAGAGGATAGAATAGGACTGAGGATGTGATAGGATAGAGGATAGGATAGGATAGAGGATAGGATAGGATAGAGGATAGGATATGATAGAGGATAGGATAGGATAGAGAATAGGATAGGATAGAGGATAGGATACGAGAGAAGATACGATATTATAGAGGAAAGGATAGGATAGAGAATAGGATAGGATAGAGGATAGGATAGGATTGAGGATAGGATAGGATAGAGGATTGGATAGGATAGAGGATATGATACGATAGAGGATAGGATAGGATAGAGAATAGGATTGGATAGAATATAGATAGGATAGAGGATAGAATAGGATAGAGGATAGGATAGCATAGAGGAAAGGATAGAATAGAGAATAGGATAGGATAGAGGATAGGATTGGATTGAGGATAGGATAGTATAGAGGATAGGATAGCATAGAGGATAGGATAGGATAGAGGATAGGATATGATAGAGGATAGGATAGTATAGAGGATAGGATAGGATAGAGGATATGATAATATAGAGGATAGGATAGGATAGAGGAGAGGATAGGAAAGAGGATAGGATAGGATAGAGGATACGATATTATAGAGGATACGATATTATAGAGGATAGGATAGGATAGATGATAGGATGGGATAGAGGATAGGATAGGATAGAGGATAGGATAGGATACAATATACGATATTATAGAGGATACGATATTATAGAGGATAGGATAGACGATAGGATAGGATGGAGGATAGGATAGGATAGAGGATAGGATAGGATAGAGGATAGGATAGGATAGAGGATATGATAATATAGAGGATAGGATAGGATAGAGGAGAGGATAGGATAGAGGATCGGATAGGATAGAGGATAGGATAGGATTGAGGATAGGGTAGGGGATTGGATAGCATGGAGGATAGGATAGGATGGAGGATAGGATAGGATAGAGGATAGGATAGGATAGAGGATAGGTTACGATAGAAGATACGATATTATAGAGGAAAGGATAGGATAGAGTACAGGATAGGATGGAGGATAGGATAGAGGATAGGATACGATAAGATTATAGGATAGGATAGAGGATAGGATAGGATTGAGGATAGGATAGTATATAGGATAGGATAGGATAGAGGATAGGATAGGATAGAGGATAGGATAGGATAGAGGATAGGATAGGATAGAGGATAGGATAGGAAAGAGGATAGGATAGGATAGATGATATTATAGGAAAGAGGATAGGATATTATAGAGGCTAGGATAGGATAGAGGATAACATAGGGGATTGGATAGGATAGAGGATAGGAGACGATAGAGGATAGGATAGGATGGGTGATAGGATAGGATAGAGGATAAGATAGGATAGAGGATAGAATAGGGTAGAGGATAACATAGGGGATTGGATAGGATAGAGGATAGGATAGGATAGAGGATAGAATAGGATAGAGGATAACATAGGGGATTGGATAGGACAGAGGATAGGAGACGATAGAGGATAGGATAGGATGGAGGATAGGATAGTATAGAGAATAGGATAGGAAAGAGGATAGGATAGGATAGAGGATACGATATTATAGAGGATACGATATTATAGAGGATAGGATAGGATACAATATACGATATTATAGAGGATACGATATTATAGAGGATAGGATAGGATAGACGATAGGATAGGATAGAGGATAGGATAGGATAGAGGATAAGATAGGATAGAGGATAGGATAGGGTAGAGGATAACATAGGGGATTGGATAGGATAGAGGACAGGATAGAATAGAGGATAGGATAGGATAGAGGATAGGATAGGGTAGAGGAAAACATAGGGGATTGGATAGGATAGAGGATAGAATAGGATAGAGGATAGGATAGGATAGAGGATAGGATAGGATAGATTATTGGATTATATTGAGGATAGGATAGGATAGAGGATAGGATAGGATTGAGGATAGGATAGAGGATTGGATAGGATAAAGGATAGGATAGGTTAGTATTGAGGACAGGATAGGATAGAGGATAGGATAGGATAGAGGATAGGATAGGATTGAGGATAGGGTAGGGGATTGGATAGCATGGAGGATAGGATAGGATGGAGGATAGGATAGGATAGAGGATAGGATAGGATAGAGGATAGGTTACGATAGAAGATACGATATTATAGAGGAAAGGATAGGATAGAGTACAGTATAGGATGGAGGATAGGATAGAGGATAGGATACGATAAGATTATAGGATAGGATAGAGGATAGGATAGGATTGAGGATAGGATAGGATAGAGGATAGGATAGGATAGAGGATAGGATAGGATAGAGGATAGGATAGGATAGAATTGAGGATAGGATAGGATTTAGGATAGGATAGATGATAGGATAGGATAGAGGATACTATAGGATAGAGGATACGATAGGATTGAGGATAGGATAGGAATGAGGATAGGATAGGATTGAGGATAGGACAGGGGATTGGATAGGATGGAGGATAGGATAGGATGGAGGATAGGATAGGATAGAGGATAGGATAGGATAGAGGATACTATAGGATAGAGGATAGGATAGGATAGTGGATAGGATAGGATTGAGGATTGGATGGGATAGAGGATGGGTTAGGAAAGAGGATAGAATGGGATAGACGTTAGGATAGGATAGAGGATAGGATAGGATAGAGGATATGATAGGATAGAGGATAGGATAGGATAGAGGATAGGATAGGATAGAGGATAGGATAGGATAGAGGATAAGATAGGATAGAGGATAGGATAGGGTAGAGGATAACATAGGGGATTGGATAGGATAGAGGACAGGATAGAATAGAGGATAGGATAGGATAGAGGATAGGATAGGGTAGAGGAAAACATAGGGGATTGGATAGGATAGAGGATAGGATAGGATAGAGGATAGGATAGGATAGAGGATAGGATAGGATAGAGGATAGGATAGGATAGAGTATTGGATTATATTGAGGATAGGATAGGATAGAGGATAGGATAGGATTGAGGATAGGATAGAGGATTGGATAGGATAAAGGATAGGATAGGTTAGTATTGAGGACAGGATAGGATAGAGGATAGGATAGGATAGAGGATAGGATAGGATTGAGGATAGGGTAGGGGATTGGATAGCATGGAGGATAGGATAGGATGGAGGATAGGATAGGATAGAGGATAGGATAGGATAGGGGATAGGTTACGATAGAAGATACGATATTATAGAGGAAAGGATAGGATAGAGTACAGTATAGGATGGAGGATAGGATAGAGGATAGGATACGATAAGATTATAGGATAGGATAGAGGATAGGATAGGATTGAGGATAGGATAGGATAGAGGATAGGATAGGATAGAGGATAGGATAGGATAGAGGATAGGATAGGATAGAATTGAGGATAGGATAGGATTGAGGATAGGATAGGATAGAGGATAAGATCGGGGATTGGATAGGATGGAGGATAGGATAGGATGGAGGATAGGATAGGATAGAGGATACGATAGGATAGAGGATACTATAGGATAGAGGATAGGATAGGATTGAGGATAGGATAGGAATGAGGATAGGATAGGATGGAGGATAGGATAGGATAGAGGATAGGATAGGATAGAGGATAGGATAGGATAGAGGATAGGATAGTATAGAGGATAGGATAGGAAAGAGGATAGGATAGGATAGATGATATTATAGGAAAGAGGCTAGGATAGGATAGAGGATAACATAGGGGATTGGATAGGATAGAGGATAGGAGACGATAGAGGATAAGATAGGATAGAGGATAGGATAGGGTAGAGGATAACATAGGGGATTGGATAGGATAGAGGATAGGATAGGATAGAGGATAGGATAGGATAGAGGATAGGATAGGATAGAGGATAGGATAGGATAGAGGATAGGATAGGATAGAGGATAGGATAGAGGATACTATAGGATAGAGGATACGATAGGATTTAGGATAGGATAGGATAGAGGATAGGATAGGATAGAGGATACTATAGGATAGAGGATACGATAGGAAAGAGGATAGGATAGGAATGAGGATAGGATAGGATTGAGGATAGGATAGGGGATTGGATAGGATGGAGGATAGGATACGATGGAGGATAGGATACGATGGAGGATAGGATAGGATACAGGATAGGATAGGATAGAGGATACTATAGGATAGAGGATAGGATAGGATAGTGGATAGGATAGGATTGAGGATTGGATGGGATAGAGGATGGGATAGGAAAGAGGATAGAATGGGATAGAGGATAGGATACGATAGAGGATAGGATAGGATAGAGGATATGATAGGATAGAGGATATGATAGGATAGATGACAGGATAGGATAGAAGATAGGATAGGATAGAGGATAGGATAGGATCGAGGATAGGATGGAATAGAGGATAGGATCGGATAGAGGGTAGGATAGGATAGGATAGAGGATAGGATAGAGGATAGGATAGGATAGAGGATATGATAATATAGAGGATAGGATAGGATAGAGGAGAGGATAGGAAAGAGGATAGGATAGGATAGAGGATACGATATTATAGAGGATACGATATTATAGAGGATAGGATAGGATAGATGATAGGATGGGATAGAGGATAGGATAGGATAGAGGATAGGATAGGATACAATATAAGATATTATAGAGGATACGATATTATAGAGGATAGGATAGGATAGAGGATAGGATAGGATAGAGGATAGGATAGGATAGAGGATAGGATAGGATAGAGGATAGGATAGGATAGATAATAGGATAGGATAGAGGATAGGATAGGATAGAGGATAGGATAGGATAGAGGATAGAATAGGATAGAGGATTGGATAGGATAGAGGATAGGATACGATAGAGGATAGGATAGGATAGAGGATAGGATTGGATTGAGTGTAGGAGAGGATAGAGGATAGCATAGGTGATTGGATACGATAGAGGATAGGATACGATATAGCATACGATAGTGGATAGGATACGATATAGCATACGATAGAGGATAGAATAGGATAGAGGATAGGATAGGATAGAGTATAGGATAGGATAGAGGATAGGATTGGATTGAGGATAGGATAGAATAGAGGATAGAATAGGATAGATTATTGGATAGGGTAGAGGATAGGATAAGATAGAGGATAGGATAGGATAGAGGATAGGATTGGATTGAGGATAGGATAGGATAGAGGATAGAATAGGATAGAGGATTGGATAGGATAGAGGATAGGATAGGATTGAGGATAGGATAGACGATTGGATAGGATGGAAGATAGGATACGATAGAGGATACGATATGATAGAAGATAGGATAATATATGAGATTGGATAGGATAGAGGATAGGATGCGATAGAAGATAGGATATTATAGAGGAAAGGATAGGATAGAGAATAGGATAGGATAGAGGATAGGATACTGGATTGGATAGGATAGAGGATAGGATAGGATAGTTGATAGGATAGGATAGAGCAAACGATAGAGGATAGGATAGGATAGGATGGAGAAGAGGATAGGATACATGGTATTATAGGATAGAGGATAGGATAGGATAGAGGATAGAATAGGATTGAGGATAGGATAGAGGATTGGATAGGATAGAAGATAGGATACGATAGATGATAGGATATGATAGAGGATAGGATAGGATAGTTGATAGGATAGGATAGAGCAAACGATAGAGGATAGGATAGGATAGGATGGAGAAGAGGATAGGATACATGGTATTATAGGGTAGAGGATAGGATTGGGGATTGGATAGGATAGAGGATAGGATAGGATAGACGATAGAATAGGATAGAGGATAGGATAGGATAGAGGATAGAATAGGATTGAAGATAGGATAGAGGATTGGATAGGATAGAAGATAGGATACGATAGATGATCGGATATGATAGAGGATAGGATAGAATATGAGATTGGATAGTATATGAGATTGGATAGGATAGAGGATAGGATAGGATAGAGGATAGGATAGGATAGAGGATAGGATAGGATAGAGGATAGGATAGGATAGAGGATAGGATAGGATAGAGGATAGGATAGGATAGAGGATAGGATAGGATAGAGGATAGGATAGGATAGAGGATAGGATAGGGTAGAGGATAGGATATGATAGAGGATAGGATAGGATAGAGGATGGGATAGGATAGAGGATAGGATATGATAGAGTATAGCATAGGATTGAGGATAGGATAGGATTGTGGATAGGATAGGATAGAGCATACGATAGAGGATAGGATAGGATAGGATAGAGAATAGGATAGGATACATGGTATTATAGGGTAGAGGATAGTATAGGGGATTGGATAGGATAGAGGATAGGATAGGATAGACGATAGGATAGGATAGAAGATAGGATTGGATTGAGGATAGATAGGATAGAGGATAGAATAGGATAGAGGATAGGATAGCATAGAGGATAGGATAGGATAGAGGATAGGATAGGATTGAGGATAGGATAGAGGATTTTATAGGATAGAAGATACGATATTATAGAGGAAAGGATAGGATAGAGAATAGGATACAGGATAGAGGATAGGATACAGGATAGGATAGGGTAGAGGATAGGATAGGATTGAGGATAGGATAGAATAGATGACAGGATAGGATAGAGGATAGGATACGCTAGAAGTTACGATATTATAGAGGAAAGGATAGGATAGAGAATAGGATAGGATAGAGGATAGGATAGGATAGGATAGAGGATAGGATAGGATAGAGGATAGGATAGGATAGAGGATAGGATAGGATAGAGGATAGGATAGGATAGAGGATAGGATAGGATAGAGGATCGGATAGGATAGAGGATAGGATAGGATAGAGGATAGGATAGGATAGAGGATAGGATAGGATAGAGGATAGGATAGGATAGAGGATAGGATAGGATAGAGGATAGGATAGGATAGAGGATAGGATAGGATAGAGGATAGGATAGGATAGAGGATAGGATAGGATAGAGGATAGGATAGGATAGAGGATAGGATAGGATAGAGGATAGGATAGGATAGAGGATAGGATAGGATAGAGGATAGGATAGGATAGAGGATAGGATAGGATAGAGGATAGGATAGGATAGAGGATAGGATAGGATAGAGGATAGGATAGGATAGAGGATAGGATAGGATAGAGGATAGGATAGGATAGAGGATAGGATAGGATAGAGGATAGGATAGGATAGAGGATAGGATAGGATAGAGGATAGGATAGGATAGAGGATAGGATAGGCTAGAGGATAGGATAGGATATGAGATTGGATAGGATATGAGATTGGTTAGGATATGAGATTGGATAGGATAGAGGATAGGATAGGATAGAGGACAGGATAGGATAGAGGATAAGATAGGATAGAGGATCGGATAGGATAGAGGATAGGATACGATAGAGGATAGGATATGATAGATGATAGGATTGGGTTGAGGATAGATAGGATAGAGGATAGAATAGGATAGAGGATAGGATAGGATAGAGGGCAGGATAGGATAGAGGATAGGATAGGATAGAGGACAGGATAGGATAGAGGATAAGATAGGATAGAGGATCGGATAGGATAGAGGATAGGATACGATAGAGGATAGGATATGATAGATGATAGGATTGGGTTGAGGATAGATAGGATAGAGGATAGAATAGGATAGAGGATAGGATAGGATAGAGGATAGGATAGAGGATTGGATAAGATAGAGGATAGGATACGATAGAGGATAGGATAGGATAGAGGATAGGATTGGATAGATGATAGATAGGATAGAGGATGGAATAGGATAGAGGATAGGATAGCATAGAGGATAGGGTAGGATAGAGGATAGGATAGGATTGAGGATAGGATAGAGGATTGGATAGGATAGAAGATAGGATACGATAGAGGATAGGATATGATAGATGATAGGATTGGATTGAGGATAGATAGGATAGAGGATAGAATAGGATAGAGGATAGGATACGATAGAGGATAAGATATGATAGAGGATAGGATAGGATATGAGATTGGATAGGATAGGATATGAGATTGGATAGGATATGAGATTGGATAGGATAGGATATGAGATTGGATAGGATATGAGATTGGATAGGGTAGGATAGAGGATAGGATACGATAGAAGATACGATATTATAGAGGATAGGATAGGACAGAGGATAGGATAGGGGATTGGATAGGATAGAGGATAGAATGCGATAGAGGATAGGATAGGATAGAGGATAGGATACGATAGATGATACGATATTATAGAGGAAAGGATAGGATAGAGAATAGGATAGGATAGAGGATAGGATAGTATAGTGGATATAATAGGATTGGGGATAGGATAGGATACAGCATAGAATAGGATAGAGGATAGGATAGCATAGAGGATAGGATAGGATATAGGATAGGATAGGATTGAGGATAGGATAGGATAGTGGATTGGATAAGATAGAGGATAGGATAGAATAGAGGGCAGGATACGATAGAGGATAAGATAGGATAGAGGATAGGATAGGATAGAGGACAGGATAGGATAGAGGAGAGGATAGGATAGAGGATAAGATAGGATAGTGGATAGGATAAGATAGAGGATAGGATACGATAGAGGATAGGATAGGATAGAGAATAGGATAGGATTGAGGATAGGATACGATAGAGAATAGGATAGGATACATGGTATAATAGGGTGGAGGATCGGATAGGATAGAGGATTGGATAGGGGATTGGATATGATAGAGGATAGGATAGGATATGAGATTGGATAGGATAGAGGATAGGATACGATAGAGGATAGGACATGATAGAGGATAGGATAGGATATGAGATTGGATAGGATATGAGATTGGATAGGATAGAGGATAGGATAGGATAGAGGACAGGATAGGATAGAGGATAAGATACGGAAGAGGATAGGATATGATAGATGATAGGATTGGATTGAGGATAGATAGGATAGAGGATAGAATAGCATAGAGGATAGGATGGCATAGAGGATAGGATAGGATGGAGGATAGGATAGGATAGAGGATAGGATACGATAGAAGATACGATATTATAAAGGAATGGATAGGATAGAGAATAGGATACGATAGAGGATAGGATAGAGGATAGGATAGGATAGAGGATAAGATAGGATAGTGGAGAGGATAAGATAGAGGATAGGATAGAATAGAGGACAGGATAGGATAGAGAATAGGATAGGATAGAGGATAGGATAGGATAGAGGATAGGATAGAGGATTGGATAGGATAGAGGATAGGATACGATAGAGTATAGGATAGGATAGAGGATAGGATAGGGTGGAGGATAGGATAGGATTGAGGATAGGATAGAGGATTGGATAGGATAGAGGATAGGATAGGTTAGAGGATAGGATAGGATTGAGGATAGGATAGATGATAGGATACGATAAGAGGATAGGATAGGATAGAGGATAGGATAGGTTTGAGGATAGGATAGGATAGAGGATAGGATAGGATAGAGGATAGGATAGGATAGAGGATAGGATACGATAGAGGATAGGATAGGATAGATGATAGGATTGGGTTGAGGATAGATAGGATAGAGGATAGGATAGGATAGAGGATAAGATAGGATAGTGGATAGGATAGGATAGAGGATAGGATACGATAGAGGATAGGATAGGATAGAGAATAGGATAGGATTGAGGATAGGATACGATAGAGAATAGGATAGGATACATGGTATAATAGGGTGGAGGATCGGATAGGATAGAGGATTGGATAGGGGATTGGATATGATAGAGGATAGGATAGGATATGAGATTGGATAGGATAGAGGATAGGATACGATAGAGGATAGGATAGGATAGAGAATAGGATAGGATTGAGGATAGGATACGATAGAGAATAGGATAGGATACATGGTATAATAGGGTGGAGGATCGGATAGGATAGAGGATTGGATAGGGGATTGGATATGATAGAGGATAGGATAGGATATGAGATTGGATAGGATAGAGGATAGGATACGATAGAGGATAGGACATGATAGAGGATAGGATAGGATATGAGATTGGATAGGATATGAGATTGGATAGGATAGAGGATAGGATAGGATAGAGGACAGGATAGGATAGAGGATAAGATACGGAAGAGGATAGGATATGATAGATGATAGGATTGGATTGAGGATAGATAGGATAGAGGATAGAATAGCATAGAGGATAGGATGGCATAGAGGATAGGATAGGATGGAGGATAGGATAGGATAGAGGATAGGATACGATAGAAGATACGATATTATAAAGGAAAGGATAGGATAGAGAATAGGATACGATAGAGGATAGGATAGAGGATAGGATAGGATAGAGGATAAGATAGGATAGTGGAGAGGATAAGATAGAGGATAGGATAGAATAGAGGACAGGATAGGATAGAGAATAGGATAGGATAGAGGATAGGATAGGATAGAGGATAGGATAGAGGATTGGATAGGATAGAGGATAGGATACGATAGAGTATAGGATAGGATAGAGGATAGGATAGGGTGGAGGATAGGATAGGATTGAGGATAGGATAGAGGATTGGATAGGATAGAGGATAGGATAGGTTAGAGGATAGGATAGGATTGAGGATAGGATAGATGATAGGATACGATAAGAGGATAGGATAGGATAGAGGATAGGATAGGTTTGAGGATAGGATAGGATAGAGGATAGGATAGGATAGAGGAGAGGATAGGATAGAGGAGAGGATAGGATAAGATAGAAGATAAGATAGGATAGTGGATAGGATAAGATAGAGGAGAGGATGGAATAGAGAACAGGATAGGATAGAGGGTAAGATAGGATAGAGGATAGGATAGGATAGAGGATAGGATAGGATAGAGGATAGGATAGAGGATAGGATAGGATAGAGGATAGGATAGGGGATTGGATAGGATAGAGGATAGGGTAGGATAGAGCATACGATCGAGGATAGGATACGATAGAGGATAGGATAGAGGACTGGATAGGATAGAGGATAGGATAGGATAGAGGATAGGATAGGATAGAGGATGCGATATAGGATTGGATAGGATAGAGGATAGGATACGATAGAAGATAGGATAGAATAGAGGATAGGATAGCATAGAGGATAGGATAGGATAGAGGATATGATAGGATAGAGGATACGATATGGGATTGGATAGGATAGAGGATAGGATACGATAGAGGATAGGATAGGATAGAGGATAGGATAGGATAGAGAATAGGATAGGATAGAGGATATGATAGGATAGAGGATAGGATAGGATAGAGAATAGGATATAGGATTGGATAGGATAGAGGATAGGATAGGATACAGGATAGGATAGGATAGAGGATACGATACGATAGAGGATAGGATAGGATAGAGGATATGATAGGATAGGGGATTGGATAGAATAGAGGATAGGATAGGATACAGGATAGGATAGGATAGAGGATATAATAGGATAGAGGATAGGATAGGATAGAGAATAGGACATAGGATTGGATAGGATAGAGGATAGAATAGGATATAGGATACGATATGGGATTGGATAGGATAGAGGATAGGATACGGGACTGGATAGGATAGAGGATAGGATAGGATAGAGGATAGGATAGGATAGAGGATAGGATAGGATAGAGGATAGGATAGGATAGAGGATAGGATAGGATAGAGGATAGGATAGGATAGAGGATAGGATAGGATAGAGGATAGGATAGGATAGAGGATAGGATAGGATAGAGGATAGGATAGGATAGAGGATAGGATAGGATAGAGGATAGGATAGGATAGAGGATAGGATAGGATAGAGGATAGGATAGGATAGAGGATAGGATAGGATAGAGGATAGGATAGGATAGAGGATAGGATAGGATAGAGGATAGGATAGGATAGAGGATAGGATAGGATAGAGGATAGGATAGGATAGGATAGAGGATAGGATAGGATAGAGGATAGGATAGGATAGAGGATAGGATAGGAAAGAGGATAGGATAGGATTGAGGATAGGATAGGATAGAGGATAGGAGATAATAGAAGAGAGGATAGGATAGAGGATAGGATAGGATAGAAGAGGGGATAGGATAGAGGATAGGATAAAATAGAAGATAGGATAGAATAGAGGACAGGATAGGATAGAGGATAGGATACGATAGAAGTTACGATATTATAGAGGAAAGGATAACATAGAGGATAGGATAGGATAGAGCATACGATAGAGGATAGGATAGGATAGGATAGGATAGAGAATAGGATAGGATACATGGTATTATAGGGTAGAGGATAGGATAGCATAGAGGATTGGATAGGGGATTGGATAGGATAGAGGATAGGATAGGATAGAGCATACGATATAGGATAGGATAGGATAGAGGATAGGATAGGATAGAGAATAGGATAGGATAGAGGATAGGATAGGATAGAGGATAGGATAGAGGATTGGATAGGATAGAGGATAGGATACGATAGAGTATAGGATAGGATAGAGGATAGGATAGGGTGGAGGATAGGATAGGATTGAGGATAGGATAGAGGATTGGATAGGATAGAGGATAGGATACGATAGAGGATAGGATAGGATAGAGGATAGGATTGGATTGAGGATAGAATAAGATAGAGGATAGAATAGTATAGAGGATAGGATATTATAGAGGATTGGATAGGATATAGGATAGGATAGGATTGAGGATAGGGTAGAGGATTGGATAGGATAGAATATAGGATACGATAGAGGATAGGATAGGATAGAGGATAGGATAGGATAGAGGATAGGATACGATAGATGATACGATATTATAGAGGAAAGGATAGGATAGAGAAGAGGATAGGATATAGGATAGGATAGGAAAGAGGATAGGATAGGATTGAGGATAGGATAGGATAGAGGATAGGATACGATAGAAGTTACGATATTATAGAGGAAAGGATAACATAGAGGATAGGATAGGATAGAGCATACGATAGAGGATAGGATAGGATAGGATAGGATAGAGAATAGGATAGGATACATGGTATTATAGGGTAGAGGATAGGATAGGATAGAGAATTGGATAGGGGATTGGATGGGATAGAGGATAGGATAGGATAGAGCATAAGATAGGATAGAGGATAGGATAGGATAGTTGATAGGATAGGATAGAGGGTAGGATAGAGGATTGGATAGGGTAGAGGATAGGATAGGATAGAGGATAGGATAAGTAAGAGGATAGGATAGGATAGATTATAGGATAGAGGAAAGGATAGGATTGAGGATGGGATAGGATAGAGGATAGGATAGGATAGAGGATAGGATAGGATAGAGGACAGGATAGGATAAAGGATAGGATACGATAGAGGATAGGATAGGATAGAGTATAGGATAGGATAGAGGATAGGATTGGATTGAGGATAGGATAGGATAGAGAATAGAATAGGATAGAGGATTGGATAGGACAGAGGATAGGATACGATAGAGGATAGGATAGGATAGAGGATAGGATTGGATTGAGGATAGGAGAGGATAGAGGATAAGATAGGATAGAGGATTGGATAGGATAGAGGATAGGATAGGATAGAGGATAGGATAGGCTAGAGGATAGGATAGGATAGAGGACAGGATAGGATAGAGGATAGGATAGGATTGAGGATAGGATAGGATTGAGGACAGGATAGGATAGAGGATAGGATAGGATTGAGGATAGGATAGGATTGAGGATAGGATAGGTGGTTGGATAGGATAGAGCATAGGATATGATGGAGGTTAGGATAGGATTGAGGATAGGATAGGATAGTTGATAGGATAGGATAGAGAATACTATAGAGGATAGGATAGGATAGGATAGGATAGAGGATAGGATTTGATAGAGGATAGAATGCGATAGAAGATACGATATTATAGAGGAAAGGATAGGATAGAGAATAGGATAGGATAGAGGATAGGATAGGGGATTGGATAGGATAGAGGATAGGATAGGATAGAGGATAGGATAGGATAGAGGATAGGATACGATAGAGGATAGGATTGGATTGAGGATAGGATAGTATAGAGGATAGTATAGGATAGAGGATCGGATAGGATAGAGGACAGGATAGGATAGAGGACAGGATAGGATAGAGGATAAGATAGGATAGAGGATAGGATAGGATAGAGGAAAGGATAGGATAGAGGATAGGATACGGTAGAGGATGGGATATGATAGAGGGTAGGATAGGATAGAGTATAGGATAGGATTGAGGATAGGATAGAGGATTGGATCGGATAGAAGATAGGATACGGTAGAGGATAGGATATGATAGATGATAGGATTGGAATGAGGATAGATAGGATAGAGGATAGAATAGGATAGAGGATAGGATGGCATAGAGGACAGGATAGGATAGAGGATAGGATACGATAGAGGATAGGATAGGATAGAGGATAGGATACGATAGATGATACGATATTATAGAGGAAAGGATAGGATAGAGAAGAGGATAGGATATAGGATAGGATAGGAAAGAGGATAGAATAGGATTGAGGATATGATAGGATAGAGGATAGGAGATAATAGAAGAGAGGATAGGATAGAGGATAGGATAGGATAGAAGAGGGGATAGGATAGAGGATAGGATAAAATAGAAGATAGGATAGAATAGAGGACAGGACAGGATAGAGGATAGGATACGATAGAAGTTACGATATTATAGAGGAAAGGATAACATAGAGGATAGGATAGGATAGAGCATACGATAGAGGATAGGATAGGATAGGATAGGATAGGATAGAGAATAGGATAGGATACATGGTATTCTAGGGTAGAGGATAGGATAGGATAGAGGATTGGATAGGGGATTGGATAGGATAGAGGATAGGATAGGATAGAGCATACGATAGAGGATAGGATAGGATAGAGGATAAGATAGGATAGTGGATAGGATAAGATAGAGGATAGGATAGAATAGAGGACAGGATAGGATAGAGGATAAGATAGGATAGAGGATAGGATAGGATAGAGGATAGGATAGGTTAGAGGATAGGATAGGATTGAGGATAGGATAGAGGATAGGATACAATAAGAGGATAGGATAGGATAGAGGATAGGATAGGTTTGAGGATAGGATAGGATAGAGGATAGGAAATGATAGAGAATAGGATAAGTAAGAGGATAGGATAGGATAGATTATAGGATAGAGGAAAGGATAGGATTGAGGATGGGATAGGATAGAGGATAGGATAGGATAGAGGATAGGATAGGATAGAGGACAGGATAGGATAGAGGATAGGATACGATAGAGGATAGGATAGGATAGAGGATAGGATTTGATTGAGGATAGGAGAGGATAGAGGATAGGATAGGAGATTGGATACGATAGAGGATAGGATACGATATAGCATACGATAGAGGATAGGATACGATATAGCACACGATAGAGGATAGGATAGGATAGAGGATAGGATAGGGGGTTGGATAGGATAGAGGATAGGATATGATAGAGGATAGGATAGGATAGAGAATAGAATAGGATAGAGGATTGGATAGGACAGAGGATAGGATACGATAGAGGATAGGATAGGATAGAGGATAGGATTGGATTGAGGATAGGAGAGGATAGAGGATAGGATAGGAGATTGGATACGATAGAGGATAGGATACGATATAGCATACAATAGAGGATAGGATACGATATAGCATACGATTGAGGATAGGATAGGATAGAGGATAGGATAGGTGGTTGGATAGGATAGAGCATAGGATAAGATAGAGGATAGGATAGGATTGAGGATAGGATAGGATAGTTGATAGGATAGGATAGAGAATACTATAGAGGATAGGATAGGATAGGATAGGATAGAGGATAGGATTTGATAGAGGATAGAATGCGATAGAAGATACGATATTATAGAGGAAAGGATAGGATAGAGAATAGGATAGGATAGAGGATAGGATAGGGGATTGGATAGGATAGAGGATAGGATAGGATAGAGGATAGGATAGGATAGAGGATAGGATAGGATAGAGGATAGGATAGAGGATTGGATAGGATAGAGGATAGGATAGGATTGAGTATAGGAGAGGATAGAGGATAGGATAGGGGATTGGATACGATAGATAATAGGATACGATATAGCATACGATAGTGGATAGGATACGATATAGCATACGATAGAGGATAGGATAGGATAGAGGATAGGATAGGATTGAGGATAGGATAGGATAGTTGATAGAATAGGATAGAGGATAGGATAGGATAGAGGATAGGATTGGATAGAGGATAGGATAGTATAGCGGATAGGATAGGATAGAGGACAGGATAGGATAGAGGATAGGATAGGATAGAGGATAGGATAGAGGATTGGATAGGGTAGAGGATAGGATAAGATAAATAATAGGATAGGATAGAGGATAGGATCGGATTGAGGATAGGATAGGATAGAGGATAGAATAGGATAGAGGATTGGATAGGATACAGGATAGGATACGATAGAGGATAGGATAGGATAGAGGATATGATTGGATTGAGTATAGGATAGGATAGAGGATAGGATTGGATTGAGTATAGGAGAGGATAGAGGATAGGATAGGGGATTGGATACGATAGATAATAGGATACGATATAGCATACGATAGTGGATAGGATACGATATAGCATACGATAGAGGATAGGATAGGACAGAGGATAGGATACGATAGAGGATAGGATAGGATAGAGGATAGGATTGGATTGAGGATAGGAGAGGATAGAGGATAGGATAGGAGATCGGATACGATAGAGGATAGGATACGATATAGCATACAATAGAGGATAGGATACGATATAGCATACGATAGAGGATAGGATAGGATAGAGGATAGGATAGGTGGTTGGATAGGATAGAGCATAGGATAAGATAGAGGATAGGATAGGATTGAGGATAGGATAGGATAGTTGATAGGATAGGATAGAGAATACTATAGAGGATAGGATAGGATAGGATAGGATAGAGGATAGGATTTGATAGAGGATAGAATGCGATAGAAGATACGATATTATAGAGGAAAGGATAGGATAGAGAATAGGATAGGATAGAGGATAGGATAGGGGATTGGATAGGATAGAGGATAGGATAGGATAGAGGATAGGATAGGATAGAGGATAGGATAGGATAGAGGATAGGATAGAGGATTGGATAGGATAGAGGATAGGATAGGATTGAGTATAGGAGAGGATAGAGGATAGGATAGGGGATTGGATACGATAGATAATAGGATACGATATAGCATACGATAGTGGATAGGATACGATATAGCATACGATAGAGGATAGGATAGGATAGAGGATAGGATAGGATTGAGGATAGGATAGGATAGTTGATAGAATAGGATAGAGGATAGGATAGGATAGAGGATAGGATTGGATAGAGGATAGGATAGTATAGCGGATAGGATAGGATAGAGGACAGGATAGGATAGAGGATAGGATAGGATAGAGGATAGGATAGAGGATTGGATAGGGTAGAGGATAGGATAAGATAAATAATAGGATAGGATAGAGGATAGGATCGGATTGAGGATAGGATAGGATAGAGGATAGAATAGGATAGAGGATTGGATAGGATACAGGATAGGATACGATAGAGGATAGGATAGGATAGAGGATAGGATTGGATTGAGTATAGGATAGGATAGAGGATAGGATTGGATTGAGTATAGGAGAGGATAGAGGATAGGATAGGGGATTGGATACGATAGATAATAGGATACGATATAGCATACGATAGTGGATAGGATACGATATAGCATACGATAGAGGATAGGATAGGATAGAGGATAGGATAGGATTGAGGATAGGATAGGATAGTTGATAGAATAGGATAGAGGATAGGATAGGATAGAGGATAGGATATGATAGAAGATACGACATTATAGAGGAAAGGATAGGATAGAGAATAGGATACGATAGAGGATAGGATAGAGGATAGGATAGGATAGATTATAGGATAGAGGAAAGGATAGGATTGAGGATGGGATAGGATAGAGGATAGGATAGGATAGAGGATAGGATAGGATAGAGGACAGGATAGGATAGAGGACAGGATAGGATAGAGGATAAGATAGGATAGAGGATAGGATAGGATAGAGGAAAGGATAGGATAGAGGATAGGATACGGTAGAGGATGGGATATGATAGAGGGTAGGATAGGATAGAGTATAGGATAGGATTGAGGATAGGATAGAGGATTGGATCGGATAGAAGATAGGATACGGTAGAGGATAGGATATGATAGATGATAGGATTGGAATGAGGATAGATAGGATAGAGGATAGAATAGGATAGAGGATAGGATGGCATAGAGGATAGGATAGGATGGAGGATAGGATAGGATAGAGGATAGGATACGATAGAAGATACGACATTATAGAGGAAAGGATAGGATAGAGAATAGGATACGATAGAGGATAGGATAGAGGATAGGATAGGATAGATTATAGGATAGAGGAAAGGATAGGATTGAGGATGGGATAGGATAGAGGATAGGATAGGATAGAGGATAGGATAGGATAGAGGACAGGATAGGATAGAGGATAGGATACGATAGAGGATAGGATAGGATAGAGGATAGGATACGATAGATGATACGATATTATAGAGGAAAGGATAGGATAGAGAAGAGGATAGGATATAGGATAGGATAGGAAAGAGGATAGAATAGGATTGAGGATATGATAGGATAGAGGATAGGAGATAATAGAAGAGAGGATAGGATAGAGGATAGGATAGGATAGAAGAGGGGATAGGATAGAGGATAGGATAAAATAGAAGATAGGATAGAATAGAGGACAGGATAGGATAGAGGATAGGATACGATAGAAGTTACGATATTATAGAGGAAAGGATAACATAGAGGATAAGATAGGATAGAGGATAGGATAGGATAGAGGATAGGATAGGTTAGAGGATAGGATAGGATTGAGGATAGGATAGAGGATAGGATACAATAAGAGGATAGGATAGGATAGAGGATAGGATAGGTTTGAGGATAGGATAGGATAGAGGATAGGATATGATAGAGAATAGGATAAGTAAGAGGATAGGATAGGATAGATTATAGGATAGAGGAAAGGATAGGATTGAGGATGGGATAGGATAGAGGATAGGATAGGATAGAGGATAGGATAGGATAGAGGACAGGATAGGATAGAGGATAGGATACGATATAGCATACGATAGAGGATAGGATACGATATAGCACACGATAGAGGATAGGATAGGATAGAGGATAGGATAGGGGGTTGGATAGGATAGAGGATAGGATATGATAGAGGATAGGATAGGATAGAGAATAGAATAGGATAGAGGATTGGATAGGACAGAGGATAGGATACGATAGAGGATAGGATAGGATAGAGGATAGGATTGGATTGAGGATAGGAGAGGATAGAGGATAGGATAGGAGATTGGATACGATAGAGGATAGGATACGATATAGCATACAATAGAGGATAGGATACGATATAGCATACGATAGAGGATAGGATAGGATAGAGGATAGGATAGGTGGTTGGATAGGATAGAGCATAGGATAAGATAGAGGATAGGATAGGATTGAGGATAGGATAGGATAGTTGATAGGATAGGATAGAGAATACTATAGAGGATAGGATAGGATAGGATAGGATAGAGGATAGGATTTGATAGAGGATAGAATGCGATAGAAGATACGATATTATAGAGGAAAGGATAGGATAGAGAATAGGATAGGATAGAGGATAGGATAGGGGATTGGATAGGATAGAGGATAGGATAGGATAGAGGATAGGATAGGATAGAGGATAGGATAGGATAGAGGATAGGATAGAGGATTGGATAGGATAGAGGATAGGATAGGATTGAGTATAGGAGAGGATAGAGGATAGGATAGGGGATTGGATAGGATAGAGGACAGGATAGGATAGAGGACAGGATAGGATAGAGGATAAGATAGGATAGAGGATAGGATAGGATAGAGGAAAGGATAGGATAGAGGATAGGATACGGTAGAGGATGGGATATGATAGAGGGTAGGATAGGATAGAGTATAGGATAGGATTGAGGATAGGATAGAGGATTGGATCGGATAGAAGATAGGATACGGTAGAGGATAGGATATGATAGATGATAGGATTGGAATGAGGATAGATGGGATAGAGGATAGAATAGGATAGAGGATAGGATGGCATAGAGGATAGGATAGGATGGAGGATAGGATAGGATAGAGGATAGGATACGATAGAAGATACGACATTATAGAGGAAAGGATAGGATAGAGAATAGGATACGATAAGAGGATAGGATAGGATAGAGGATAGGATAGGTTTGAGGATAGGATAGGATAGAGGAGAGGATAGGATAGAGAATAGGATAAGTAAGAGGATAGGATAGGATAGATTATAGGATAGAGGAAAGGATAGGATTGAGGATGGGATAGGATAGAGGATAGGATAGGATAGAGGATAGGATAGGATAGAGGACAGGATAGGATAGAGGATAGGATACGATAGAGGATAGGATAGGATAGAGGATAGGATTTGATTGAGGATAGGAGAGGATAGAGGATAGGATAGGAGATTGGATACGATAGAGGATAGGATACGATATAGCATACGATAGAGGATAGGATACGATATAGCACACGATAGAGGATAGGATAGGATAGAGGATAGGATAGGGGGTTGGATAGGATAGAGGATAGGATATGATAGAGGATAGGATAGGATTGAGGATAGGATAGGATAGTTGATAGGATAGGATAGAGGGTAGGATAGAGGATTGGATAGGGTAGAGGATAGGATAGGATAGAGGATAGGATAAGTAAGAGGATAGGATAGGATAGATTATAGGATAGAGGAAAGGATAGGATTGAGGATGGGATAGGATAGGGGATAGGATAGGATAGAGGATAGGATAGGATAGAGGACAGGATAGGATAAAGGATAGGATACGATAGAGGATAGGATAGGATAGAGTATAGGACAGGATAGAGGATAGGATTGGATTGAGGATAGGATAGGATAGAGAATAGAATAGGATAGAGGATTGGATAGGACAGAGGATAGGATACGATAGAGGATAGGATAGGATAGAGGATAGGATTGGATTGAGGATAGGAGAGGATAGAGGATAGGATAGGAGATTGGATACGATAGAGGATAGGATACGATATAGCATACAATAGAGGATAGGATACGATATAGCATACGATAGAGGATAGGATAGGATAGAGGATAGGATAGGGGATTGGATAGGATAGAGGATAGGATAGGATAGAGGATAGGATAGGATAGAGGATAGGATAGGATAGAGGATAGGATAGAGGATTGGATAGGATAGAGGATAGGATAGGATTGAGTATAGGAGAGGATAGAGGATAGGATAGGGGATTGGATAGGATAGAGGATAGGATGCGATAGAGTATAGGATAGGATAGAGGATAGGATAGGGTGGAGGATAAGATAGGATTGAGGATAGGATAGAGGATTGGATAGGATAGAGGATAGGATACGATAGAGGATAGGATAGGATAGAGGATAGGATTGGATTGAGGATAGAATAAGATAGATGATAGAATAGTATAGAGGATAGGATATTATAGAGGATTGGATAGGATATAGGATAGGATAGGATTGAGGATAGGGTAGAGGATTGGATAGGATAGAATATAGGATACGATAGAGGATAGGATAGGATAGAGGATAGGATAGGATAGAGGATAGGATAGGATAGAGGATAGGATACGATAGATGATACGATATTATAGAGGAAAGGATAGGATAGAGAAGAGGATAGGATATAGGATAGGATAGGAAAGAGGATAGGATAGGATTGAGGATAGGATAGGATAGAGGATAGGATACGATAGAAGTTACGATATTATAGAGGAAAGGATAACATAGAGGATAGGATAGGATAGAGCATACGATAGAGGATAGGATAGGATAGGATAGGATAGAGAATAGGATAGGATACATGGTATTATAGGGTAGAGGATAGGATAGGATAGAGAATTGGATAGGGGATTGGATGGGATAGAGGATAGGATAGGATAGAGCATACGATAGAGGATAGGATAGGATAGAGGATAGGATAGGATAGAGAATAGGATAGGATAGAGGATAGGATAGGATAGAGGATAAGATAGGATAGAGGATAGGATAGGATAGAGGATAGGATAGGTTAGAGGATAGGATAGGATTGAGGATAGGATAGAGGATAGGATACGATAAGAGGATAGGATAGGATAGAGGATAGGATAGGTTTGAGGATAGGATAGGATAGACGAGAGGATAGGATAGAGAATAGGATAGGTAAGAGGATAGGATAGGATAGATTATAGGATAGAGGAAAGGATAGGATTGAGGATGGGATAGGATAGAGGATAGGATAGGATAGAGGATAGGATAGGATAGAGGACAGGATAGGATAGAGGATAGGATACGATAGAGGATAGGATAGGATAGAGGATAGGATTTGATTGAGGATAGGAGAGGATAGAGGATAGGATAGGAGATTGGATACGATAGAGGATAGGATACGATACAGCATACGATAGAGGATAGGATACGATATAGCACACGATAGAGGATAGGATAGGATAGAGTATAGGATAGGATAGAGGATTGGATAGGGGATTGGATGGGATAGAGGATAGGATAGGATAGAGCATACGATAGAGGATAGGATAGGATAGAGGATAAGATAGGATAGTGGATAGGATAAGATAGAGGATAGGATAGAATAGAGGACAGGATAGGATAGAGGATAAGATAGGATAGAGGATAGGATAGGATAGAGGATAGGATAGGTTAGAGGATAGGATAGGATTGAGGATAGGATAGAGGATAGGATACGATAAGAGGATAGGATAGGATAGAGGATAGGATAGGTTTGAGGATAGGATAGGATAGAGGAGAGGATAGGATAGAGAATAGGATAAGTAAGAGGATAGGATAGGATAGATTATAGGATAGAGGAAAGGATAGGATTGAGGATGGGATAGGATAGAGGATAGGATAGGATAGAGGATAGGATAGGATAGAGGACAGGATAGAATAGAGGATAGGATACGGTAGAGGATAGGATAGGATAGAGGATAGGATTTGATTGAGGATAGGAGAGGATAGAGGATAGGATAGGAGATTGGATACGATAGAGGATAGGATACGATATAGCATACGATAGAGGATAGGATACGATATAGCACACGATAGAGGATAGGATAGGATAGAGGATAGGATAGGGGGTTGGATAGGATAGAGGATAGGATATGATAGAGGATAGGATAGGATTGAGGATAGGATAGGATAGTTGATAGGATAGGATAGAGGGTAGGATAGAGGATTGGATAGGGTAGAGGATAGGATAGGATAGAGGATAGGATAAGTAAGAGGATAGGATAGGATAGATTATAGGATAGAGGAAAGGATAGGATTGAGGATGGGATAGGATAGGGGATAGGATAGGATAGAGGATAGGATAGGATAGAGGACAGGATAGGATAAAGGATAGGATACGATAGAGGATAGGATAGGATAAAGGATAGGATACGATAGAGGATAGGATAGGATAGAGTATAGGACAGGATAGAGGATAGGATTGGATTGAGGATAGGATAGGATAGAGAATAGAATAGGATAGAGGATTGGATAGGACAGAGGATAGGATACGATAGAGGATAGGATAGGATAGAGGACAGGATAGGATAAAGGATAGGATACGATAGAGGATAGGATAGGATAGAGTATAGGACAGGATAGAGGATAGGATTGGATTGAGGATAGGATAGGATAGAGAATAGAATAGGATAGAGGATTGGATAGCACAGAGGACAGGATACGATAGAGGATAGGATAGGATAGAGGATAGGATTGGATTGAGGATAGGAGAGGATAGAGGATAGGATAGGGGATTGGATACGATAGATAATAGGATACGATATAGCATACGATAGCGGATAGGATACGATATAGCATACGATAGAGGATAGGATAGGATAGAGGATAGGATAGGATTGAGGATAGGATAGGATAGTTGATAGAATAGGATAGAGGATAGGATAGGATAGAGGATAGGATTGGATAGAGGATAGGATAGTATAGCGGATAGGATAGGATAGAGGACAGGATAGGATAGAGGATAGGATAGGATAGAGGATAGGATAGAGGATTGGATAGGGTAGAGGATAGGATAAGATAAATAATAGGATAGGATAGAGGATAGGATCGGATTGAGGATAGGATAGGATAGAGGATAGAATAGGATAGAGGATTGGATAGGATAGAGGATAGGATACGATAGAGGATAGGATAGGGTAGAGGATAGGATTGGATTGAGTATAGGAGAGGATAGAGGATAGGATAGGGGATTGGATACGATAGATAATAGGATACGATATAGCATACGATAGTGGATAGGATACGATATAGCATACGATAGAGGATAGGATAGGATAGAGGATAGGATAGGATTGAGGATAGGATAGGATAGTTGATAGAATAGGATAGAGGATAGGATAGGATAGAGGATAGGATATGATAGAGGATAGGATAGGATAGAGTATAGGATAGGATAGAAGATACGATATTATAGAGGAAAGGATATGATAGTGGATAGGATAGGACAGAGGATAGGATAGGGGATTGAATAGGATAGAGGATAGAATACTATAGAGGATAGGACAGGATAGAGGATAGGATAGGATAGAGGATAGGATAGGATAGAGGATAGGATACGGTAGAGGATAGGATATGATAGAGGATAGGATAGGATAGAGGATAAGATACGATAGAGGATAAGATATGATAGAGGATAGGATAGGATATGAGATTGGATAGGATAGGATATGAGATTGGATAGGATATGAGATTGGATAGGGTAGGATAGAGGATAGGATACGATAGAAGATACGATATTATAGAGGATAGGATACGATAGATGATACGATACTATAGAGGAAAGGATAGGATAGAGAATAGGATAGGATAGAGGATAGGATAGTATAGAGGATATAATAGGATTGGGGATAGGATTAGATACGGGATAGAATAGGATAGAGGATAGGATAGCATAGAGGATAGGATAGGATATAGGATAGGATACGATTGAGGATAGGATAGGATAGTGGATTGGATAAGATAGAGGATAGGATAGAATAGAGGGCAGGATACGATAGAGGATAAGATAGGATAGAGGATATGATAGGATAGAGGATAGGATAGGATAGAGGAGAGGATAGGATAGAGGATAAGATAGGATAGTGGATAGGGTAAGATAGAGGATAGGATAGAATAGAGGACAGGATAGGAGAGAGGATAAGATAGGATAGAGGATAGGATAGGATAGGGGATAGGATACGATAGAGGATAGGATAGGATAGTGGATAGGATTGGATTGAGGATAGGATAGGATAGAGGATAGAATAGGATAGAGGATAGGATAGCATAGAGGATAGGATAGCATAGAGGATAGGATAGGATGGAGGATAGGATAAGATTGAGGATAGGATAGAGGATTGGATAGGATAGATGATAGGATACGATAGAGGATAGGATATGATAGAGGATAGGATAGGATATGAGATTGGATAGGATATGAGATTGGATAGGATAGGATAGAGGATAGGATAGGATAGAGGATAGGATACGACATAGCATACGATAGAGGATAGGATAGGATAGAGGATAGGATAGGATAGGATAGGATAGAGGGTGGAATATGATAGAGGATAGGATAGGATAGAGGATAGGATAGGATTGAGGATAAGATAGGATAGAGGATAGAATGGGATAGAGGATTGGATAGGATAGAGGATAGGGTAGTTAGAGCATACGATAGAGGATAGGATACGATAGAGGATAGGATAGGGTAGAGAATAGGATAGGATAGAGGATAGGATAGGATAGAGGGTAGGATAGAGTATTGGATAGGGTAGAGGATAGGATAGGATAGAGGATAGGATAAGTAAGAGGATAGGATAGGATAGATTATAGGATAGAGGAAAGGATAGGATTGAGGATGGGATAGGATAGAGGATAGGATAGGATAGGATAGAGGACAGGATAGGATAGAGGATAGGATACGATAGAGGATAGGATAGGATAGAGTATAGGATAGGATAGAGGATAGGATTGGATTGAGGATAGGATAGGATAGAGAATAGAATAGGATAGAGGATTGGATAGGATAGAGGATAGGATACGATAGAGGATAGGATTGGATTGAGGATAGGAGAGGATAGAGGATAGGATAGGAGATTGGATACGATAGAGGATAGGATACGATATAGCATACGATAGAGGATAGGATACGATATAGCATACGATAGAGGATAGGATAGGATAGAGGATAGGATAGGATAGAGGATAGGATAGGATAGAGGATAGGATATTATAGAGGAAAGGATAGGATAGAGAATAGGATAGGATAGAGGATAGGATAGGGGATTGGATAGGATAGAGGATAGGATAGGATACAGGATAGGATAGGATAGAGGATAGGATAGGATAGAGGATAGGATTGGATTGAGGATAGGATAGGATAGAGGATAGTATAGGATAGAGGATCGGATAGGATAGAGGATAGGATAGGATAGAGGATAGGATAAGTAAGAGAATAGGATTGAGGATGGGATAGGATAGAGGATAGGATAGAATAGAGTATAGGATAGGATAGAGGATAGGATAGGGTAGAGGATAGGATAGGATAGAGGATAGGATAGAGGATTGGATAGGATAGAGGATAGGATAGGATAGAGGATAGGATAGGATAGAGGATAGGATAGGGGGTTGGATAGGATAGAGGATATGATTGGATTGAGTATAGGAGAGGATAGAGGATAGCATAGGGGATTGGATACGATAGAGGATAGGATACGATATAGCATACGATAGTGGATAGGATACGATAGAGCATACGACAGAGGATAGGATAGGATAGAGGATAGGATAGGATAGAGGATAGGATAGGATAGAGGATAGGATAGGATAGAGGATAGGATAGAGGATAGGATGGAGGATTGGATAGAATAGAGGATAGGATACGATAGAGGATAGGATAGGATAGAGGATAGGATTTGATTGAGGATAGGAGAGGATAGAGGATAGGATTGGAGATTGGATAGGATAGAGGATAGGATATGATAGAGGATAGGATAGGATTGACTATAGGATAGGATAGTTGATAGGATAGGATAGAGAATACTATAGAGGATAGGATAGGATAGGATAGAGGATGGGATATGATAGAGAATAGGATAGGATAGGATAGGATAGAGGATGGGATATGATAGAGAATAGGATAGGATTGAGGATAGGATAGGATAGTTGATAGGATAGGACAGAGCATACGATAGATATAGCATAGGAGAATAGGATAGGGTACATGGTATTATGGGGTAGAGGATAGCATAGGATAGAGGATAGGATAGGATTGAGGATAGGATAGAGGCTAGGATATGATAGAGGATAGGATAATATTCAGGATAGGATAGGATAGTTGATAGGATAGGATAGAGAATACTATAGAGGATAGGATAGGATAGGATAGGATAGAGGATAGGATACGATAGAGGATAGGATAGGATAGAGTATAGGATAGGATAGAGGGTAGGATAGGATAGAGGATAGGATAGGATAGAGGATTGGATAGGATAGAGGATAGGATACGATAGAGGAAAGGATAGGATTTAGGATGGGATAAGATAGAGGATAGGATACGATAGAGGATAGGATAGGATAGAGGACAGGATATGATAGAGGATAGGATACGATAGAGGATAGGATAGGATAGAGTATAGGATAGGATAGAGAATACTATAGAGGATAGGATAGGATAGGATACGATAGAGGATAGGATAGGATAGAGTATAGGATAGGATAGAGGGTAGGATAGAGTATAGGATTGGATTGAGGATAGGATAGGATAGAGAATAGGATAGGAGATGGGATACGATAGAGGATAGGATACGATATAGCATACGATAGAGGATAGGATACGATATAGCATACGATAGAGGATAGGATAGGATAGAGGATAGGATAGGGGGTTGGATAGGATAGAGGATAGGATATGATAGAGGATAGGATAGGATTGACTATAGGATAGGATAGTTGATAGGATAGGATAGAGAATACTATAGAGGATAGGATAGGATAGGATAGGATAGAGAATACTATAGAGGATAGGATAGGATAGGATAGGATAGTGGATGGGATATGATAGAGGATAGGATAGGATTGAGGATAGGATAGGATAGTTGATAGGATAGGACAGAGCATACGATAGAGGATAGGATAGGATAGGATGGAGAATAGGATAGGATACATGGTATTATGGGGTAGAGGATAGGATAGGATAGAGGATAGGATAGGATTGAGGATAGGATAGAGGCTAGGATATGATAGAGGATAGGATAGGATTGAGGATAGGATAGGATAGTTGATAGGATAGGATAGAGAATACTATAGAGGATAGGATAGGATAGGATAGGATAGAGGATAGGATACGATAGAGGATAGGATAGGATAGGATAGGTTAGTATTGAGGACAGGATAGGATAGAGGATAGGATAGGATAGAGGATAGGATAGGATTGAGGATAGGGTAGGGGATTGGATAGCATGGAGGATAGGATAGGATGGAGGATAGGATAGGATAGAGGATAGGATAGGATAGACGATAGGTTACGATAGAAGATACGATATTATAGAGGAAAGGATAGGATAGAGTACAGTATAGGATGGAGGATAGGATAGAGGATAGGATACGATAAGATTATAGGATAGGATAGAGGATAGGATAGGATTGAGGATAGGATAGGATAGAGGATAGGATAGGATAGAGGATAGGATAGGATAGAGGATAGGATAGGATAGAATTGAGGATAGGATAGGATTTAGGATAGGATAGATGATAGGATAGGATAGAGGATACTATAGGATAGAGGATACGATAGGATTGAGGATAGGATAGGAATGAGGATAGGATAGGATTGAGGATAGGACAGGGGATTGGATAGGATGGAGGATAGGATAGGATGGAGGATAGGATAGGATAGAGGATAGGATAGGATAGAGGATACTATAGGATAGAGGATAGGATAGGATAGTGGATAGGATAGGATTGAGGATTGGATGGGATAGAGGATGGGTTAGGAAAGAGGATAGAATGGGATAGACGATAGGATAGGATAGAGGATAGGATAGGATAGAGGATATGATAGGATAGAGGATAGGATAGGATAGAGGATAGGATAGGATAGAGGATAGGATAGGATAGAGGATAAGATAGGATAGAGGATAGGATAGGGTAGAGGATAACATAGGGGATTGGATAGGATAGAGGACAGGATAGAATAGAGGATAGGATAGGATAGAGGATAGGATAGGGTAGAGGAAAACATAGGGGATTGGATAGGATAGAGGATAGGATAGGATAGAGGATAGGATAGGATAGAGGATAGGATAGGATAGAGGATAGGATAGGATAGAGTATTGGATTATATTGAGGATAGGATAGGATAGAGGATAGGATAGGATTGAGGATAGGATAGAGGATTGGATAGGATAAAGGATAGGATAGGTTAGTATTGAGGACAGGATAGGATAGAGGATAGGATAGGATAGAGGATAGGATAGGATTGAGGATAGGGTAGGGGATTGGATAGCATGGAGGATAGGATAGGATGGAGGATAGGATAGGATAGAGGATAGGATAGGATAGAGGATAGGTTACGATAGAAGATACGATATTATAGAGGAAAGGATAGGATAGAGTACAGTATAGGATGGAGGATAGGATAGAGGATAGGATACGATAAGATTATAGGATAGGATAGAGGATAGGATAGGATTGAGGATAGGATAGGATAGAGGATAGGATAGGATAGAGGATAGGATAGGATAGAGGATAGGATAGGATAGAATTGAGGATCGGATAGGATTTAGGATAGGATAGATGATAGGATAGGATAGAGGATACTATAGGATAGAGGATACGATAGGATTGAGGATAGGATAGGAATGAGGATAGGATAGGATTGAGGATAGGACAGGGGATTGGATAGGATGGAGGATAGGATAGGATGGAGGATAGGATAGGATAGAGGATAGGATAGGATAGAGGATACTATAGGATAGAGGATAGGATAGGTTAGTGGATAGGATAGGATTGAGGATTGGATGGGATAGAGGATGGGTTAGGAAAGAGGATAGAATGGGATAGACGATAGGATAGGATAGAGGATAGGATAGGATAGAGGATATGATAGGATAGAGGATAGGATAGGATTGAGGATAGGATAGGATTGAGGATAGGATAGGATAGAGGATAAGATCGGGGATTGGATAGGATGGAGGATAGGATAGGATGGAGGATAGGATAGGATAGAGGATACGATAGGATAGAGGATACTATAGGATAGAGGATAGGATAGGATTGAGGATAGGATAGGAATGAGGATAGGATAGGATGGAGGATAGGATAGGATAGAGGATAGGATAGGATAGAGGATAGGATAGGATAGAGGATAGGATAGTATAGAGGATAGGATAGGAAAGAGGATAGGATAGGATGGATGATATTATAGGAAAGAGGATAGGATATTATAGAGGCTAGGATAGGATAGAGGATAACATAGGGGATTGGATAGGATAGAGGATAGGAGACGATAGAGGATAAGATAGGATAGAGGATAGGATAGGGTAGAGGATAACATAGGGGATTGGATAGGATAGAGGATAGGATAGGATAGAGGATAGGATAGGATAGAGGATAGGATAGGATAGAGGATAGGATAGAGGATAGGATAGGATAGAGGATAGGATAGAGAATAGGTTAGAGGATAGGATAGGATAGAGGATAGGATAGGATAGAGGATACTATAGGATAGAGGATACGATAGGAAAGAGGATAGGATAGGAATGAGGATAGGATAGGATTGAGGATAGGATAGGGGATTGGATAGGATGGAGGATAGGATACGATGGAGGATAGGATACGATGGAGGATAGGATAGGATACAGGATAGGATAGGATAGAGGATACTATAGGATAGAGGATAGGATAGGATAGTGGATAGGATAGGATTGAGGATTGGATGGGATAGAGGATGGGATAGGAAAGAGGATAGAATGGGATAGAGGATAGGATACGATAGAGGATAGGATAGGATAGAGGATATGATAGGATAGAGGATATGATAGGATAGATGACAGGATAGGATAGAAGATAGGATAGGATAGAGGATAGGATAGGATCGAGGATAGGATGGAATAGTGGATAGGATCGGATAGAGGGTAGGATAGGATAGGATAGAGGATAGGATAGAGGATAGGATAGGATAGAGGATATGATAATATAGAGGATAGGATAGGATAGAGGAGAGGATAGGAAAGAGGATAGGATAGGATAGAGGATACGATATTATAGAGGATACGATATTATAGAGGATAGGATAGGATAGATGATAGGATGGGATAGAGGATAGGATAGGATAGAGGATAGGATAGGATACAATATAAGATATTATAGAGGATACGATATTATAGAGGATAGGATAGGATAGAGGATAGGATAGGATAGAGGATAGGATAGGATAGAGGATAGGATAGGATAGAGGATAGGATAGGATAGAGGATAGGATAGGATAGAGGATAGGATAGGATAGAGGATAGGATAGGATAGAGGATAGGATAGGATAGAGGATAGAATAGGATAGAGGATTGGATAGGATAGAGGATAGGATACGATAGAGGATAGGATAGGATAGAGGATAGGATTGGATTGAGTGTAGGAGAGGATAGAGGATAGCATAGGTGATTGGTACGATAGAGGATAGGATACGATATAGCATACGATAGTGGATAGGATACGATATAGCATACGATAGAGGATAGAATAGGATAGAGGATAGGATAGGATAGAGTATAGGATAGGATAGAGGATAGGATTGGATTGAGGATAGGATAGAATAGAGGATAGGATTGGATTGAGGATAGGATAGGATAGAGGATAGAATAGGAGAGAGGATTGGATAGGATAGAGGATAGGATAGGATTGAGGATAGGATAGACGATTGGATAGGATGGAAGATAGGATACGATAGAGGATACGATATGATAGAAGATAGGATAATATATGAGATTGGATAGGATAGAGGATAGGATGCGATAGAAGATACGATATTATAGAGGAAAGGATAGGATAGAGAATAGGATAGGATAGAGGATAGGATACTGGATTGGATAGGATAGAGGATAGGATAGGATAGTTGATAGGATAGGATAGAGCAAACGATAGAGGATAGGATAGGATAGGATGGAGAAGAGGATAGGATACATGGTATTATAGGATAGAGGATAGGATAGGATAGAGGATAGAATAGGATTGAGGATAGGATAGAGGATTGGATAGGATAGAAGATAGGATACGATAGATGATAGGATATGATAGAGGATAGGATAGGATAGTTGATAGGATAGGATAGAGCAAACGATAGAGGATAGGATAGGATAGGATGGAGAAGAGGATAGGATACATGGTATTATAGGGTAGAGGATAGGATTGGGGATTGGATAGGATAGAGGATAGGATAGGATAGACGATAGAATAGGATAGAAGATAGGATTGGATTGAGGATAGATAGGATAGAGGATAGGATAGGATAGGATAGAGGATAGGATAGCATAGAGGATAGCATAGGATAGAGGATAGAATAGGATTGAAGATAGGATAGAGGATTGGATAGGATAGAAGATAGGATACGATAGATGATCGGATATGATAGAGGATAGGATAGAATATGAGATTGGATAGTATATGAGATTGGATAGGATAGAGGATAGGATAGGATAGAGGATAGGATAGGATAGAGGATAGGATAGGATAGAGGATAGGATAGGATAGAGGATAGGATAGGATAGAGGATAGGATAGGATAGAGGATAGGATAGGATAGAGGATAGGATAGGATAGAGGATAGGATAGGATAGAGGATAGGATATGATAGAGGATAGGATAGGATAGAGGATAGGATAGGATAGAGGATAGGATAGGATAGAGGATAGGATAGAAGATTGGATAGGATAGAGGATAGGATAAGATAGAGGATAGGATATGATAGAGGATAGGATAGTATAGAGGATAGGATTGGATTGAGGATAGGATAGTATAGAGGATAGGATAGCATAGAGGATGGGATAGGATAGAGGATAGGATATGATAGAGGATAGGATAGGATTGAGGATAGGATAGGATTGTGGATAGGATAGGATAGAGCATACGATAGAGGATAGGATAGGATAGGATAGAGAATAGGATAGGATACATGGTATTATAGGGTAGAGGATAGTATAGGGGATTGGATAGGATAGAGGATAGGATAGGATAGACGATAGGATAGTATAGAAGATAGGATTGGATTGAGGATAGATAGGATAGAGGATAGAATAGGATAGAGGATAGGATAGCATAGAGGATAGGATAGGATAGAGGATAGGATAGGATTGAGGATAGGATAGAGGATTTTATAGGATAGAAGATACGATATTATAGAGGAATGGATAGGATAGAGAATAGGATACAGGATAGAGGATAGGATACAGGATAGGATAGGGTAGAGGATAGGATAGGATTGAGGATAGGATAGAATAGATGACAGGATAGGATAGAGGATAGGATACGCTAGAAGTTACGATATTATAGAGGAAAGGATAGGATAGAGAATAGGATAGGATAGAGGATAGGATAGGATAGGATAGAGGATAGGATAGGATAGAGGATAGGATAGGATAGAGGATAGGATAGGATAGAGGATAGGATAGGATAGAGGATAGGATAGGATAGAGGATAGGATAGGATAGAGGATATGATAATATAGAGGATAGGATAGGATAGAGGAGAGGATAGGAAAGAGGATAGGATAGGATAGAGGGTACGATATTATAGAGGATACGATATTATAGAGGATAGGATAGGATAGATGATAGGATGGGATAGAGGATAGGATAGGATAGAGGATAGGATACGATACAATATACGATATTATAGAGGATACGATATTATAGAGGATAGGATAGGATAGACGATAGGATAGGATGGAGGATAGGATAGGATAGAGGATAGGATAGGATAGAGGATAGGATAGGATAGAGGATATGATAATATAGAGGATAGGATAGGATAGAGGAGAGGATAGGAAAGAGGATAGGATAGGATAGAGGATACGATATTATAGAGGATACGATATTATAGAGGATAGGATAGGATAGACGATAGGATAGGATGGAGGATAGGATAGGATAGAGGATAGGATAGGATAGAGGATAGGATAGGATAGAGGATAGGATAGGATAGAGGATCGGATAGGATAGAGGATAGGATAGGATTGAGGATAGGGTAGGGGATTGGATAGCATGGAGGATAGGATAGGATGGAGGATAGGATAGGATAGAGGATAGGATAGGATAGAGGATATGATAATATAGAGGATAGGATAGGATAGAGGAGAGGATAGGAAAGAGGATAGGATAGGATAGAGGATACGATATTATAGAGGATACGATATTATAGAGGATAGGATAGGATAGATGATAGGATGGGATAGAGGATAGGATAGGATAGAGGATAGGATACGATACAATATACGATATTATAGAGGATACGATATTATAGAGGATAGGATAGGATAGACGATAGGATAGGATGGAGGATAGGATAGGATAGAGGATAGGATAGGATAGAGGATAGGATAGGATAGAGGATATGATAATATAGAGGATAGGATAGGATAGAGGAGAGGATAGGAAAGAGGATAGGATAGGATAGAGGATACGATATTATAGAGGATACGATATTATAGAGGATAGGATAGGATAGACGATAGGATAGGATGGAGGATAGGATAGGATAGGATAGAGGATAGGATAGGGTAGAGGATAGGATAGGATAGAGGATCGGATAGGATAGAGGATAGGATAGGATTGAGGATAGGGTAGGGGATTGGATAGCATGGAGGATAGGATAGGATGGAGGATAGGATAGGATAGAGGATAGGTTACGATAGAAGATACGATATTATAGAGGAAAGGATAGGATAGAGTACAGGATAGGATGGAGGATAGGATAGAGGATAGGATACGATAAGATTATAGGATAGGATAGAGGATAGGATAGGATTGAGGATAGGGTAGTATATAGGATAGGATAGGATAGAGGATAGGATAGGATAGAGGATAGGATAGGATAGAGGATAGGATAGGATAGAGGATAGGATAGGAAAGAGGATAGTATAGGATAGATGATATTATAGGAAAGAGGATAGGATATTATAGAGGCTAGGATAGGATAGAGGATAACATAGGGGATTGGATAGGATAGAGGATATGAGACGATAGAGGATAGGATATAATGGAGGATAGGATAGGATAGAGGATAAGATAGGATAGAGGATAGAATAGGGTAGAGGATAACATAGGGGATTGGATAGGATAGAGGATAGGATAGGATAGAGGATAGAATAGGATAGAGGATAACATAGGGGATTGGATAGGACAGAGGATAGGAGACGATAGAGGATAGGATAGGATGGAGGATAGGATAGTATAGAGAATAGGATAGGAAAGAGGATAGGATAGGATAGAGGATACGATATTATAGAGGATACGATATTATAGAGGATAGGATAGGATACAATATACGATATTATAGAGGATACGATATTATAGAGGATAGGATAGGATAGACGATAGGATAGGATAGAGGATAGGATAGGATAGAGGATAAGATAGGATAGAGGATAGGATAGGGTAGAGGATAACATAGGGGATTGGATAGGATAGAGGACAGGATAGGATAGAGGATAGGATAGGATAGAGGATAGGATAGGGTAGAGGAAAACATAGGGGATTGGATAGGATAGAGGATAGGATAGGATAGAGGATAGGATAGGATAGAGGATAGGATAGGATAGAGGATAGGATAGGATTGAGGATAGGATAGGATAGAGGATAGGATAGGATAGAGGATAGGATAGGATAGAGGATAGGATAGGATAGAATTGTGGATAGGATAGGATTTAGGATAGGATAGATGATAGGATAGGATAGAGGATACTATAGGATAGAGGATACGATAGGATTGAGGATAGGATAGGAATGAGGATAGGATAGGATTGAGGATAGGACAGGGGATTGGATAGGATGGAGGATAGGATAGGATAGAGGATAGGATAGGATAGAGGATAGGATAGGATAGAGGATAGGATGGGATAGAGGATAGGATCGGATGGAGGATAGGATAGGATAGAGGATAGGATAGGATAGAGGATAGGGTAGGATAGGATTGAGGATAGGATAGGATTGAGGATAGGATAGGATAGAGGATAAGATCGGGGATTGGATAGGATGGAGGATAGGATAGGATGGAGGATAGGATAGGATAGAGGATACGATAGGATAGAGGATACTATAGGATAGAGGATAGGATAGGATTGAGGATAGGATAGGAATGAGGATAGGATAGGATTGAGGATAGGATCGGGGAGTGGATAGGATGGAGGATAGGATAGGATAGAGGATAGGATAGGATAGAGGATAGGATAGGATAGAGGATAGGATAGGATAGAGGATAGGATAGGATAGTGGATAGGTTACGATAGAAGATGCGATATTATAGAGGAAAGGATAGGATGGAGGATAGGATAGAGGATAGGATACGATAAGATTATAGGATAGGATAGAGGATAGGATAGGATTGAGGATAGGATAGGATAGAGGATAGGATAGGATAGAGGATAGGATAGGATAGAGGATAGGATAGGATAGAGGATAGGATAGTATAGAGGATAGGATTGGAAAGAGGATAGGATAGGATAGATGATATTATAGGAAAGAGGATAGGATATTATAGAGGCTAGGATAGGATAGAGGATAACATAGGGGATTGGATAGGATAGAGGATAGGAGACGATAGAGGATAGGATAGGATGGAGGATAGGATAGGATAGAGGATAAGATAGGATAGAGGATAGGATAGGGTAGAGGATAACATAGGGGATTGGATAGGATAGAGGATAGGATAGGATAGAGGATAGGATAGGATAGAGGATAGGATAGAGGATAGGATAGGATAGAGGATAGGATAGAGAATAGGTTAGAGGATAGGATAGGATAGAGGATAGGATAGGATAGAGGATACTATAGGATAGAGGATACGATAGGAAAGAGGATAGGATAGGAATGAGGATAGGATAGGATTGAGGATAGGATAGGGGATTGGATAGGATGGAGGATAGGATAGGATGGAGGATAGGATAGGATAGAGGATAGGATAGGATAGAGGATACTAGAGGATAGAGGATAGGATAGGATAGTGGATAGGATAGGATTGAGGATTGGATGGGATAGAGGATGGGATAGGAAAGAGGATAGAATGGGATAGAGGATAGGATACGATAGAGGATAGGATAGGATAGAGGATATGATAGGATAGAGGATATGATAGGATAGATGACAGGATAGGATAGAAGATAGGATAGGATAGAGGATAGGATAGGATCGAGGATAGGATGGAATAGAGGATAGGATCGGATAGAGGGTAGGATAGGGGATTGGATAGGATTGAGGATAGGATAGGATAGAGGATTGGATAGGATAGAGGATAGGATAGGATAGAGGATAGGATAGGATAGGATAGAGGATAGGATAGGATAGAAGATAGGATACTATAGAGGATAGGATATGATAGAGGATAGGATAGGATATGAGATTGAATTGGATAAAGGATAGGATAGGATAGAGGATAGGATAGGATAGAGGATTGGATACGATAGAAGATACGATATTATAGAGGAAAGGATAGGATAGAGAATAGGATAGGATGGAGGATAGGATAGAGGATAGGATAGGATAGAGGATATGATAATATAGAGGATAGGATAGGATAGAGGAGAGGATAGGAAAGAGGATAGGATAGGATAGAGGATACGATATTATAGAGGATACGATATTATAGAGGATAGGATAGGATAGATGATAGGATGGGATAGAGGATAGGATAGGATAGAGGATAGGATAGGATACAATATAAGATATTATAGAGGATACGATATTATAGAGGATAGGATAGGATAGAGGATAGGATAGGATAGAGGATAGGATAGGATAGAGGATAGGATAGGATAGAGGATAGGATAGGATAGAGGATAGGATAGGATAGAGGATAGGATAGGATAGAGGATAGGATAGGATAGAGGATAGGATAGGGTAGAGGATAGGATAGGATAGAGGATAGGATAGGATAGAGGATAGGATAGGATAGAGGATAGGATAGGATAGAGGATAGGATAGGATAGAGGATAGGATGGGATAGAGGTTAGGATAGGATAGAGGATAGGGTAAGATAGAGGATAGGATAGGATAGACGATATGATAATATAGAGGATAGGATAGGATAGAGGATAGGATAGGATAGAGGATAGGATAGGATAGAGGATAGGATAGGATAGAGGATAGGATAGGATAGGATAGAGGATAGGATAGGATAGAGGATAGGATAGGATAGAGGATAGGATATGATAGAGGATAGGATAGGATAGAGGATAGGATAGTATAGAGGATAGGATAGGATAGAGGATAGGTTAGGATAGAGGATAACATAGGGGATTGGATAGGACAGAGGATAGGAGACGACAGAGGATAGGATAGGATGGAGGATAGGATAGGATAGATGATAGGATAGGATAGAGGATAGGATAGGATAGAGGATATGATAATATAGAGGATAGGATAGGATAGAGGAGAGGATAGGAAAGAGGATAGGATAGGATAGAGGATACGATATTATAGAGGATACGATATTATAGAGGATAGGATAGGATAGATGATAGGATGGGATAGAGGATAGGATAGGATAGAGGATAGGATAGGATACAATATACGATATTATAGAGGATAGGATAGGATAGGCGATAGGATAGGATAGAGGTTAGGATAGGATAGAGGATAGGATAAGATAGAGGATAGGATAGGATAGAGGATAGGATAGGATAGAGGATAGGATAGGATAGAAGATAGGATAGGATAGAGGATAGGATAGGATAGAGGATAGGATAGGATAGAGGATTGGATAGGATAGAGGATAGGATTGGATAGAGGATAGGATAGGATAGAGGATAGGATAGGATAGAGGATAGGATAGGATAGAGGATAGGATAGGATTGAGGATAGGATAGGATTGAGGATAGGATAGGATTGAGGATAGGATAGGGGATTGGATAGGATGGAGGATAGGATAGGATGGAGGATAGGATAGGATAGAGGATAGGATAGGGTAGGGGATAACATAGGGGATTGGATAGGATAGAGGATAGGATAGGATAGAGGATAGGATAGGATAGAGGATAGGATAGGATAGAGGATAGGATAGGATAGAGGATAGGATAGGATAGAGGATAGGATAGGATAGAGGATAGGATAGGATAGAGGATAGGATAGGATAGAGGCTGGATAGGATAGAGGATAGGATAGGATAGAGGATAGGATAGGATAGAGGATAGGATAGAAGATTGGATAGGATAGAGGATAGGATAAGATAGAGGATAGGATATGATAGAGGATAGGATAGTATAGAGGATAGGATTGGATTGAGGATAGGATAGTATAGAGGATAGGATAGCATAGAGGATGGGATAGGATAGAGGATAGGATATGATAGAGGATAGGATAGGATTGAGGATAGGATAGGATTGTGGATAGGATAGGATAGAGCATACGATAGAGGATAGGATAGGATAGAATAGAGAATAGGATAGGATACATGGTATTATAGGGTAGAGGATAGTATAGGGGATTGGATAGGATAGAGGATAGGATAGGATAGACGATAGGATAGGATAGAAGATAGGATTGGATTGAGGATAGATAGGATAGAGGATAGAATAGGATAGAGGATAGGATAGCATAGAGGATAGGATAGGATAGAGGATAGGATAGGATTGAGGATAGGATAGAGGATTTTATAGGATAGAAGATACGATATTATAGAGGAAAGGATAGGATAGAGAATAGGATACAGGATAGAGGATAGGATACAGGATAGGATAGGGTAGAGGATAGGATAGGATTGAGGATAGGATAGAATAGATGACAGGATAGGATAGAGGATAGGATACGCTAGAAGTTACGATATTATAGAGGAAAGGATAGGATAGAGAATAGGATAGGATAGAGGATAGGAAAGGATAGGATAGAGGATAGGATAGGATAGAGGATAGGATAGGATAGAGGATAGGATAGGATAGAGGATAGGATAGGATAGAGGATAGGATAGGATAGAGGATAGGATAGGATAGAGGATAGGATAGGATAGAGGATAGGATAGGATAGAGGATAGGATAGGATAGAATTGAGGATAGGATAGGATTTAGGATAGGATAGATGATAGGATAGGATAGAGGATACTATAGGATAGAGGATACGATAGGATTGAGGATAGGATAGGAATGAGGATAGGATAGGATTGAGGATAGGACAGGGGATTGGATAGGATGGAGGATAGGATAGGATAGAGGATAGGATAGGATAGAGGATAGGATAGGATAGAGGATAGGATGGGATAGAGGATAGGATCGGATGGAGGATAGGATAGGATAGGGGATAGAATAGGATAGAGGATAACATAGGGGATTGGATAGGACAGAGGATAGGAGACGATAGAGGATAGGATAGGATGGAGGATAGGATAGTATAGAGAATAGGATAGGAAAGAGGATAGGATAGGATAGAGGATGCGATATTATAGAGGATACGATATTATAGAGGATAGGATAGGATACAATATACGATATTATAGAGGATACGATATTATAGAGGATAGGATAGGATAGACGATATTATAGGATAGAGGATAGGATAGGATAGAGGATAAGATAGGATAGAGGATAGGATAGGGTAGAGGATAACATAGGGGATTGGATAGGATAGAGGACAGGATAGGATAGAGGATAGGATAGGATAGAGGATAGGATAGTATAGAGGATAGGATTGGATTGAGGGTAGGATAGTATAGAGGATAGGATAGGATAGTGGATAGGATAGGATTGAGGATTGGATGGGATAGAGGATGGGATAGGAAAGAGGATAGAATGGGATAGAGGATAGGATACGATAGAGGATAGGATATGATAGAGGATAGGATAGTATAAAGGATAGGATTGGATTGAGGATAGGATAGTATAGAGGATAGGATAGCATAGAGGATGGGATAGGATAGAGGATAGGATATGATAGAGGATAGGATAGGATTGAGGATAGGATAGGATTGTGGATAGGATAGGATAGAGCATACGATAGAGGATAGGATAGGATAGGATAGAGAATAGGATAGGATACATGGTATTATAGGGTCGAGGATAGTATAGGGGATTGGATAGGATACAGGATAGGATAGGATAGACGATAGGATAGGATAGAAGATAGGATTGGATTGAGGATAGATAGGATAGAGGATAGAATAGGATAGAGGATAGGATAGCATAGAGGATAGGATAGGATAGAGGATAGGATAGGATTGAGGATAGGATAGAGGATTTTATAGGATACAATATACGATATTATAGAGGATACGATATTATAGAGGATAGGATAGGATAGACGATAGGATAGGATGGAGGATAGGATAGGATAGAGGATAGGATAGGATAGAGGATAGGATAGGATAGAGGATAGGATAGGATAGAGGATCGGATAGGATAGAGGATAGGATAGGATTGAGGATAGGGTAGGGGATTGGATAGCATGGAGGATAGGATAGGATGGAGGATAGGATAGGATAGAGGATAGGATAGGATAGAGGATAGGTTACGATAGAAGATACGATATTATAGAGGAAAGGATAGGATAGAGTACAGGATAGGATGGAGGATAGGATAGAGGATAGGATACGATAAGATTATAGGATAGGATAGAGGATAGGATAGGATTGAGGATAGGATAGTATATAGGATAGGATAGGATAGAGGATAGGATAGGATAGAGGATATTATAGGATAGAGGATAGGATAGGATAGAGGATAGGATAGGAAAGAGGATAGTATAGGATAGATGATATTATAGGAAAGAGGATAGGATATTATAGAGGCTAGGATAGGATAGAGGATAACATAGGGGATTGGATAGGATAGAGGATAGGAGACGATAGAGGATAGGATAGGATGGAGGATAGGATAGGATAGAGGATAAGATAGGATAGAGGATAGAATAGGATTGGGGATAGGATTAGATACGGGATAGAATAGGATAGAGGATAGGATAGCATAGAGGATAGGATAGGATATAGGATAGGATACGATTGAGGATAGGATAGGATAGTGGATTGGATAAGATAGAGGATAGGATAGAATAGAGGGCAGGATACGATAGAGGATAAGATAGGATAGAGGATATGATAGGATAGAGGATAGGATAGGATAGAGGAGAGGATAGGATAGAGGATAAGATAGGATAGTGGATAGGGTAAGATAGAGGATAGGATAGAATAGAGGACAGGATAGGAGAGAGGATAAGATAGGATAGAGGATAGGATAGGATAGGGGATAGGATACGATAGAGGATAGGATAGGATAGTGGATAGGATTGGATTGAGGATAGGATAGGATAGAGGATAGAATAGGATAGAGGATAGGATAGCATAGAGGATAGGATAGCATAGAGGATAGGATAGGATGGAGGATAGGATAAGATTGAGGATAGGATAGAGGATTGGATAGGATAGATGATAGGATACGATAGAGGATAGGATATGATAGAGGATAGGATAGGATATGAGATTGGATAGGATATGAGATTGGATAGGATAGGATAGAGGATAGGATAGGATAGAGGATAGGATACGATATAGCATACGATAGAGGATAGGATAGGATAGAGGATAGGATAGGATAGGATAGGATAGAGGGTGGAATATGATAGAGGATAGGATAGGATTGAGGATAGGATAGGATAGTTGATAGGATAGGATAGAGCATACGATAGAGGATAGGATAGGATAGGATGGAGAATAGGATAGGATACATGGTATTATGGGGTAGAGGATAATAGAGGATAGAGGATAGGATAGGGGATTGGATAGGATAGAGGATAGAATAGGATAGAGGATAGGATAGCATAGAGGATAGGATAGGATAGAGGATAGGATAGGATTGAGGATAAGATAGGATAGAGGATAGAATGGGATAGAGGATTGGATAGGATAGAGGATAGGGTAGTTAGAGCATACGATAGAGGATAGGATACGATAGAGGATAGGATAGGGTAGAGAATAGGATAGGATAGAGGATAGGATAGGATAGAGGGTAGGATAGAGTATTGGATAGGGTAGAGGATAGGATAGGATAGAGGATAGGATAAGTAAGAGGATAGGATAGGATAGATTATAGGATAGAGGAAAGGATAGGATTGAGGATGGGATAGGATAGAGGATAGGATAGGATAGGATAGAGGACAGGATAGGATAGAGGATAGGATACGATAGAGGATAGGATAGGATAGAGTATAGGATAGGATAGAGGATAGGATTGGATTGAGGATAGGATAGGATAGAGAATAGAATAGGATAGAGGATTGGATAGGATAGAGGATAGGATACGATAGAGGATAGGATTGGATTGAGGATAGGAGAGGATAGAGGATAGGATAGGAGATTGGATACGATAGAGGATAGGATACGATATAGCATACGATAGAGGATAGGATACGATATAGCATACGATAGAGGATAGGATAGGATAGAGGATAGGATAGGATAGAGGATAGGATAGGATAGAGGATAGGATATTATAGAGGAAAGGATAGGATAGAGAATAGGATAGGATAGAGGATAGGATAGGGGATTGGATAGGATAGAGGATAGGATAGGATACAGGATAGGATAGGATAGAGGATAGGATAGGATAGAGGATAGGATTGGATTGAGGATAGGATAGGATAGAGGATAGTATAGGATAGAGGATCGGATAGGATAGAGGATAGGATAGGATAGAGGATAGGATAAGTAAGAGAATAGGATTGAGGATGGGATAGGATAGAGGATAGGATAGAATAGAGTATAGGATAGGATAGAGGATAGGATAGGGTAGAGGATAGGATAGGATAGAGGATAGGATAGAGGATTGGATAGGATAGAGGATAGGATAGGATAGAGGATAGGATAGGATAGAGGATAGGATAGGGGGTTGGATAGGATAGAGGATATGATTGGATTGAGTATAGGAGAGGATAGAGGATAGCATAGGGGATTGGATACGATAGAGGATAGGATACGATATAGCATACGATAGTGGATAGGATACGATAGAGCATACGACAGAGGATAGGATAGGATAGAGGATAGGATAGGATAGAGGATAGGATAGGATAGAGGATAGGATAGGATAGAGGATAGGATAGAGGATAGGATGGAGGATTGGATAGAATAGAGGATAGGATACGATAGAGGATAGGATAGGATAGAGGATAGGATTTGATTGAGGATAGGAGAGGATAGAGGATAGGATTGGAGATTGGATAGGATAGAGGATAGGATATGATAGAGGATAGGATAGGATTGACTATAGGATAGGATAGTTGATAGGATAGGATAGAGAATACTATAGAGGATAGGATAGGATAGGATAGAGGATGGGATATGATAGAGAATAGGATAGGATAGGATAGGATAGAGGATGGGATATGATAGAGAATAGGATAGGATTGAGGATAGGATAGGATAGTTGATAGGATAGGACAGAGCATACGATAGATATAGCATAGGAGAATAGGATAGGGTACATGGTATTATGGGGTAGAGGATAGCATAGGATAGAGGATAGGATAGGATTGAGGATAGGATAGAGGCTAGGATATGATAGAGGATAGGATAATATTCAGGATAGGATAGGATAGTTGATAGGATAGGATAGAGAATACTATAGAGGATAGGATAGGATAGGATAGGATAGAGGATAGGATACGATAGAGGATAGGATAGGATAGAGTATAGGATAGGATAGAGGGTAGGATAGGATAGAGGATAGGATAGGATAGAGGATTGGATAGGATAGAGGATAGGATACGATAGAGGAAAGGATAGGATTTAGGATGGGATAAGATAGAGGATAGGATACGATAGAGGATAGGATAGGATAGAGGACAGGATATGATAGAGGATAGGATACGATAGAGGATAGGATAGGATAGAGTATAGGATAGGATAGAGAATACTATAGAGGATAGGATAGGATAGGATACGATAGAGGATAGGATAGGATAGAGTATAGGATAGGATAGAGGGTAGGATAGAGTATAGGATTGGATTGAGGATAGGATAGGATAGAGAATAGGATAGGAGATTGGATACGATAGAGGATAGGATACGATATAGCATACGATAGAGGATAGGATACGATATAGCATACGATAGAGGATAGGATAGGATAGAGGATAGGATAGGGGGTTGGATAGGATAGAGGATAGGATATGATAGAGGATAGGATAGGATTGACTATAGGATAGGATAGTTGATAGGATAGGATAGAGAATACTATAGAGGATAGGATAGGATAGGATAGGATAGAGAATACTATAGAGGATAGGATAGGATAGGATAGGATAGAGGATGGGATATGATAGAGGATAGGATAGGATTGAGGATAGGATAGGATAGTTGATAGGATAGGACAGAGCATACGATAGAGGATAGGATAGGATAGGATGGAGAATAGGATAGGATACATGGTATTATGGGGTAGAGGATAGGATAGGATAGAGGATAGGATAGGATTGAGGATAGGATAGAGGCTAGGATATGATAGAGGATAGGATAGGATTGAGGATAGGATAGGATAGTTGATAGGATAGGATAGAGAATACTATAGAGGATAGGATAGGATAGGATAGGATAGAGGATAGGATACGATAGAGGATAGGATAGGATAGGATAGGTTAGTATTGAGGACAGGATAGGATAGAGGATAGGATAGGATAGAGGATAGGATAGGATTGAGGATAGGGTAGGGGATTGGATAGCATGGAGGATAGGATAGGATGGAGGATAGGATAGGATAGAGGATAGGATAGGATAGAGGATAGGTTACGATAGAAGATACGATATTATAGAGGAAAGGATAGGATAGAGTACAGTATAGGATGGAGGATAGGATAGAGGATAGGATACGATAAGATTATAGGATAGGATAGAGGATAGGATAGGATTGAGGATAGGATAGGATAGAGGATAGGATAGGATAGAGGATAGGATAGGATAGAGGATAGGATAGGATAGAATTGAGGATCGGATAGGATTTAGGATAGGATAGATGATAGGATAGGATAGAGGATACTATAGGATAGAGGATACGATAGGATTGAGGATAGGATAGGAATGAGGATAGGATAGGATTGAGGATAGGACAGGGGATTGGATAGGATGGAGGATAGGATAGGATGGAGGATAGGATAGGATAGAGGATAGGATAGGATAGAGGATACTATAGGATAGAGGATAGGATAGGTTAGTGGATAGGATAGGATTGAGGATTGGATGGGATAGAGGATGGGTTAGGAAAGAGGATAGAATGGGATAGACGATAGGATAGGATAGAGGATAGGATAGGATAGAGGATATGATAGGATAGAGGATAGGATAGGATTGAGGATAGGATAGGATTGAGGATAGGATAGGATAGAGGATAAGATCGGGGATTGGATAGGATGGAGGATAGGATAGGATGGAGGATAGGATAGGATAGAGGATACGATAGGATAGAGGATACTATAGGATAGAGGATAGGATAGGATTGAGGATAGGATAGGAATGAGGATAGGATAGGATGGAGGATAGGATAGGATAGAGGATAGGATAGGATAGAGGATAGGATAGGATAGAGGATAGGATAGTATAGAGGATAGGATAGGAAAGAGGATAGGATAGGATAGATGATATTATAGGAAAGAGGATAGGATATTATAGAGGCTAGGATAGGATAGAGGATAACATAGGGGATTGGATAGGATAGAGGATAGGAGACGATAGAGGATAAGATAGGATAGAGGATAGGATAGGGTAGAGGATAACATAGGGGATTGGATAGGATAGAGGATAGGATAGGATAGAGGATAGGATAGGATAGAGGATAGGATAGGATAGAGGATAGGATAGAGGATAGGATAGGATAGAGGATAGGATAGAGAATAGGTTAGAGGATAGGATAGGATAGAGGATAGGATAGGATAGAGGATACTATAGGATAGAGGATACGATAGGAAAGAGGATAGGATAGGAATGAGGATAGGATAGGATTGAGGATAGGATAGGGGATTGGATAGGATGGAGGATAGGATACGATGGAGGATAGGATACGATGGAGGATAGGATAGGATACAGGATAGGATAGGATAGAGGATACTATAGGATAGAGGATAGGATAGGATAGTGGATAGGATAGGATTGAGGATTGGATGGGATAGAGGATGGGATAGGAAAGAGGATAGAATGGGATAGAGGATAGGATACGATAGAGGATAGGATAGGATAGAGGATATGATAGGATAGAGGATATGATAGGATAGATGACAGGATAGGATAGAAGATAGGATAGGATAGAGGATAGGATAGGATCGAGGATAGGATGGAATAGTGGATAGGATCGGATAGAGGGTAGGATAGGATAGGATAGAGGATAGGATAGAGGATAGGATAGGATAGAGGATATGATAATATAGAGGATAGGATAGGATAGAGGAGAGGATAGGAAAGAGGATAGGATAGGATAGAGGATACGATATTATAGAGGATACGATATTATAGAGGATAGGATAGGATAGATGATAGGATGGGATAGAGGATAGGATAGGATAGAGGATAGGATAGGATACAATATAAGATATTATAGAGGATACGATATTATAGAGGATAGGATAGGATAGAGGATAGGATAGGATAGAGGATAGGATAGGATAGAGGATAGGATAGGATAGAGGATAGGATAGGATAGAGGATAGGATAGGATAGAGGATAGGATAGGATAGAGGATAGGATAGGATAGAGGATAGGATAGGATAGAGGATAGAATAGGATAGAGGATTGGATAGGATAGAGGATAGGATACGATAGAGGATAGGATAGGATAGAGGATAGGATTGGATTGAGTGTAGGAGAGGATAGAGGATAGCATAGGTGATTGGTACGATAGAGGATAGGATACGATATAGCATACGATAGTGGATAGGATACGATATAGCATACGATAGAGGATAGAATAGGATAGAGGATAGGATAGGATAGAGTATAGGATAGGATAGAGGATAGGATTGGATTGAGGATAGGATAGAATAGAGGATAGAATAGGATAGATTATTGGATAGGGTAGAGGATAGGATAAGATAGAGGATAGGATAGGATAGAGGATAGGATTGGATTGAGGATAGGATAGGATAGAGGATAGAATAGGAGAGAGGATTGGATAGGATAGAGGATAGGATAGGATTGAGGATAGGATAGACGATTGGATAGGATGGAAGATAGGATACGATAGAGGATACGATATGATAGAAGATAGGATAATATATGAGATTGGATAGGATAGAGGATAGGATGCGATAGAAGATACGATATTATAGAGGAAAGGATAGGATAGAGAATGGGATAGGATAGAGGATAGGATACTGGATTGGATAGGATAGAGGATAGGATAGGATAGTTGATAGGATAGGATAGAGCAAACGATAGAGGATAGGATAGGATAGGATGGAGAAGAGGATAGGATACATGGTATTATAGGATAGAGGATAGGATAGGATAGAGGATAGAATAGGATTGAGGATAGGATAGAGGATTGGATAGGATAGAAGATAGGATACGATAGATGATAGGATATGATAGAGGATAGGATAGGATAGTTGATAGGATAGGATAGAGCAAACGATAGAGGATAGGATAGGATAGGATGGAGAAGAGGATAGGATACATGGTATTATAGGGTAGAGGATAGGATTGGGGATTGGATAGGATAGAGGATAGGATAGGATAGACGATAGAATAGGATAGAAGATAGGATTGGATTGAGGATAGATAGGATAGAGGATAGGATAGGATAGGATAGAGGATAGGATAGCATAGAGGATAGCATAGGATAGAGGATAGAATAGGATTGAAGATAGGATAGAGGATTGGATAGGATAGAAGATAGGATACGATAGATGATCGGATATGATAGAGGATAGGATAGAATATGAGATTGGATAGTATATGAGATTGGATAGGATAGAGGATAGGATAGGATAGAGGATAGGATAGGATAGAGGATAGGATAGGATAGAGGATAGGATAGGATAGAGGATAGGATAGGATAGAGGATAGGATAGGATAGAGGATAGGATAGGATAGAGGATAGGATAGGATAGAGGATAGGATAGGATAGAGGATAGGATATGATAGAGGATAGGATAGGATAGAGGATAGGATAGGATAGAGGATAGGATAGGATAGAGGATAGGATAGAAGATTGGATAGGATAGAGGATAGGATAAGATAGAGGATAGGATATGATAGAGGATAGGATAGTATAGAGGATAGGATTGGATTGAGGATAGGATAGTATAGAGGATAGGATAGCATAGAGGATGGGATAGGATAGAGGATAGGATATGATAGAGGATAGGATAGGATTGAGGATAGGATAGGATTGTGGATAGGATAGGATAGAGCATACGATAGAGGATAGGATAGGATAGGATAGAGAATAGGATAGGATACATGGTATTATAGGGTAGAGGATAGTATAGGGGATTGGATAGGATAGAGGATAGGATAGGATAGACGATAGGATAGTATAGAAGATAGGATTGGATTGAGGATAGATAGGATAGAGGATAGAATAGGATAGAGGATAGGATAGCATAGAGGATAGGATAGGATAGAGGATAGGATAGGATTGAGGATAGGATAGAGGATTTTATAGGATAGAAGATACGATATTATAGAGGAATGGATAGGATAGAGAATAGGATACAGGATAGAGGATAGGATACAGGATAGGATAGGGTAGAGGATAGGATAGGATTGAGGATAGGATAGAATAGATGACAGGATAGGATAGAGGATAGGATACGCTAGAAGTTACGATATTATAGAGGAAAGGATAGGATAGAGAATAGGATAGGATAGAGTATAGGATAGGATAGGATAGAGGATAGGATAGGATAGAGGATAGGATAGGATAGAGGATAGGATAGGATAGAGGATAGGATAGGATAGAGGATAGGATAGGATAGAGGATAGGATAGGATAGAGGATATGATAATATAGAGGATAGGATAGGATAGAGGAGAGGATAGGAAAGAGGATAGGATAGGATAGAGGGTACGATATTATAGAGGATACGATATTATAGAGGATAGGATAGGATAGATGATAGGATGGGATAGAGGATAGGATAGGATAGAGGATAGGATACGATACAATATACGATATTATAGAGGATACGATATTATAGAGGATAGGATAGGATAGACGATAGGATAGGATGGAGGATAGGATAGGATAGAGGATAGGATAGGATAGAGGATAGGATAGGATAGAGGATATGATAATATAGAGGATAGGATAGGATAGAGGAGAGGATAGGAAAGAGGATAGGATAGGATAGAGGATACGATATTATAGAGGATACGATATTATAGAGGATAGGATAGGATAGACGATAGGATAGGATGGAGGATAGGATAGGATAGAGGATAGGATAGGATAGAGGATAGGATAGGATAGAGGATAGGATAGGATAGAGGATCGGATAGGATAGAGGATAGGATAGGATTGAGGATAGGGTAGGGGATTGGATAGCATGGAGGATAGGATAGGATGGAGGATAGGATAGGATAGAGGATAGGATAGGATAGAGGATATGATAATATAGAGGATAGGATAGGATAGAGGAGAGGATAGGAAAGAGGATAGGATAGGATAGAGGATACGATATTATAGAGGATACGATATTATAGAGGATAGGATAGGATAGATGATAGGATGGGATAGAGGATAGGATAGGATAGAGGATAGGATACGATACAATATACGATATTATAGAGGATACGATATTATAGAGGATAGGATAGGATAGACGATAGGATAGGATGGAGGATAGGATAGGATAGAGGATAGGATAGGATAGAGGATAGGATAGGATAGAGGATATGATAATATAGAGGATAGGATAGGATAGAGGAGAGGATAGGAAAGAGGATAGGATAGGATAGAGGATACGATATTATAGAGGATACGATATTATAGAGGATAGGATAGGATAGACGATAGGATAGGATGGAGGATAGGATAGGATAGAGGATAGGATAGGATAGAGGATAGGATAGGATAGAGGATAGGATAGGATAGAGGATCGGATAGGATAGAGGATAGGATAGGATTGAGGATAGGGTAGGGGATTGGATAGCATGGAGGATAGGATAGGATGGAGGATAGGATAGGATAGAGGATAGGTTACGATAGAAGATACGATATTATAGAGGAAAGGATAGGATAGAGTACAGGATAGGATGGAGGATAGGATAGAGGATAGGATACGATAAGATTATAGGATAGGATAGAGGATAGGATAGGATTGAGGATAGGGTAGTATATAGGATAGGATAGGATAGAGGATAGGATAGGATAGAGGATAGGATAGGATAGAGGATAGGATAGGATAGAGGATAGGATAGGATAGAGGATAGGATAGGAAAGAGGATAGTATAGGATAGATGATATTATAGGAAAGAGGATAGGATATTATAGAGGCTAGGATAGGATAGAGGATAACATAGGGGATTGGATAGGATAGAGGATATGAGACGATAGAGGATAGGATATAATGGAGGATAGGATAGGATAGAGGATAAGATAGGATAGAGGATAGAATAGGGTAGAGGATAACATAGGGGATTGGATAGGATAGAGGATAGGATAGGATAGAGGATAGAATAGGATAGAGGATAACATAGGGGATTGGATAGGACAGAGGATAGGAGACGATAGAGGATAGGATAGGATGGAGGATAGGATAGTATAGAGAATAGGATAGGAAAGAGGATAGGATAGGATAGAGGATACGATATTATAGAGGATACGATATTATAGAGGATAGGATAGGATACAATATACGATATTATAGAGGATACGATATTATAGAGGATAGGATAGGATAGACGATAGGATAGGATAGAGGATAGGATAGGATAGAGGATAAGATAGGATAGAGGATAGGATAGGGTAGAGGATAACATAGGGGATTGGATAGGATAGAGGACAGGATAGGATAGAGGATAGGATAGGATAGAGGATAGGATAGGGTAGTGGAAAACATAGGGGATTGGATAGGATAGAGGATAGGATAGGATAGAGGATAGGATAGGATAGAGGATAGGATAGGATAGAGGATAGGATAGGATTGAGGATAGGATAGGATAGAGGATAGGATAGGATAGAGGATAGGATAGGATAGAGGATAGGATAGGATAGAATTGTGGATAGGATAGGATTTAGGATAGGATAGATGATAGGATAGGATAGAGGATACTATAGGATAGAGGATACGATAGGATTGAGGATAGGATAGGAATGAGGATAGGATAGGATTGAGGATAGGACAGGGGATTGGATAGGATGGAGGATAGGATAGGATAGAGGATAGGATAGGATAGAGGATAGGATAGGATAGAGGATAGGATGGGATAGAGGATAGGATCGGATGGAGGATAGGATAGGATAGAGGATAGGATAGGATAGAGGATAGGGTAGGATAGGATTGAGGATAGGATAGGATTGAGGATAGGATAGGATAGAGGATAAGATCGGGGATTGGATAGGATGGAGGATAGGATAGGATGGAGGATAGGATAGGATAGAGGATACGATAGGATAGAGGATACTATAGGATAGAGGATAGGATAGGATTGAGGATAGGATAGGAATGAGGATAGGATAGGATTGAGGATAGGATCGGGGAGTGGATAGGATGGAGGATAGGATAGGATAGAGGATAGGATAGGATAGAGGATAGGATAGGATAGAGGATAGGATAGGATAGAGGATAGGATAGGATAGTGGATAGGTTACGATAGAAGATGCGATATTATAGAGGAAAGGATAGGATGGAGGATAGGATAGAGGATAGGATAGGATAAGATTATAGGATAGGATAGAGGATAGGATAGGATTGAGGATAGGATAGGATAGAGGATAGGATAGGATAGAGGATAGGATAGGATAGAGGATAGGATAGGATAGAGGATAGGATAGTATAGAGGATAGGATTGGAAAGAGGATAGGATAGGATAGATGATATTATAGGAAAGAGGATAGGATATTATAGAGGCTAGGATAGGATAGAGGATAACATAGGGGATTGGATAGGATAGAGGATAGGAGACGATAGAGGATAGGATAGGATGGAGGATAGGATAGGATAGAGGATAAGATAGGATAGAGGATAGGATAGGGTAGAGGATAACATAGGGGATTGGATAGGATAGAGGATAGGATAGGATAGAGGATAGGATAGGATAGAGGATAGGATAGAGGATAGGATAGGATAGAGGATAGGATAGAGAATAGGTTAGAGGATAGGATAGGATAGAGGATAGGATAGGATAGAGGATACTATAGGATAGAGGATACGATAGGAAAGAGGATAGGATAGGAATGAGGATAGGATAGGATTGAGGATAGGATAGGGGATTGGATAGGATGGAGGATAGGATAGGATGGAGGATAGGATAGGATAGAGGATAGGATAGGATAGAGGATACTAGAGGATAGAGGATAGGATAGGATAGTGGATAGGATAGGATTGAGGATTGGATGGGATAGAGGATGGGATAGGAAAGAGGATAGAATGGGATAGAGGATAGGATACGATAGAGGATAGGATAGGATAGAGGATATGATAGGATAGAGGATATGATAGGATAGATGACAGGATAGGATAGAAGATAGGATAGGATAGAGGATAGGATAGGATCGAGGATAGGATGGAATAGAGGATAGGATCGGATAGAGGGTAGGATAGGGGATTGGATAGGATTGAGGATAGGATAGGATAGAGGATTGGATAGGATAGAGGATAGGATAGGATAGAGGATAGGATAGGATAGGATAGAGGATAGGATAGGATAGAAGATAGGATACTATAGAGGATAGGATATGATAGAGGATAGGATAGGATATGAGATTGAATTGGATAAAGGATAGGATAGGATAGAGGATAGGATAGGATAGAGGATTGGATACGATAGAAGATACGATATTATAGAGGAAAGGATAGGATAGAGAATAGGATAGGATGGAGGATAGGATAGAGGATAGGATAGGATAGAGGATATGATAATATAGAGGATAGGATAGGATAGAGGAGAGGATAGGAAAGAGGATAGGATAGGATAGAGGATACGATATTATAGAGGATACGATATTATAGAGGATAGGATAGGATAGATGATAGGATGGGATAGAGGATAGGATAGGATAGAGGATAGGATAGGATACAATATAAGATATTATAGAGGATACGATATTATAGAGGATAGGATAGGATAGAGGATAGGATAGGATAGAGGATAGGATAGGATAGAGGATAGGATAGGATAGAGGATAGGATAGGATAGAGGATAGGATAGGATAGAGGATAGGATAGGATAGAGGATAGGATAGGATAGAGGATAGGATAGGGTAGAGGATAGGATAGGATAGAGGATAGGATAGGATAGAGGATAGGATAGGATAGAGGATAGGATAGGATAGAGGATAGGATAGGATAGAGGATAGGATGGGATAGAGGTTAGGATAGGATAGAGGATAGGGTAAGATAGAGGATAGGATAGGATAGACGATATGATAATATAGAGGATAGGATAGGATAGAGGATAGGATAGGATAGAGGATAGGATAGGATAGAGGATAGGATAGGATAGAGGATAGGATAGGATAGGATAGAGGATAGGATAGGATAGAGGATAGGATAGGATAGAGGATAGGATATGATAGAGGATAGGATAGGATAGAGGATAGGATAGTATAGAGGATAGGATAGGATAGAGGATAGGTTAGGATAGAGGATAAGATAGGGGATTGGATAGGACAGAGGATAGGAGACGACAGAGGATAGGATAGGATGGAGGATAGGATAGGATAGATGATAGGATAGGATAGAGGATAGGATAGGATAGAGGATATGATAATATAGAGGATAGGATAGGATAGAGGAGAGGATAGGAAAGAGGATAGGATAGGATAGAGGATACGATATTATAGAGGATACGATATTATAGAGGATAGGATAGGATAGATGATAGGATGGGATAGAGGATAGGATAGGATAGAGGATAGGATAGGATACAATATACGATATTATAGAGGATAGGATAGGATAGGCGATAGGATAGGATAGAGGTTAGGATAGGATAGAGGATAGGATAAGATAGAGGATAGGATAGGATAGAGGATAGGATAGGATAGAGGATAGGATAGGATAGAAGATAGGATAGGATAGAGGATAGGATAGGATAGAGGATAGGATAGGATAGAGGATTGGATAGGATAGAGGATAGGATTGGATAGAGGATAGGATAGGATAGAGGATAGGATAGGATAGAGGATAGGATAGGATAGAGGATAGGATAGGATTGAGGATAGGATAGGATTGAGGATAGGATAGGATTGAGGATAGGATAGGGGATTGGATAGGATGGAGGATAGGATAGGATGGAGGATAGGATAGGATAGAGGATAGGATAGGGTAGGGGATAACATAGGGGATTGGATAGGATAGAGGATAGGATAGGATAGAGGATAGGATAGGATAGAGGATAGGATAGGATAGAGGATAGGATAGGATAGAGGATAGGATAGGATAGAGGATAGGATAGGATAGAGGATAGGATAGGATAGAGGCTGGATAGGATAGAGGATAGGATAGGATAGAGGATAGGATAGGATAGAGGATAGGATAGAAGATTGGATAGGATAGAGGATAGGATAAGATAGAGGATAGGATATGATAGAGGATAGGATAGTATAGAGGATAGGATTGGATTGAGGATAGGATAGTATAGAGGATAGGATAGCATAGAGGATGGGATAGGATAGAGGATAGGATATGATAGAGGATAGGATAGGATTGAGGATAGGATAGGATTGTGGATAGGATAGGATAGAGCATACGATAGAGGATAGGATAGGATAGAATAGAGAATAGGATAGGATACATGGTATTATAGGGTAGAGGATAGTATAGGGGATTGGATAGGATAGAGGATAGGATAGGATAGACGATAGGATAGGATAGAAGATAGGATTGGATTGAGGATAGATAGGATAGAGGATAGAATAGGATAGAGGATAGGATAGCATAGAGGATAGGATAGGATAGAGGATAGGATAGGATTGAGGATAGGATAGAGGATTTTATAGGATAGAAGATACGATATTATAGAGGAAAGGATAGGATAGAGAATAGGATACAGGATAGAGGATAGGATACAGGATAGGATAGGGTAGAGGATAGGATAGGATTGAGGATAGGATAGAATAGATGACAGGATAGGATAGAGGATAGGATACGCTAGAAGTTACGATATTATAGAGGAAAGGATAGGATAGAGAATAGGATAGGATAGAGGATAGGAAAGGATAGGATAGAGGATAGGATAGGATAGAGGATAGGATAGGATAGAGGATAGGATAGGATAGAGGATAGGATAGGATAGAGGATAGGATAGGATAGAGGATAGGATAGGATAGAGGATAGGATAGGATAGAGGATAGGATAGGATAGAATTGAGGATAGGATAGGATTTAGGATAGGATAGATGATAGGATAGGATAGAGGATACTATAGGATAGAGGATACGATAGGATTGAGGATAGGATAGGAATGAGGATAGGATAGGATTGAGGATAGGACAGGGGATTGGATAGGACGGAGGATAGGATAGGATAGAGGATAGGATAGGATAGAGGATAGGATAGGATAGAGGATAGGATGGGATAGAGGATAGGATCGGATGGAGGATAGGATAGGATAGAGGATAGAATAGGATAGAGGATAACATAGGGGATTGGATAGGACAGAGGATAGGAGACGATAGAGGATAGGATAGGATGGAGGATAGGATAGTATAGAGAATAGGATAGGAAAGAGGATAGGATAGGATAGAGGATGCGATATTATAGAGGATACGATATTATAGAGGATAGGATAGGATACAATATACGATATTATAGAGGATACGATATTATAGAGGATAGGATAGGATAGACGATATTATAGGATAGAGGATAGGATAGGATAGAGGATAAGATAGGATAGAGGATAGGATAGGGTAGAGGATAACATAGGGGATTGGATAGGATAGAGGACAGGATAGGATAGAGGATAGGATAGGATAGAGGATAGGATAGTATAGAGGATAGGATTGGATTGAGGGTAGGATAGTATAGAGGATAGGATAGGATAGTGGATAGGATAGGATTGAGGATTGGATGGGATAGAGGATGGGATAGGAAAGAGGATAGAATGGGATAGAGGATAGGATACGATAGAGGATAGGATATGATAGAGGATAGGATAGTATAAAGGATAGGATTGGATTGAGGATAGGATAGTATAGAGGATAGGATAGCATAGAGGATGGGATAGGATAGAGGATAGGATATGATAGAGGATAGGATAGGATTGAGGATAGGATAGGATTGTGGATAGGATAGGATAGAGCATACGATAGAGGATAGGATAGGATAGGATAGAGAATAGGATAGGATACATGGTATTATAGGGTCGAGGATAGTATAGGGGATTGGATAGGATACAGGATAGGATAGGATAGACGATAGGATAGGATAGAAGATAGGATTGGATTGAGGATAGATAGGATAGAGGATAGAATAGGATAGAGGATAGGATAGCATAGAGGATAGGATAGGATAGAGGATAGGATAGGATTGAGGATAGGATAGAGGATTTTATAGGATACAATATACGATATTATAGAGGATACGATATTATAGAGGATAGGATAGGATAGACGATAGGATAGGATGGAGGATAGGATAGGATAGAGGATAGGATAGGATAGAGGATAGGATAGGATAGAGGATAGGATAGGATAGAGGATCGGATAGGATAGAGGATAGGATAGGATTGAGGATAGGGTAGGGGATTGGATAGCATGGAGGATAGGATAGGATGGAGGATAGGATAGGATAGAGGATAGGATAGGATAGAGGATAGGTTACGATAGAAGATACGATATTATAGAGGAAAGGATAGGATAGAGTACAGGATAGGATGGAGGATAGGATAGAGGATAGGATACGATAAGATTATAGGATAGGATAGAGGATAGGATAGGATTGAGGATAGGATAGTATATAGGATAGGATAGGATAGAGGATAGGATAGGATAGAGGATATTATAGGATAGAGGATAGGATAGGATAGAGGATAGGATAGGAAAGAGGATAGTATAGGATAGATGATATTATAGGAAAGAGGATAGGATATTATAGAGGCTAGGATAGGATAGAGGATAACATAGGGGATTGGATAGGATAGAGGATAGGAGACGATAGAGGATAGGATAGGATGGAGGATAGGATAGGATAGAGGATAAGATAGGATAGAGGATAGAATAGGGTAGAGGATAACATAGGGGATTGGATAGGATAGAGGATAGGATAGGATAGAGGATAGGATAGGATAGAGGATAGGATAGGATAGAGGATAGGGTAGGATAGGATTGAGGATAGGATAGGATTGAGGATAGGATAGGATAGAGGATACGATAGGATAGAGGATACTATAGGATAGAGGATAGGATAGGATTGAGGATAGGATAGGAATGAGGATAGGATAGGATTGAGGATAGGATCGGGGAGTGGATAGGATGGAGGATAGGATAGGATAGAGGATACGATAGGATAGAGGATACTATAGGATAGAGGATAGGATAGGATTGAGGATAGGATAGGAATGAGGATAGGATAGGATTGAGGATAGGATCGGGGAGTGGATAGGATGGAGGATAGGATAGGATAGAGGATAGGATAGGATAGAGGATAGGATAGGATAGAGGATAGGATAGGATAGAGGATAGGATAGGATAGTGGATAGGTTACGATAGAAGATGCGATATTATAGAGGAAAGGATAGGATGGAGGATAGGATAGAGGATAGGATACGATAAGATTATAGGATAGGATAGAGGATAGGATAGGATTGAGGATAGGATAGGATAGAGGATAGGATAGGATAGTGGATAGGATAGGATAGAGGATAGGATAGGATAGAGGATAGGATAGTATAGAGGATAGGATTGGAAAGAGGATAGGATAGGATAGATGATATTATAGGAAAGAGGATAGGATATTATAGAGGCTAGGATAGGATAGAGGATAACATAGGGGATTGGATAGGATAGAGGATAGGAGACGATAGAGGATAGGATAGGATGGAGGATAGGATAGGATAGAGGATAAGATAGGATAGAGGATAGGATAGGGTAGAGGATAACATAGGGGATTGGATAGGATAGAGGATAGGATAGGATAGAGGATAGGATAGGATAGAGGATAGGATAGAGGATAGGATAGGATAGAGGATAGGATAGAGAATAGGTTAGAGGATAGGATAGGATAGAGGATAGGATAGGATAGAGGATACTATAGGATAGAGGATACGATAGGAAAGAGGATAGGATAGGAATGAGGATAGGATAGGATTGAGGATAGGATAGGGGATTGGATAGGATGGAGGATAGGATAGGATGGAGGATAGGATAGGATAGAGGATAGGATAGGATAGAGGATACTATAGGATAGAGGATAGGATAGGATAGTGGATAGGATAGGATTGAGGATTGGATGGGATAGAGGATGCGATAGGAAAGAGGATAGAATGGGATAGAGGATAGGATACGATAGAGGATAGGATAGGATAGAGGATATGATAGGATAGAGGATATGATAGGATAGATGACAGGATAGGATAGAAGATAGGATAGGATAGAGGATAGGATAGGATCGAGGATAGGATGGAATAGAGGATAGGATCGGATAGAGGGTAGGATAGGGGATTGGATAGGATTGAGGATAGGATAGGATAGAGGATTGGATAGGATAGAGGATAGGATAGGATAGAGGATAGGATAGGATAGGATAGAGGATAGGATAGGATAGAAGATAGGATACTATAGAGGATAGGATATGATAGAGGATAGGATAGGATATGAGATTGAATTGGATAAAGGATAGGATAGGATAGAGGATAGGATAGGATAGAGGATTGGATACGATAGAAGATACGATATTATAGAGGAAAGGATAGGATAGAGAATAGGATAGGATGGAGGATAGGATAGAGGATAGGATAGGATAGAGGATATGATAATATAGAGGATAGGATAGGATAGAGGAGAGGATAGGAAAGAGGATAGGATAGGATAGAGGATACGATATTATAGAGGATACGATATTATAGAGGATAGGATAGGATAGATGATAGGATGGGATAGAGGATAGGATAGGATAGAGGATAGGATAGGATACAATATAAGATATTATAGAGGATACGATATTATAGAGGATAGGATAGGATAGAGGATAGGATAGGATAGAGGATAGGATAGGATAGAGGATAGGATAGGATGGAGGATAGGATAGGATAGAGGATAGGATAGGATAGAGGATAGGATAGGATAGAGGATAGGATAGGATAGAGGATAGGATAGGATAGAGGATAGGTTAGGATAGAGGATAGGATAGGATAGAGGATAGGATAGGATAGAGGATAGGATAGGATAGAGGATAGGATAGGATAGAGGATAGGATGGGATAGAGGTTAGGATAGGATAGAGGATAGGGTAAGATAGAGGATAGGATAGGATAGACGATATGATAATATAGAGGATAGGATAGGATAGAGGATAGGATAGGATAGAGGATAGGATAGGATAGAGGATAGGATAGGATAGGATAGAGGATAGGATAGGATAGAGGATAGGATAGGATAGAGGATAGGATATGATAGAGGATAGGATAGGATAGAGGATAGGATAGTATAGAGGATAGGATAGGATAGAGGATAGGTTAGGATAGAGGATAACATAGGGATTGGATAGGACAGAGGATAGGAGACGACAGAGGATAGGATAGGATGGAGGATAGGATAGGATAGGATAGGATAGAGGATATGATAATATACAGGATAGGATAGGATTGAGGATATTATAGGATTGAGGATAGAATAGGATTGAGGATAGGATGAGAGCAAAGTGAACTACCAAGGAGTAAGGTGCTAAGAGTCAAAAGTTTCAGTAAATTCAGTCTGAATGCGCGAAGTTTTTGAGATTAAAACTAGCATAGGGAGAGAAAAAGAAAGTTTTAACGTGCGATTATGGAGTACGAGGAACTTTAAAGTGATAAAAACGCGATCAATCCGTAGGATAAACGAGATTCGGAAGAGTTCGTTAAAATCTAACAGGAAATAAGGGAAAATTAGGAGTATAATAGACTTACTAGACACTTTTTGATAAAACAAAAGTAAAAAGAACCGAAATAAAGGAACAGTTGCATATAAAAGTGAAAAAAAAAAGAAGTGAAAAAGATCAATTAACACTTTGAATTGGACTAAATTAAAGTTGAACGGGCTGTGTAGTTTTGCTTAATTAATTAATTAATTGTTCGATTAAATAATTGAGTGACCGATTTTTGGACTTTTTACAAAAATTTTGAATCCGCGAAAAGTGTGTGAGAACTCTGAGAAAACAAAGGATACGTCGCGAGGGGTCGGTACGAACACCAGGCCAAACACCTACGAGAAGGTAGGAAAGTGTTTACCCTATATAAAAAGGGTTAGGCATGTGATTCGCGTAACGGATTCCTGAATTTTCTCCGATCTGAATGAAAATTTATATCCGGGCTTTATAAGGAAGGACCAGCAGAATAGGGGAAATTGGGAGATATTTCTCCCGGGTGGGAACAATTTTTCGATTCACCCCTCCCTTTTCGAGATACGGTCGACAAAAAGCCTGGGTATAGAGATAGGAAAAAAAGCGATAAGTGAAAGTTGGTGAGGGCCTCGAGACCTTTAAAACGAGCCCAAGAACGGCCAAATCGGATAAAGTAGATTTTTAGACTATACCGGGTGGCGAAAAGTTTTCGAACATTTTTGGAAAAAGCAAGCACTTTCGGAAAAGTAGGGTGGGGTGGGGTTCGGAGAAACCCCGTGGTGCAAAAAAATCCGCGAATTCGCATTTTTTCGCCAAAAACCGGCTTTTACGAGGAGAAGGAGACTTTTCTCGCGAAAACACAGAATAGGCCGGCGACCAGATACCCGGTAGACTATACAAAGAAGACATAAAAAAGAGAGGTTGATTAGGGAAAAATACGTACTTCCCTCTTGGCGGATACGCCAAAAGGGACGTGGGAGGTGTTCTCTGCGAGTTTTTTAGGGAGCCCTCGGTCTTAAAGTATTGTACCCGGTATATAGCACGGCGTAGAGTCGCAGAAAAGCGAGAGATAAAACTTAATAATAATAGCGAGAAATAATTTTTAGACGTGGAATTTTGTCACACCTTAGCATAGGCTAGATAATAAGATAACGTTAGGTAGCGCATAACAAATTCTTAGATAGGATAGAAAAAGTCAAAAAAGAGAGAAAAAATTACTTTTAGACAGGAGTAGATTAAAAATAAATAGCGGGCGTATTATAATAAATGTTTGCGTGCGAAGTTAAAAGTAAATGCGTGCGAATTTAAAAGTAGATCTAAGTACAAGTAGAAATATAAATATAAATACAAATATAAGTATAGATAATCAAATTAAACTAAATTAAAAGACAAACGATAATACAAATAAGTAGTTTAGCTTTAGATGTACATAAGAAATAGGTTTAGATTTAGAATTAGACTTAGACTCCAAGAGTATAAAAATAAGCGATAATAATAGATAAAAATCGAAGCGAATAAATAGAATTAAGATTAAGATTAAGATTTAGAAAAGTATAGAACAAGCGAACGAGATTTCAAATAGAAGATATTAGCATAATAGACAGATAGATTTTAACAATATGAATTTATGTAACTTTTTGGCATTTAATTGAAACAAATAGAGACAAATGACCTTAAAAAAAAAAAAAAAAGGATTGAGGATAGGATAGGGGATTGGATAGGATGGAGGATAGGATAGGATGGAGGATAGGATAGGCTAGAGGATAGGATAGGGTAGGGGATAACATAGGGGATTGGATAGGATAGAGGATAGGATAGGATAGAGGATAGGATAGGATAGAGGATAGGATAGGATAGGATAGGATAGAGGATAGGATAGGATAGAGGATAGGATAGGATAGAGGATAGGATAGGATAGAGGATAGGATAGGATAGAGGATAGGATAGGATAGAGGATAGGATAGGATAGAGGATAGGATAGGATAGAGGATAGGATAGGATAGAGGATAGGATAGGATAGAGGATAGGATAGGATAGAGGATAGGATATGATAGAGGATAGGATAGGATAGAGGATAGGATAGGATAGAGGATAGGATAGGATAGAGGATAGGATAGGATAGAGGATAGGATAGAAGATTGGATAGGATAGAGGATAGGATAAGATAGAGGATAGGATATGATAGAGGATAGGATAGTATAGAGGATAGGATTGGATTGAGGATAGGATAGTATAGAGGATAGGATAGCATAGAGGATGGGATAGGATAGAGGATAGGATATGATAGAGGATAGGATAGGATTGAGGATAGGATAGGATTGTGGATAGGATAGGATAGAGCATACGATAGAGGATAGGATAGGATAGGATAGAGAATAGGATAGGATACATGGTATTATAGGGTAGAGGATAGTATAGGGGATTGGATAGGATAGAGGATAGGATAGGATAGACGATAGGATAGGATAGAAGATAGGATTGGATTGAGGATAGATAGGATAGAGGATAGAATAGGATAGAGGATAGGATAGCATAGAGGATAGGATAGGATAGAGGATAGGATAGGATTGAGGATAGGATAGAGGATTTTATAGGATAGAAGATACGATATTATAGAGGAAAGCATAGGATAGAGAATAGGATACAGGATAGAGGATAGGATACAGGATAGGATAGGGTAGAGGATAGGATAGGATTGAGGATAGGATAGAATAGATGACAGGATAGGATAGAGGATAGGATACGCTAGAAGTTACGATATTATAGAGGAAAGGATAGGATAGAGAATAGGATAGGATAGAGGATAGGATAGGATAGGATAGAGGATAGGATAGGATAGAGGATAGGATAGGATAGAGGATAGGATAGGATAGAGGATAGGATAGGATAGAGGATAGGATAGGATAGAGGATAGGATAGGATAGAGGATATGATAATATAGAGGATAGGATAGGATAGAGGAGAGGATAGGAAAGAGGATAGGATAGGATAGAGGATACGATATTATAGAGGATACGATATTATAGAGGATAGGATAGGATAGAGGAGAGGATAGGAAAGAGGATAGGATAGGATAGAGGATACGATATTATAGAGGATACGATATTATAGAGGATAGGATAGGATAGATGATAGGATGGGATAGAGGATAGGATAGGATAGAGGATAGGATAGGATACAATATACGATATTATAGAGGATACGAAATTATAGAGGATAGGATAGGATAGACGATAGGATAGGATGGAGGATAGGATAGGATAGTGGATAGGATAGGATAGAGGATAGTATAGGATAGAGGATAGGATAGGATAGAGGATCGGATAGGATAGAGGATAGGATAGGATTGAGGATAGGGTAGGGGATTGGATAGCATGGAGGATAGGATAGGATGGAGGATAGGATAGGATAGAGGATAGGATAGGATAGAGGATAGGTTACGATAGAAGATACGATATTATAGAGGAAAGGATAGGATAGAGTACAGGATAGGATGGAGGATAGGATAGAGGATAGGATACGATAAGATTATAGGATAGGATAGAGGATAGGATAGGATTGAGGATAGGATAGTATATAGGATAGGATAGGATAGAGGATAGGATAGGATAGAGGATAGGATAGGATGGAGGATAGGATAGGATAGAGGATAGGATAGGAAAGAGGATAGTATAGGATAGATGATATTATAGGAAAGAGGATAGGATATTATAGAGGCTAGGATAGGATAGAGGATAACATAGGGGATTGGATAGGATAGAGGTTAGGAGACGATAGAGGATAGAATAGGGTAGAGGATAACATAGGGGATTGGATAGGATAGAGGATAGGATAGGATAGAGGATAGGATAGGATAGTGGATAGGTTACGATAGAAGATGCGATATTATAGAGGAAAGGATAGGATGGAGGATAGGATAGAGGATAGGATACGATAAGATTATAGGATAGGATAGAGGATAGGATAGGATTGAGGATAGGATAGGATAGAGGATAGGATAGGATAGTGGATAGGATAGGATAGAGGATAGGATAGGATAGAGGATAGGATAGTATAGAGGATAGGATTGGAAAGAGGATAGGATAGGATAGATGATATTATAGGAAAGAGGATAGGATATTATAGAGGCTAGGATAGGATAGAGGATAACATAGGGGATTGGATAGGATAGAGGATAGGAGACGATAGAGGATAGGATAGGATGGAGGATAGGATAGGATAGAGGATAAGATAGGATAGAGGATAGGATAGGGTAGAGGATAACATAGGGGATTGGATAGGATAGAGGATAGGATAGGATAGAGGATAGGATAGGATAGAGGATAGGATAGAGGATAGGATAGGATAGAGGATAGGATAGAGAATAGGTTAGAGGATAGGATAGGATAGAGGATAGGATAGGATAGAGGATACTATAGGATAGAGGATACGATAGGAAAGAGGATAGGATAGGAATGAGGATAGGATAGGATTGAGGATAGGATAGGGGATTGGATAGGATGGAGGATAGGATAGGATGGAGGATAGGATAGGATAGAGGATAGGATAGGATAGAGGATACTATAGGATAGAGGATAGGATAGGATAGTGGATAGGATAGGATTGAGGATTGGATGGGATAGAGGATGCGATAGGAAAGAGGATAGAATGGGATAGAGGATAGGATACGATAGAGGATAGGATAGGATAGAGGATATGATAGGATAGAGGATATGATAGGATAGATGACAGGATAGGATAGAAGATAGGATAGGATAGAGGATAGGATAGGATCGAGGATAGGATGGAATAGAGGATAGGATCGGATAGAGGGTAGGATAGGGGATTGGATAGGATTGAGGATAGGATAGGATAGAGGATTGGATAGGATAGAGGATAGGATAGGATAGAGGATAGGATAGGATAGGATAGAGGATAGGATAGGATAGAAGATAGGATACTATAGAGGATAGGATATGATAGAGGATAGGATAGGATATGAGATTGAATTGGATAAAGGATAGGATAGGATAGAGGATAGGATAGGATAGAGGATTGGATACGATAGAAGATACGATATTATAGAGGAAAGGATAGGATAGAGAATAGGATAGGATGGAGGATAGGATAGAGGATAGGATAGGATAGAGGATATGATAATATAGAGGATAGGATAGGATAGAGGAGAGGATAGGAAAGAGGATAGGATAGGATAGAGGATACGATATTATAGAGGATACGATATTATAGAGGATAGGATAGGATAGATGATAGGATGGGATAGAGGATAGGATAGGATAGAGGATAGGATAGGATACAATATAAGATATTATAGAGGATACGATATTATAGAGGATAGGATAGGATAGAGGATAGGATAGGATAGAGGATAGGATAGGATAGAGGATAGGATAGGATGGAGGATAGGATAGGATAGAGGATAGGATAGGATAGAGGATAGGATAGGATAGAGGATAGGATAGGATAGAGGATAGGATAGGATAGAGGATAGGTTAGGATAGAGGATAGGATAGGATAGAGGATAGGATAGGATAGAGGATAGGATAGGATAGAGGATAGGATAGGATAGAGGATAGGATGGGATAGAGGTTAGGATAGGATAGAGGATAGGGTAAGATAGAGGATAGGATAGGATAGACGATATGATAATATAGAGGATAGGATAGGATAGAGGATAGGATAGGATAGAGGATAGGATAGGATAGAGGATAGGATAGGATAGGATAGAGGATAGGATAGGATAGAGGATAGGATAGGATAGAGGATAGGATATGATAGAGGATAGGATAGGATAGAGGATAGGATAGTATAGAGGATAGGATAGGATAGAGGATAGGTTAGGATAGAGGATAACATAGGGATTGGATAGGACAGAGGATAGGAGACGACAGAGGATAGGATAGGATGGAGGATAGGATAGGATAGGATAGGATAGAGGATATGATAATATAGAGGATAGGATAGGATTGAGGATATTATAGGATTGAGGATAGAATAGGATTGAGGATAGGATGAGAGCAAAGTGAACTACCAAGGAGTAAGGTGCTAAGAGTCAAAAGTTTCAGTAAATTCAGTCTGAATGCGCGAAGTTTTTGAGATTAAAACTAGCATAGGGAGAGAAAAAGAAAGTTTTAACGTGCGATTATGGAGTACGAGGAACTTTAAAGTGATAAAAACGCGATCAATCCGTAGGATAAACGAGATTCGGAAGAGTTCGTTAAAATCTAACAGGAAATAAGGGAAAATTAGGAGTATAATAGACTTACTAGACACTTTTTGATAAAACAAAAGTAAAAAGAACCGAAATAAAGGAACAGTTGCATATAAAAGTGAAAAAAAAAAGAAGTGAAAAAGATCAATTAACACTTTGAATTGGACTAAATTAAAGTTGAACGGGCTGTGTAGTTTTGCTTAATTAATTAATTAATTGTTCGATTAAATAATTGAGTGACCGATTTTTGGACTTTTTACAAAAATTTTGAATCCGCGAAAAGTGTGTGAGAACTCTGAGAAAACAAAGGATACGTCGCGAGGGGTCGGTACGAACACCAGGCCAAACACCTACGAGAAGGTAGGAAAGTGTTTACCCTATATAAAAAGGGTTAGGCATGTGATTCGCGTAACGGATTCCTGAATTTTCTCCGATCTGAATGAAAATTTATATCCGGGCTTTATAAGGAAGGACCAGCAGAATAGGGGAAATTGGGAGATATTTCTCCCGGGTGGGAACAATTTTTCGATTCACCCCTCCCTTTTCGAGATACGGTCGACAAAAAGCCTGGGTATAGAGATAGGAAAAAAAGCGATAAGTGAAAGTTGGTGAGGGCCTCGAGACCTTTAAAACGAGCCCAAGAACGGCCAAATCGGATAAAGTAGATTTTTAGACTATACCGGGTGGCGAAAAGTTTTCGAACATTTTTGGAAAAAGCAAGCACGTGTAGCCCTTCTAAACTAAATTTCGGAAAAGTAGGGTGGGGTGGGGTTCGGAGAAACCCCGTGGTGCAAAAAAATCCGCGAATTCGCATTTTTTCGCCAAAAACCGGCTTTTACGAGGAGAAGGAGACTTTTCTCGCGAAAACACAGAATAGGCCGGCGACCAGATACCCGGTAGACTATACAAAGAAGACATAAAAAAGAGAGGTTGATTAGGGAAAAATACGTACTTCCCTCTTGGCGGATACGCCAAAAGGGACGTGGGAGGTGTTCTCTGCGAGTTTTTTAGGGAGCCCTCGGTCTTAAAGTATTGTACCCGGTATATAGCACGGCGTAGAGTCGCAGAAAAGCGAGAGATAAAACTTAATAATAATAGCGAGAAATAATTTTTAGACGTGGAATTTTGTCACACCTTAGCATAGGCTAGATAATAAGATAACGTTAGGTAGCGCATAACAAATTCTTAGATAGGATAGAAAAAGTCAAAAAAGAGAGAAAAAATTACTTTTAGACAGGAGTAGATTAAAAATAAATAGCGGGCGTATTATAATAAATGTTTGCGTGCGAAGTTAAAAGTAAATGCGTGCGAATTTAAAAGTAGATCTAAGTACAAGTAGAAATATAAATATAAATACAAATATAAGTATAGATAATCAAATTAAACTAAATTAAAAGACAAACGATAATACAAATAAGTAGTTTAGCTTTAGACGTACATAAGAAATAGGTTTAGATTTAGAATTAGACTTAGACTCCAAGAGTATAAAAATAAGCGATAATAATAGATAAAAATCGAAGCGAATAAATAGAATTAAGATTAAGATTAAGATTTAGAAAAGTATAGAACAAGCGAACGAGATTTCAAATAGAAGATATTAGCATAATAGACAGATAGATTTTAACAATATGAATTTATGTAACTTTTTGGCATTTAATTGAAACAAATAGAGACAAATGACCTTAAAAAAAAAAAAAAAAAGGATTGAGGATAGGATAGGGGATTGGATAGGATGGAGGATAGGATAGGATGGAGGATAGGATAGGCTAGAGGATAGGATAGGGTAGGGGATAACATAGGGGATTGGATAGGATAGAGGATAGGATAGGATAGAGGATAGGATAGGATAGAGGATAGGATAGGATAGAGGATAGGATAGGATAGGATAGGATAGAGGATAGGATAGGATAGAGGATAGGATAGGATAGAGGATAGGATAGGATAGAGGATAGGATAGGATAGAGGATAGGATAGGATAGAGGATAGGATAGGATAGAGGATAGGATAGGATAGAGGATAGGATAGGATAGAGGATAGGATAGGATAGAGGATAGGATAGGATAGAGGATAGGATATGATAGAGGATAGGATAGGATAGAGGATAGGATAGGATAGAGGATAGGATAGGATAGAGGATAGGATAGGATAGAGGATAGGATAGAAGATTGGATAGGATAGAGGATAGGATAAGATAGAGGATAGGATATGATAGAGGATAGGATAGTATAGAGGATAGGATTGGATTGAGGATAGGATAGTATAGAGGATAGGATAGCATAGAGGATGGGATAGGATAGAGGATAGGATATGATAGAGGATAGGATAGGATTGAGGATAGGATAGGATTGTGGATAGGATAGGATAGAGCATACGATAGAGGATAGGATAGGATAGGATAGAGAATAGGATAGGATACATGGTATTATAGGGTAGAGGATAGTATAGGGGATTGGATAGGATAGAGGATAGGATAGGATAGACGATAGGATAGGATAGAAGATAGGATTGGATTGAGGATAGATAGGATAGAGGATAGAATAGGATAGAGGATAGGATAGCATAGAGGATAGGATAGGATAGAGGATAGGATAGGATTGAGGATAGGATAGAGGATTTTATAGGATAGAAGATACGATATTATAGAGGAAAGCATAGGATAGAGAATAGGATACAGGATAGAGGATAGGATACAGGATAGGATAGGGTAGAGGATAGGATAGGATTGAGGATAGGATAGAATAGATGACAGGATAGGATAGAGGATAGGATACGCTAGAAGTTACGATATTATAGAGGAAAGGATAGGATAGAGAATAGGATAGGATAGAGGATAGGATAGGATAGGATAGAGGATAGGATAGGATAGAGGATAGGATAGGATAGAGGATAGGATAGGATAGAGGATAGGATAGGATAGAGGATAGGATAGGGTAGAGGATATGATAATATAGAGGATAGGATAGGATAGAGGAGAGGATAGGAAAGAGGATAGGATAGGATAGAGGATACGATATTATAGAGGATACGATATTATAGAGGATAGGATAGGATAGAGGAGAGGATAGGAAAGAGGATAGGATAGGATAGAGGATACGATATTATAGAGGATACGATATTATAGAGGATAGGATAGGATAGATGATAGGATGGGATAGAGGATAGGATAGGATAGAGGATAGGATAGGATACAATATACGATATTATAGAGGATACGAAATTATAGAGGATAGGATAGGATAGACGATAGGATAGGATGGAGGATAGGATAGGATAGTGGATAGGATAGGATAGAGGATAGTATAGGATAGAGGATAGGATAGGATAGAGGATCGGATAGGATAGAGGATAGGATAGGATTGAGGATAGGGTAGGGGATTGGATAGCATGGAGGATAGGATAGGATGGAGGATAGGATAGGATAGAGGATAGGATAGGATAGAGGATAGGTTACGATAGAAGATACGATATTATAGAGGAAAGGATAGGATAGAGTACAGGATAGGATGGAGGATAGGATAGAGGATAGGATACGATAAGATTATAGGATAGGATAGAGGATAGGATAGGATTGAGGATAGGATAGTATATAGGATAGGATAGGATAGAGGATAGGATAGGATAGAGGATAGGATAGGATGGAGGATAGGATAGGATAGAGGATAGGATAGGAAAGAGGATAGTATAGGATAGATGATATTATAGGAAAGAGGATAGGATATTATAGAGGCTAGGATAGGATAGAGGATAACATAGGGGATTGGATAGGATAGAGGTTAGGAGACGATAGAGGATAGAATAGGGTAGAGGATAACATAGGGGATTGGATAGGATAGAGGATAGGATAGGATAGAGGATAGAATAGGATAGAGGATAACATAGGGGATTGGATAGGACAGAGGATAGGAGACGATAGAGGATAGGATAGGATAGAGGATAGGATAGGATAGAGGATAGGATAGGATAGAGGATATGATAATATAGAGGATAGGATAGGATAGAGGAGAGGATAGGAAAGAGGATAGGATAGGATAGAGGATACGATATTATAGAGGATACGATATTATAGAGGATAGGATAGGATAGATGATAGGATGGGATAGAGGATAGGATAGGATAGAGGATAGGATACGATACAATATACGATATTATAGAGGATACGATATTATAGAGGATAGGATAGGATAGACGATAGGATAGGATGGAGGATAGGATAGGATAGAGGATAGGATAGGATAGAGGATAGGATAGGATAGAGGATATGATAATATAGAGGATAGGATAGGATAGAGGAGAGGATAGGAAAGAGGATAGGATAGGATAGAGGATACGATATTATAGAGGATACGATATTATAGAGGATAGGATAGGATAGATGATAGGATGGGATAGAGGATAGGATAGGATAGAGGATAGGATAGGATACAATATACGATATTATAGAGGATACGATATTATAGAGGATAGGATAGGATAGACGATAGGATAGGATGGAGGATAGGATAGGATAGTGGATAGGATAGGATAGAGGATAGTATAGGATAGAGGATAGGATAGGATAGAGGATCGGATAGGATAGAGGATAGGATAGGATTGAGGATAGGGTAGGGGATTGGATAGCATGGAGGATAGGATAGGATGGAGGATAGGATAGCATAGAGGATAGGATAGGATAGAGGATAGGTTACGATAGAAGATACGATATTATAGAGGAAAGGATAGGATAGAGTACAGGATAGGATGGAGGATAGGATAGAGGATAGGATACGATAAGATTATAGGATAGGATAGAGGATAGGATAGGATTGAGGATAGGATAGTATATAGGATAGGATAGGATAGAGGATAGGATAGGATAGAGGATAGGATAGGATAGAGGATAGGATAGGATAGAGGATAGGATAGGAAAGAGGATAGTATAGGATAGATGATATTATAGGAAAGAGGATAGGATATTATAGAGGCTAGGATAGGATAGAGGATAACATAGGGGATTGGATAGGATAGAGGATAGGAGACGATAGAGGATAGGATAGGATGGAGGATAGGATAGGATAGAGGATAAGATAGGATAGAGGATAGAATAGGGTAGAGGATAACATAGGGGATTGGATAGGATAGAGGATAGGATAGGATAGAGAATAGGATAGGAAAGAGGATAGGATAGGATAGAGGATACGATATTATAGAGGATACGATATTATAGAGGATAGGATAGGATACAATATACGATATTATAGAGAATACGATATTATAGAGGATAGGATAGGATAGACGATAGGATAGGATAGAGGATAGGATAGGATAGAGGATAGGATAGTATAGAGGATAGGATAGGGTAGAGGATAACATAGGGGATTGGATAGGATAGAGGACAGGATAGGATAGATGATAGGATAGGATAGAGGATAGGATAGGATAGAGGATAGGATAGGATTGAGGATAGGATAGGATAGAGGATAGGATAGGATAGAGGATAGGATAGGATAGAGGATAGGATAGGATAGAATTGAGGATAGGATAGGATTTAGGATAGGATAGAGGATAGGATAGGATAGAGGATAGGATAGGATAGAGGATAGGATAGGATAGAGGATAGGATAGGATAGAGGATAGGATAGGATAGAGGATAGGATAGGATAGAGGATTGGATAGGATAGAGGATAGGATTGGATAGAGGATAGGATAGGATAGAGGATAGGATAGGATAGAGGATAGGATAGGATAGAGGATAGGATAGGATTGAGGATAGGATAGGATTGAGGATAGGATAGGATTGAGGATAGGATAGGGGATTGGATAGGATGGAGGATAGGATAGGATGGAGGATAGGATAGGATAGAGGATAGGATAGGGTAGGGGATAACATAGGGGATTGGATAGGATAGAGGATAGGATAGGATAGAGGATAGGATAGGATAGAGGATAGGATAGGATAGGATAGGATAGAGGATAGGATAGGATAGAGGATAGGATAGGATAGAGGATGGGATAGGATAGAGGATAGGATAGGATAGAGGATAGGATAGGATAGAGGATAGGATAGGATAGAGGATAGGATAGGATAGAGGATAGGATAGGATAGAGGATACGATAGGATAGAGGATAGGATAGGATAGAGGATAGGATAGGATAGAGGATAGGATAGGATAGAGGATAGGATAGGATAGAGGATAGGACAGGATAGAGAATACTATAGGATAGAGGATACGATAGGATTGAGGATAGGATAGGAATGAGGATAGGATAGGATTGAGGATAGGATAGGGGATTGAATAGGATGGAGGATAGGATAGGATGGAGGATAGGATAGGATAGAGGATAGGATAGTATTGAGGATACTATAGGATAGATTATAGGATAGGATAGTGGATAGGATAGGATTGAGGATTGGATGGGATAGGAAAGAGGATAGAATGGGATAGAGGATAGGATAGGATAGCGGATAGGATAGGATAGAGGATATGATAGGATAGAGGATATGATAGGATAGAGGATAGGATATTATAGAGGATAGGATAGGATAGAGGATAGGATAGGATCGAGGATAGGATGGAATAGAGGATAGGATCGGATAGAGGGTAGGGTAGGGGATTGGATAGGATTGACGATAGGATAGGATAGAGGATGGGATAGGGGATTGATAGGATAGAGATTAGGATGGGATAGAGGATATTATAGGATAGAGGATTGGATAGGATAGAGGATAGGATAGGATAGAGGATAGGATAGGATAGAGGATAGGATAGGATAGAGGATAGGATGGGATAGAGGATAGGATAGGATAGAGGATAGGATAGGATAGAGGATTGGATAGGATAGAGGATAGGATTGGATAGAGGATAGGATAGGATAGAGGATAGGATAGGATAGAGGATAGGATAGGATAGAGGATAGGATAGGATTGAGGATAGGATAGGATTGAGGATAGGATAGGATTGAGGATAGGATAGGGGATTGGATAGGATGGAGGATAGGATAGGATGGAGGATAGGATAGGATAGAGGATAGGATAGGGTAGGGGATAACATAGGGGATTGGATAGGATAGAGGATAGGATAGGATAGAGGATAGGATAGGATAGAGGATAGGATAGGATAGGATAGGATAGGATAGGATAGGATAGAGGATAGGATAGGATAGAGGATAGGATAGAGGATAGGATAGGATAGAGGATAGGATAGGATAGAGGATAGGATAGGATAGAGGATAGGATAGGATAGAGGATAGGATAGGATAGAGGATAGGATAGGATAGAGGATAGGATAGGATAGAGGATAGGATAGGATAGAGGATAGGATAGGATAGAGGATAGGATAGGATAGAGGATAGGATAGGATAGAGGATAGGATAGGATAGAGGATAGGATAGGATAGAGGATAGGATAGGATAGAGGATAGGATAGGATAGAGGATAGGATAGAGGATAGGATAGGATAGAGGATAGGATAGGATAGAGGATAGGATAGGATAGAGGATAGGATAGGATAGAGGATAGGATAGGATAGAGGATAGGATAGGATAGAGGATAGGATAGGATAGAGGATAGGATAGGATAGAGGATAGGATAGGATAGAGGATAGGATAAAATAGAGGATAGGATAGGATAGAGGATAGGATAGGATAGAGGATAGGATAGGATAGAGGATAGGATAGGATAGAGGATAGGATAGGATAGAGGATAGGATAGGATAGAGGATAGGATAGGATAGAGGATAGGATAGGATAGAGGATAGGATGGGATAGAGGTTAGGATAGGATAGTGGATAGGGTAAGATAGAGGATAGGATAGGGACGATATGATAATATAGAGGATAGGATAGGATAGAGGATAGGATAGGATAGAGGATAGGATAGGATAGGATAGAGGATAGGATAGGATAGAGGATAGGATAGGATAGAGGATAGGATATGATAGAGGATAGGATAGGATAGAGGATAGGATAGTATAGAGGATAGGATAGGATAGAGGATAGGTTAGGATAGAGGATAGGATAGGATAGAGGATAGGATAGGATAGAGGATAGGATAGGATAGAGGATTGGATAGGATAGAGGATAGGATTGGATAGAGGATAGGATAGGATAGAGGATAGGATAGGATAGAGGATAGGATAGGATAGAGGATAGGATAGGATTGAGGATAGGATAGGATTGAGGATAGGATAGGATTGAGGATAGGATAGGGGATTGGATAGGATGGAGGATAGGATAGGATGGAGGATAGGATAGGATAGAGGATAGGATAGGGTAGGGAATAACATAGGGGATTGGATAGGATAGAGGATAGGATAGGATAGAGGATAGGATAGGATAGAGGATAGGATAGGATAGAGGATAGGATAGGATAGAGGATAGGATAGGATAGAGGATAGGGTAGGATAGAGGATAGGATAGGATAGAGGATAGGATAGGATAGAGGATAGGATAGGATAGAGGATAGGATAGGATAGAGGATAGGATAGGATAGAGGATACGATAGGATAGAGGATAGGATAGGATAGAGGATAGGATAGGATAGAGGATAGGATAGGATAGAGGATAGGATAGGATAGAGGATAGGATAGGATAGAGGATAGGATAGGATAGAGGATAGGATAGGATAGGATAGAGGATAGGATAGGATAGGATTGAGGATAGGATAGGATTGAGGATAGTATAGGATAGAGGATAGGATAGGATAGAAGATACTATAGGATAGAGGATACGATAGGATTGAGGATAGGATAGGATAGAGGATAGGATAGGATAGAGGATGGGATAGGATTGAGGATAGGATAGGATAGAGGATAGGATAGGATAGAGGATAGGATAGGATAGGATAGAGGATAGGATAGGATAGAAGATAGGATAGGATAGGATAGAGGATAGGATAGGATAGAAGATAGGATACTATAGAGGATAGGATATGATAGAGGATAGGATAGGATATGAGATTGAATTGGATAAAGGATAGGATAGGATAGAGGATAGGATAGGATAGAGGATTGGATACGATAGAAGATACGATATTATAGAGGAAAGGATAGGATAGAGAATAGGATAGGATGGAGGATAGGATAGAGGATAGGATAGGATAGAGGATATGATAATATAGAGGATAGGTTAGGATAGAGGAGAGGATAGGAAACAGGATAGGATAGGATAGAGGATACGATATTATAGAGGATACGATATTATAGAGGATAGGATAGGATAGATGATAGGATGGGATAGAGGATAGGATAGGATAGAGTATAGGATAGGATAGAGGATAGGATAGGATAGAGGATAGGATAGGATAGAGGATAGGATAGGATAGAGGATAGGATAGGATAGAGGATAGGATAGGATAGAGGATAGGATAGGATAGAGGATAGGATAGGATAGAGGATAGGATAGGATAGAGGATAGGATAGGATAGAGGATAGGATAGGATAGAGGATAGGATAGGATAGGATTGAGGATAGGATAGGATTGAGGATAGTATAGGATAGAGGATAGGATAGGATAGAAGATACTATAGGATAGAGGATACGATAGGATTGAGGATAGGATAGAAATGAGGATAGGATAGGATTGAGGATAGGATAGGGGATTGGATAGGATTGAGGATAGGATAGGATAGAGGATGGGATAGGATTGAGGATAGGATAGGATAGAGGATGGGATAGGATTGAGGATAGGATAGGATAGAGTATAGAGTAGGATAGAGGATAGGATAGGATAGAGGATAGGATAGGATAGAGGATAACATAGGGGATTGGATAGGATAGAGGATAGGAGACGATAGAGGATAGGATAGGATTGGTGATAGGATAGGATACAGGATACAATATTAAATAGGATAGAGGATAGAATAGGATAGAGGATAGGATAGGATAGAGGATAGGATAGGATAGAGGATAGGATGGGATTGACGAGAGGATAGGATAGGATAGAGGATATTATAGTATAGAGGATAGGATACGATAGAGGATAGGATAGGATAGAGGATATGATAGGATAGAGGATATGATAGGATAGAGGATAGGATAGGATAGAGGATAGGATAGGATAGAGGATAGGATAGGATCGAGGATAGGATGGAATAGAGGATAGGTTCGGATAGAGGGTAGGATAGGGGATTGGATAGGATTGAGGATAGGATAGGATAGAGGATGGGATAGAATTGAGGATAGGATAGGATAGAGGATAGAGGATAGGATAGGATAGAGGATAGGATAGGATAGGATAGAGGATAGGATAGGATAGAAGATAGGATAGGATAGGATAGGATACAGGATAGGATAGGATACAGGATAGGATAGGATAGAGGATAAGATTGGATGGATTATAGGATACGATAGTGGATAGGATAGAATAGTGGATAGGATAGGATAGAGGATAGGATAGGATAGAGGATAGGTTAGGATAGAGGATAGGATAGGATAGAAGATAGGATAGGATAGAGGATAGGATAGGATAGGATAGGATAGAGGATAGGATAGGGGATTGGATAGGATAGAGGATAGGATAAGTAAGAGGATAGGATAGGATAGGATAGGATAGAGGATACGATAGGGGATTGGATAGGATAGAGGATAGGATAAGTAAGAGGATAGGATAGGATAGAGGATAGGATAGAGGAAAGGATAGGATTGAGGATGGGATAGGATAGAGGATAGGATATGATAGAGAATAGGATAGGATAGAGGATAGGATAGGATAGAGGAGAGGATTGGATAGAGGATCGGATAGGAGAGAGGATAAGATTGGATAGAGGATAGTATAGGATAGAGGATAGGATAGGATAGAGGATAGGATATGATAGAGGATAGGATAGGATATGAGATTGGATAGGATGGTGGATAGGATAGGATAGAGGATAGGATAGAGGATAGGATACGATAGAGGATAGGATATGATAGAGGATAGGATAGAATATGAGATTGGATAGGATAGAGGATAGGATAGGATAGAGGATAGGATAGAGGATAGGATACTATAAGAGGATAGGATATGATAGAGGATAGGATAGGATAGTGGATAGGATACGATAGAGGATATTATAGGATAGAGGATAGGATAGGATTGAGGATAGGATTGGATAGACGAAAGGATAGGGGATTCGACAGGATAAAGGATAGGATAGGATAGAGGATAGGATAGGATAGAGGATAGGATATGATAGAGGATAGGATAGGATTGAGGATAGGATAGGGGATTCGACAGGATAAAGGATAGGAGAGGATAGAGGATAGGATAGGATAGAGGATAGGATATGATAGAGGATAGGATAGGATTGAGGATAGGATAGGATACATGGTATTATAGGGTAGAGGATAGAATAGGATAGAGGATAGGATAGGGGATTGGATAGGATAGAGGATAGGATAAGTAAGAGGATAGGATAGGATAGAGGATAGTATAGACGAAAGGATAGGATTGATGATGGGATAGGATAGAGGATAGGATAGGATAGAGGATAGGATAGGATAGAGGATAGGATAGGATAGAGGATAGGATATTATAGCAGATAGGATAGGATAGAGGATAGGATAGGATAGAGGATAGGATAAGTAAGAGGATAGGATAGGATAGAGGATAGGATAGGATAGAGGATAGGATAGGATAGAGGATAGGATAGGATAGAGGATAGGATAGGATAGAGGATAGGATAGGATAGAGGATAGGATAGGATAGAGGATAGGATAGGATAGAGGATAGGATAGGATAGAGGATAGGATAGGATAGGATAGGATAGAGGATAGGGTAGGGGATTGGATATGATAGAGGATAGGATAAGTAAGAGGAGAGGATAGGATAGAGAATAGGATAGAGGAAAGGATAGGATTGAGGATGGGATAGGATAGAGGATAGGATATGATAGAGAATAGGATAGGATAGAGGATAGGATAGGATAGAGGATAAGATTGGATAGATTATAGGATACGATAGTGGATAGGATAGAATAGTGGATAGGATAGGATAGAGGATAGGATAGGATAGAGGATAGGTTAGGATAGAGGATAGGATAGGATAGAAGATAGGATAGGATAGAGGATAGGATAGGATAGGATAGGATAGAGGATAGGATAGGGGATTGGATAGGATAGAGGATAGGATAAGTAAGAGGATAGGATAGGATAGGATAGGATAGAGGATAGGATAGGGGATTGGATAGGATAGAGGATAGGATAAGTAAGAGGATAGGATAGGATAGAGGATAGGATAGAGGAAAGGATAGGATTGAGGATGGGATAGGATAGAGGATAGGATATGATAGAGAATAGGATAGGATAGAGGATAGGATAGGATAGAGGAGAGGATTGGATAGAGGATCGGATAGGAAAGAGGATAAGATTGGATAGAGGATAGTATAGGATAGAGGATAGGATAGGATAGAGGATAGGATATGATAGAGGATAGGATAGGATATGAGATTGGATAGGATGATGGATAGGATAGGATAGAGGATAGGATAGAGGATAGGATACGATAGAGGATAGGATATGATAGAGGATAGGATAGAATATGAGATTGGATAGGATAGAGGATAGGATAGGATAGAGGATAGGATAGAGGATAGGATACTATAAGAGGATAGGATATGATAGAGGATAGGATAGGATAGTGGATAGGATACGATAGAGGATATTATAGGATAGAGGATAGGATAGGATTGAGGATAGGATTGAATAGACGAAAGGATAGGGGATTCGACAGGATAAAGGATAGGATAGGATAGAGGATAGGATAGGATAGAGGATAGGATATGATAGAGGATAGGATAGGATAGGATAGGATAGAGGATAGGGTAGGGGATTGGATATGATAGAGGATAGGATAAGTAAGAGGAGAGGATAGGATAGAGAATAGGATAGAGGAAAGGATAGGATTGAGGATGGGATAGGATAGAGGATAGGATATGATAGAGAATAGGATAGGATAGAGGATAGGATAGGGGATTCGACAGGATAAAGGATAGGAGAGGATAGAGGATAGGATAGGATAGGATAGAGGATAGGATAGGGGATTGGATAGGATAGAGGATAGGATAAGTAAGAGGATAGGATAGGATAGGATAGGATAGAGGATAGGATAGGGGATTGGATAGGATAGAGGATAGGATAAGTAAGAGGATAGGATAGGATAGAGGATAGGATAGAGGAAAGGATAGGATTGAGGATGGGATAGGATAGAGGATAGGATATGATAGAGAATAGGATGGGATAGAGGATAGGATAGGATAGAGGAGAGGATTGGATAGAGGATCGGATAGGAAAGAGGATAAGATTGGATAGAGGATAGTATAGGATAGAGGATAGGATAGGATAGAGGATAGGATATGATAGAGGATAGGATAGGATATGAGATTGGATAGGATGATGGATAGGATAGGATAGAGGATAGGATAGAGGATAGGATACGATAGAGGATAGGATATGATAGAGGATAGGGTAGAATATGAGATTGGATAGGATAGAGGATAGGATAGGATAGAGGATAGGATAGAGGATAGGATACTATAAGAGGATAGGATATGATAGAGGATAGGATAGGATAGTGGATAGGATACGATAGAGGATATTATAGGATAGAGGATAGGATAGGATTGAGGATAGGATTGAATAGACGAAAGGATAGGGGATTCGACAGGATAAAGGATAGGATAGGATAGAGGATAGGATAGGATAGAGGATAGGATAGGATAGGATAGGATAGAGGATAGGATAGGGGATTGGATAGGATAGAGGATAGGATAAGTAAGAGGATAGGATAGGATAGGATAGGATAGAGGATAGGATAGGGGATTGGATAGGATAGAGGATAGGATAAGTAAGAGGATAGGATAGGATAGAGGATAGGATAGAGGAAAGGATAGGATTGAGGATGGGATAGGATAGAGGATAGGATATGATAGAGAATAGGATAGGATAGAGGATAGGATAGGATAGAGGAGAGGATTGGATAGAGGATCGGATAGGAAAGAGGATAAGATTGGATAGAGGATAGTATAGGATAGAGGATAGGATAGGATAGAGGATAGGATATGATAGAGGATAGGATAGGATATGAGATTGGATAGGATGATGGATAGGATAGGATAGAGGATAGGATAGAGGATAGGATACGATAGAGGATAGGATATGATAGAGGATAGGATAGAATATGAGATTGGATAGGATAGAGGATAGGATAGGATAGAGGATAGGATAGAGGATAGGATACTATAAGAGGATAGGATATGATAGAGGATAGGATAGGATAGTGGATAGGATACGATAGAGGATATTATAGGATAGAGGATAGGATAGGATTGAGGATAGGATTGAATAGACGAAAGGATAGGGGATTCGACAGGATAAAGGATAGGATAGGATAGAGGATAGGATAGGATAGAGGATAGGATATGATAGAGGATAGGATAGGATTGAGGATAGGATAGGGGATTCGACAGGATAAAGGATAGGAGAGGATAGAGGATAGGATAGGATAGAGGATAGGATATGATAGAGGATAGGATAGGATTGAGGATAGGATAGGATAGTGGATAGGATAGGATAGGGCATACGATAGAGGATAGGATAGGATAGGATACAATGTATTATAGGGTAGAGGATAGGATAGGATAGAGGATAGGATAGGGGATTATATAGGGGATTGGATAGGATAGAGGTTAGGATATGATAGAGGATAGGTTAGGATTGAGGATAGGATAGGAATGAGGATAGGATAGGATTGAGGATAGTATAGGGGATTGGATAGGATGGAGGATAGGATAGGATTGAGGATAGTATAGGGGATTGGATAGGATGGAGGATAGGATAGGATGGAGGATAGGATAGGATGGAGGATATTATAATATAGAGGATAGGATAGGATAGTGGATAGGATGCGATAGAGGATATTATAGGATAGAGGATAGGATAGGATTGAGGATAGGATTGGATAGAGGATAGGATAGGATAGAGGATAGGATAGGAATGAGGATAGGATAGGATTGAGGATAGTATAGGGGATTGGATAGGATGGAGGATAGGATAGGATGGAGGATAGGATAGGATGGAGGATATTATAGGATAGAGGATAGGATAGGATAGTGGATAGGATACGATAGAAGATAGGATAGAGGATTGGATAGGATACAGGATAGGATAGGATAGAGGATTGGATAGGATACAGGATAGGATAGGATAGAGGATAGTATAGGATTGAGGATAGGATAGGATAGAGGATAGGATTTGATAGAGGAGAGGATAGGATAGAGGATAGGACATGATTGAGGATAGGATAGAGGATTGGAGAGGATAGAAGATAGTATAGAGGATTGGATAGGATAGAGGATAGGATAGGATAGAGGATAGGATAGGATTGAGGATAGGATAGGATTGAGGATAGGTTAGGATAGAGGATAGCATAGGGTAGAGGATTGGATGGGATCGAGGATAGGATAGGATTGAGGAGAGGATAGGATTGAGGATAGGATAGGATAGAGGATAGGATAGGAATGAGGATAGGATAGGATTGAGGATAGTATAGGGCATTGGATAGGATGGAGGATAGGATAGGATGGAGGATAGGATAGGATGGAGGATATTATAGGATAGAGGATAGGATAGGATAGTGGATAGGATACGATAGAGGATATTATAGGATAGAGGATAGGATAGGATTGAGGATAGGATTGGATAGAGGATAGGATAGAGGATAGGATAGAGGATAGGATAGAGGATAGGATAGAGGATAGGATAGAGGATAGGATAGGATAGGATAGAGGATATTATGGGATAGAGGATAGGATAGAATTGAGGATAGGATTGGATAGAGGATAGGATAGGATAGAGAATTGGATAGGATAGAGGATAGGATAGGATAGAGAATTGGATAGGATAGAGGATAGACGATATTATAGGATAGAGGATAGGATAGGATAGAGGATAGGATAGGGGATTGATAGGATGGAGATTAGGATAGGATAGAGAATATTATAGGATAGAGGATAGGATAGGAGAGAGGATAGGATAGGATAGATGATAGGATAGGATAGAGGATAGGATAGGATAGAGTATAGGATAGGGTAGAGGATTGGATACGATAGATTATAGGATAGGATAGAGGATAGGATATGATAGAGGATAGGATAGGATATGATAGAGGATAGGATAGGATTGAGGATAGAATAGGATAGTGGATAGGATAGGATAGAGCATACGGTAGAGGATCGGATAGGATAGCATAGAGAATAGGATAGGATACATGGTATTATAGGGTAGAGGATAGGATAGGGTAGAGGATAGGATAGTGTAGAGGATAGGATAGGGGATTGGAGAGGATAGGATAGAGGATATTATAGGATAGAGGATAGGATAGGATAGAGGATAGGATAGGATAGAGGATAGGATAGGATAGAGGATAGGATTGGATAGAGGATAGGATAGAGGAAAGGATAGGATAGAGGATAGGATAGGATAGATGATAGGATAGAGGAAAGGATAGGATAGAGGATAGGATACGATAGAACATACGATATTATAGAAAAAAGGATACGATAGAGGATAGGATAGGATAGAGGATAGGATATGGGATTGCCTAGGATAGAGGATAGGATAAGTAAGAGGATAGGATAGGGGATAGGATAGGATAGAGGATAGGATAGGATATATGACAGGATAGCATAGGTGATAACATAGGATAGAGAATAGGATAGGATAGAGGATAGGATAGGATAGGATAGAGGATAGGATAGGATAGAGGATAGGATATAATGGAGGATAGGATTAGTAAGAGCATAGGATAGGATAGAGGATAGGATAGAATAGAGGATAGGATAGGATAGAGGATAGGATAGGACAGAGGATAAGATTGGATAGAGGATAGGATAGGATAGGGGATAGGATAGGATAGAGGATAGGATAGGATATATGACAGGATAGCATAGGTGATAACATAGGATAGAGGATAGGATAGGATAGAGGATAGGATTGGATAGAGGATAGGATAGGATAGAGGATAGGATAGTATAGAGGATAGGTTAGGATAGAGGATAGGATAGGATAGCAGATAGGATAGGATAGAGTATAGGATAGGATAGAGGATAGGATAGGATAGTTGATAGGATCGGATAGAGTATACGATAGATTATATGATAGGATAGAGAATAGGATAGGATACATGGTATTATAGGGTAGAGGATAGAATAGGATAGAGGATAGGATAGGGGATTGGATAGGATAGAGGATAGGATAAGTAAGAGGATAGGATAGGATAGAGGATAGTATAGACGAAAGGATAGGATTGATGATGGGATAGGATAGAGGATAGGATAGGATAGAGGATAGGATAGGATAGAGGATAGGATAGGATAGAGGATAGGATAGGATAGCAGATAGGATAGGATAGAGGATAGGATAGGATAGAGGATAGGATAAGTAAGAGGAGAGGATAGGATAGAGAATAGGATAGAGGAAAGGATAGGATTGAGGATGGGATAGGATAGAGGATAGGATAGGATAGAGGATAGGATAGGATAGAGGATAGGATAGGATAGAGGATAGGATATGATAGAGGATAGGATAGGATAGGATAGGATAGAGGATAGGATAGGGGATTGGATATGATAGAGGATAGGATAAGTAAGAGGAGAGGATAGGATAGAGAATAGGATAGAGGAAAGGATAGGATTGAGGATGGGATAGGATAGAGGATAGGATATGGTAGAGAATAGGATAGGATAGAGGATATTATAGGATAGAGGATAAGATTGGATAGATTATAGGATACGATAGTGGATAGGATAGAATAGTGGATAGGATAGGATAGAGGATAGGATAGGATAGAGGATAGGTTAGGATAGAGGATAGGATAGGATAGAAGATAGGATAGGATAGAGGATAGGATAGGATAGGATAGGATAGAGGATAGGATAGGGGATTGGATAGGATAGAGGATAGGATAAGTAAGAGGATAGGATAGGATAGGATAGGATAGAGGATAGGATAGGATAGAGGATAGGATTGGATAGAGGATAGTATATGATAGAGGATAGGATAGAATAGAGGATAGGATAGGATAGAGGATAGGATAGGATAGAGGATAGGATAGGATAGAGGATAGGATAGGATAGAGGATAGGATATAATGGAGGATAGGATTAGTAAGAGCATAGGATAGGATAGAGGATAGGATAGAATAGAGGATAGGATAGGATATATGATAGGATAGGATAGGTGATAAGATAGGATAGAGGATAGGATAGGATAGAGGATAGGATTGGATAGAGGATAGGATAGGATAGAGGATAGGATAGTATAGAGGATAGGTTAGGATAGAGGATAGGATAGGATAGCAGATAGGATAGCATAGAGTATAGGATAGGATAGAGGATAGGATAGGATAGTTGATAGGATAGGATAGAGTATACGATAGAGGATAGGATAGGATAGAGAATAGGATAGGATACATGGTATTATAGGGTAGAGGATAGAATAGGATAGAGGATAGGATAGGGGATTGGATAGGATAGAGGATATGATAAGTAAGAGGATAGGATAGGATAGAGGATAGTATAGACGAAAGGATAGGATTGATGATGTGATAGGATAGAGGATAGGATAGGATAGTTGATAGGATAGGATAGAGTATACGATAGAGGATAGGATAGGATAGAGAATAGGATAGGATACATGGTATTATAGGGTAGAGGATAGAATAGGATAGAGGATAGGATAGGATAGAGGATAGGATAGGATAGAGGATATGATAGGATAGGTGATAAGATAGGATAGAGGCCAGGATAGGATAGAGGATAGGATTGGATAGAGGATAGGATAGAGGAACGGATAGGATAGAGGATAGGATACGATAGAACATACGATATTATAGAAAAAAGGATACGATAGAGGATAGGATAGGATAGAGGATAGGATATGGGATTGCCTAGGATAGAGGATAGGATAGGATAGAGTATGGGATAGGATAGAGGATAGGATAGGATAGAGGATAGGATAAGTAAGAGGATAGGATAGGATAGAGGATAGTATAGACGAAAGGATAGAATTGATGATGCGATAGGATAGAGGATAGGATAGGATAGAGGATAGGATTGGATAGAGGATAGGATAGGATAGGATAGAGGATAGGATAGGATAGAGGATAGGTTAGGATAGAGCATACGATAGTGGATAAGATAGGATAAGATAGAGGATAGGATAGGATTGAGGACAGGATAAGATAGAGGATAGGATAGTATAGAGGATAGGATAGGATAGAGGATAGGATAGGATATATGATAGGATAGGATAGGTGATAAGATAGGATAGAGGATAGGATAGGATAGAGGATAGGATAGGATAGAGGATAGGATAGGATAGAGGATAGGATTGGATAGAGGATAGGATAGGATAGGATAGAGGATAGGATAGGATAGAGGATAGGTTAGGATAGAGCATACGATAGTGGATAAGATAGGATAAGATAGAGGATAGGATAGGATTGAGGACAGGATAAGATAGAGGATAGGATAGTATAGAGGATAGGATAGGATAGAGGATAGGATAGGATATATGATAGGATAGGATAGGTGATAAGATAGGATAGAGGATAGGATAGGATAGAGGATAGGATTGGATAGAGGATAGGATAGGATAGAGGATAGGATTGGATAGAGGATAGGATAAGTAAGAGGATAGGATAGGATAGAGGATGGGATAGGATAGAGGATAGGATAGGATAGAGGAAAGGATAGTATAGAGGATAGGATTGGATAGAGGATTAGATAGGATAGAGGATAGGATAAGATAGAGGACAGGATAGGATAGAGGATAGGATACGATAGAGGATAGGATAGGATAGAGTATAGGATACGATAGAGGATAGGATAGGATAGAGTATAGGATAGGTTAGAGGATAGGATAGGATAGGATAGGATAGAGGATAGGATAGGGGATTGGATAGGATAGAGGATAGGATAGGGGATTGGATAGGATAGAGGATAGGATAAGTAAGAGGATAGGATAGGATAGAGGATAGTATAGACGAAAGGATAGGATTGATGATGGGATAGGATAGAGGATAGGATAGGATAGAGGATAGGATAGGATAGAGGATAGGATAGGATAGAGGATAGGATATAATGGAGGATAGGATTAGTAAGAGCATAGGATAGGATAGAGGATAGGATAGAATAGAGGATAGGATAGTATAGAGGATAGGATAGGACAGAGGATAAGATTGGATAGAGGATAGGATAGGATAAAGGATAGGATAGGATAGAGGATAGGATAGGATATATGATAGGATAGGATAGGTGATAAGATAGGATAGAGGATAGGATAGGATAGAGGATAGGATTGGAAAGAGGATAGGATAGGATAGAGGATAGGATTGGATAGAGGATAGGATAAGTAAGAGGATAGGATAGGATAGAGGATAGGATAGGATAGAGGATAGGATAGGATAGAGGAAAGGATAGTATAGAGGATAGGATAAGTAAGAGGATAGGATAGGATAGAGGATAGGATAGACGAAAGGGATAGGATTGATGATGGGATAGGATAGAGGATAGGATAGGATAGAGGATAGGATTGGTTAGGGGATAGGTTAGGATAGAGGATAGGATAGGATAAGTAAGGGGATAGGATAGGATAGAGGATAGGATATGATAGAGAATAGGATAGGATAGAGGATAGGATAGGATAGAGGATAGGATAGAGGATAGGATAGAGGATTGGATAGGATAGAGGATAGGATACGATAGAGGATAGGATAGGATAGAGGATAGGATACGATAGAGGATAGGATAGGATAGAGGATATGATAGGATAGAGGATAGAATAGGATAGAGGATAGGATAGGATAGAGGATATGATAGGATAGAGGATAGAATAGGATAGAGGATAGGATAGGATAGAGGATAGGATAAGTAAGAGGATAGGAAAGGATAGAGGATAGGATAGGATAGAGGATAGGATAGGATAGAGGATAGGATAGGATAGAGGATAGGATATAATGGAGGATAGGATTAGTAAGAGCATAGGATAGGATAGAGGATAGGATAGAATAGAGGATAGGATAGGATATATGATAGGATAGGATAGGTGATAAGATAGGATAGAGGATAGGATAGGATAGAGGATAGGATTGGATAGAGGATAGGATAGGATAGAGGATAGGATAGTATAGAGGATAGGTTAGGATAGAGGATAGGATAGGATAGCAGATAGGATAGCATAGAGTATAGGATAGGATAGAGGATAGGATAGGATAGTTGATAGGATAGGATAGAGTATACGATAGAGGATAGGATAGGATAGAGAATAGGATAGGATACATGGTATTATAGGGTAGAGGATAGAATAGGATAGAGGATAGGATAGGGGATTGGATAGGATAGAGGATATGATAAGTAAGAGGATAGGATAGGATAGAGGATAGTATAGACGAAAGGATAGGATTGATGATGTGATAGGATAGAGGATAGGATAGGATAGTTGATAGGATAGGATAGAGTATACGATAGAGGATAGGATAGGATAGAGAATAGGATAGGATACATGGTATTATAGGGTAGAGGATAGAATAGGATAGAGGATAGGATAGGATAGAGGATAGGATAGGATAGAGGATATGATAGGATAGGTGATAAGATAGGATAGAGGCCAGGATAGGATAGAGGATAGGATTGGATAGAGGATAGGATAGAGGAACGGATAGGATAGAGGATAGGATACGATAGAACATACGATATTATAGAAAAAAGGATACGATAGAGGATAGGATAGGATAGAGGATAGGATATGGGATTGCCTAGGATAGAGGATAGGATAGGATAGAGTATGGGATAGGATAGAGGATAGGATAGGATAGAGGATAGGATAAGTAAGAGGATAGGATAGGATAGAGGATAGTATAGACGAAAGGATAGAATTGATGATGGGATAGGATAGAGGATAGGATAGGATAGAGGATAGGATTGGATAGAGGATAGGATAGGATAGGATAGAGGATAGAGGATAGGATAGGATAGAGGATAGGTTAGGATAGAGCATACGATAGTGGATAAGATAGGATAAGATAGAGGATAGGATAGGATTGAGGACAGGATAAGATAGAGGATAGGATAGTATAGAGGATAGGATAGGATAGAGGATAGGATAGGATATATGATAGGATAGGATAGGTGATAAGATAGGATAGAGGATAGGATAGGATAGAGGATAGGATTGGATAGAGGATAGGATAGGATAGAGGATAGGATTGGATAGAGGATAGGATAAGTAAGAGGATAGGATAGGATAGAGGATGGGATAGGATAGAGGATAGGATAGGATAGAGGAAAGGATAGTATAGAGGATAGGATTGGATAGAGGATTAGATAGGATAGAGGATAGGATAAGATAGAGGACAGGATAGGATAGAGGATAGGATACGATAGAGGATAGGATAGGATAGAGTATAGGATACGATAGAGGATAGGATAGGATAGAGTATAGGATAGGATAGAGGATAGGATAGGATAGGATAGGATAGAGGATAGGATAGGGGATTGGATAGGATAGAGGATAGGATAGGGGATTGGATAGGATAGAGGATAGGATAAGTAAGAGGATAGGATAGGATAGAGGATAGTATAGACGAAAGGATAGGATTGATGATGGGATAGGATAGAGGATAGGATAGGATAGAGGATAGGATAGGATAGAGGATAGGATAGGATAGAGGATAGGATATAATGGAGGATAGGATTAGTAAGAGCATAGGATAGGATAGAGGATAGGATAGAATAGAGGATAGGATAGTATAGAGGATAGGATAGGACAGAGGATAAGATTGGATAGAGGATAGGATAGGATAAAGGATAGGATAGGATAGAGGATAGGATAGGATATATGATAGGATAGGATAGGTGATAAGATAGGATAGAGGATAGGATAGGATAGAGGATAGGATTGGAAAGAGGATAGGATAGGATAGAGGATAGGATTGGATAGAGGATAGGATAAGTAAGAGGATAGGATAGGATAGAGGATAGGATAGGATAGAGGATAGGATAGGATAGAGGAAAGGATAGTATAGAGGATAGGATTGGATAGAGGATAAGATAGGATAGAGGATAGGATAAGATAGAGGACAGGATAGGATAGAGGATAGGATACGATAGAGGATAGGATAGGATAGAGTATAGGATACGATAGAGGATAGGATAGGATAGAGTATAGGATAGGATAGAGGATAGGATACGATAGGATAGGATAGAGGATAGGATAGGGGATTGGATAGGATAGAGGATAGGATAAGTAAGAGGATAGGATAGGATAGAGGATAGGATATAGGAAAGGATAGGATTGAGGATGGTATAGGATAGAGGATAGGATATGATAGTGAATAGGATAGGATGGAGGATAGGATAGGATAGAGGATAAGATTGGATAGATTATAGGATACGATAGAGGATAGGATAGAATAGTGGATAGGATAGGATAGAGGATAGGATAGTATAGAGGATAGGTTAGGATAGAGGATCGGATAGGATAGCAGATAGGATAGGATAGAGGATAGTATAGGATAGAGGATAGGATAGGACAGGGAATAAGATTGGATAGAGGATAGGATAGGATAGAGGATAAGATAGGATAGAGGATAGGATAGGATAGAGGATAGGATAGGATAGAGGATAGGATAAGTAAGAGGATAGGATAGGATAGAGGATAGGATAGACGAAAGGGATAGGATTGATGATGGGATAGGATAGAGGATAGGATAGGATAGAGGATAGGATTGGTTAGGGGATAGGTTAGGATAGAGGATAGGATAGGATAAGTAAGGGGATAGGATAGGATAGAGGATAGGATATGATAGAAAATAGGATAGGATAGAGGATAGGATAGGATAGAGGATAGGATAGAGGATAGGATAGAGGATTGGATAGGATAGAGGATAGGATACGATAGAGGATAGGATAGGATAGAGGATAGGATACGATAGAGGATAGGATAGGATAGAGGATATGATAGGATAGAGGATAGAATAGGATAGAGGATAGGATAGGATAGAGGATATGATAGGATAGAGGATAGAATAGGATAGAGGATAGGATAGGATAGAGGATAGGATAAGTAAGAGGATAGGAAAGGATAGAGGATAGGATAGGATAGAGGATAGGATAGGATAGAGGATAGGATAGGATAGAGGATAGGATAGGATAGGATGGGATAGAGGATAGGATAGGGGATTGGATAGGATAGAGGATAGTATAGACGAAAGGATAGGATTGATGATGGGATAGGATAGAGGATAGGATAGGATAGAGGATAGGATAGGATAGAGGATAGGATAGGATAGAGGATATGATAGGATAGAGGATAGGATAAGTAAGAGGATAGGAAAGGATAGAGGATAGGATAGGATAGAGGATAGGATAAGTAAGAGGATAGGATAGGATAGAGGATAGGATAGGATAGAGGATAGGATAGGATAGAGGATAGGATAGGATAGGATACGATAGAGGATAGGATAGGGGATTGGATAGGATAGAGGATAGGATAAGTAAGAGGATAGGATAGGATAGAGGATAGGATAGAGGAAAGGATAGGATTGAGGATGGGATAGGATAGAGGATAGGGTAGGATAGAGGATAGGATAGGGGATTGGATAGGATAGAGGATAGGATAAGTAAGAGGATAGGATAGGATAGAGGATAGGATAGAGGATAGGATAAGATAGAGGACAGGATAGGAAAGAGGATAGGATACGATAGAGGATAGGATAAGTAAGAGGATAGGATAGGATAGAGGATAGGATAGGATAGAGGATAGGATAGGATAGAGGATAGGATAGGATAGAGGATAGGATAGGATAGAGGATAGGATAGGATAGAGGATAGGATAGGATAGAGGATAGGATAGCATAGGATAGGATAGAGGAAAGGATAGGGGATTGGATAGGATAGAGGATAGGATAAGTAAGAGGATAGGATAGGATAGAGGATAGTATAGAAGAAAGGATAGGATTGATGATGGGATAGGATAGAGGATAGGATAGGATAGAGGATAGGATAGGATAGAGGATAGGATTAGTAAGAGCATAGGATAGGATAGAGGATAGGATAGCATAGAGGATAGGATAGGATAGAGGATAGGATAGGACAGAGGATAAGATTGGATAGAGGATAGGATAGGATAGAGGATAGGATAGGATAGAGGATAGGATAGGATAGAGGATATGATAGGATAGGTGATAAGATAGGATAGAGGCCAGGATAGGATAGAGGATAGGATTGGATAGAGGATGGGATAGGATTGAGGATAGGATAGGGCATTAAATAAGATAGAGGATAGAATAGGATAGACGATAGGATAGGATAGAGGATACGATATGATAGAGGATAGGAAAAGGATAGTATATAATACACGATAGGATAGGATAGATTATTGGATAGATAGAGGATAGGATAGGATGGAGGATATTATAGGATAGAGGATAGGGTAGGATAGAGGATAGGATAGGATAGAGGATAGGATAAGTAAGAGGATAGGATAGGATAGAGGATAGGATAGGATAGAGGATAGGATAGGATAGAGGATAGGATAGGATAGGATAGGATACGATAGAGGATAGGATAGGGGATTGGATAGGATAGAGGATAGGATAAGTAAGAGGATAGGATAGGATAGAGGATAGGATAGAGGAAAGGATAGGATTGAGGATGGGATAGGATAGAGGATAGGATAGAATAGAGGATAGGATAGGGGATTGGATAGGATAGAGGATAGGATAAGTAAGAGGATAGGATAGGATAGAGGATAGGATAGAGGATAGGATAAGATAGAGGACAGGATAGGAAAGAGGATAGGATACGATAGAGGATAGGATAAGTAAGAGGATAGGATAGGATAGAGGATAGGATAGGATAGAGGATAGGATAGGATAGAGGATAGGATAGGATAGAGGATAGGATAGGATAGAGGATAGGATAGGATAGAGGATAGGATAGGATAGAGGATAGGATAGGATAGAGGATAGGATAGGATAGGATACGATAGAGGATAGGATAGGGGATTGGATAGGATAGAGGATAGGATAAGTAAGAGGATAGGATAGGATAGAGGATAGGATAGAGGAAAGGATAGGATTGAGGATGGGATAGGATAGAGGATAGGATAGGATAGAGGATAGGATAGGGGATTGGATAGGATAGAGGATAGGATAAGTAAGAGGATAGGATAGGATAGAGAATAGGATAGGATAGAGGTTAGGTTAGGATTGAGGATAGGATAGGATTGAGGAGAGGATAGGATAGAGGATAGGATAGGATAGAGGATAGGATAGGATAGATGAGAGGATATGATAGAGGATAGGATAGGATAGAGAATTGGATAGGATAGAGGATAGGATAGGATAGAGGATAGGATAGGGGATTTATAGGATAGAGATTAGGATGGGATAGAGGATATTATAGGATAGAGGATAGGGTAGGATAGAGAATAGGATAGGATAGAGGATAGGATAGGATAGGATAGAGGAGAGGATAGGATAGAGGATAGGATAGAGGATAGGATAGGATAGAGGATAGGATAGGATAGATGAGAGGATATGATAGAGGATAGGATAGGATAGAGAATTGGATAGGATAGAGGATAGGATAGGATAGAGGATAGGATAGGGGATTTATAGGATAGAGATTAGGATGGGATAGAGGATATTATACGATAGAGGATAGGGTAGGATAGAGAATAGGATAGGATAGAGGATAGGATAGGATAGGATAGAGAATAGGATAGGATACATGGTATTCTAGGGTAGAGGATAGGATAGGGGATTGGATAGGATAGAGGATAGGATAGGATAGAGCATACGATAGTGCATAGGATAGGATAGGATAGAGAATAGGATAGGATAGAAGATAGGATAGGATAGAGGATAGGATAGGATAGAGGATAGGATAGAGGATAGGATAGGATAGAGGATAGGATAGTATAGAGAATAGGATATGATAGAGGATAGGTTAGGATTGAGGATAGGATAGGATTGAGGAGAGGATAGGATAGAGGATAGGATAGGATAGAGGATAGGATAGGATAGGGGATAGGATAGGATTGAGGATAGGATAGGATAGGATAGAGAATAGGATAGGATACATAGTATTCTAGGGTAGAGGATAGGATAGGGGATTGGATAGGATAGAGGATAGGATAGAGGATTGGATGGGATAGAGGATAGGATAGAGGAAAGGATAGAGGATAGGATAGGAGATTGGATAGGATAAGATTCAGGATAGGTTAGCATAGATGATAGGATGGTATAGAGTATAGGATAGGATTGCATAAATGATAGGATAGGATAGAGGATAGGATAGAATTGAAGATATGATAGAATTGGGGATAGGATAGCATAGAGGATAGGATAGGATAGAGGATAGGATAGGATAGAGGATAGGATAGGATAGGGGATAGGATAGGATTGAGGATAGGATAGGATAGGATAGAGAATAGGATAGGATACATAGTATTCTAGGGTAGAGGATAGGATAGGGGATTGGATAGGATAGAGGATAGGATAGGGGATTGGATAGGATAGAGGATAGGATAGGATAGAGCATACGATAGTGCATAGGATAGGATAGGATAGAGAATAGGATAGGATAGAAGATAGGATTGGGTAGAGGATAGGATAGAGGATAGGATAGAGGATAGGATAGGATAGAGGATAGGATACGATAGAAGATAGGATACGATAGAGGATAGGATATGATAGAGGATAGGATAGGATATGAGATTGAATAGGATAGGGGATAGGATAGGATAGAGGATAGGATAGGATTGAGGAGAGGATAGGATAGAGGTTAGGTTAGGATTGAGGATAGGATAGGTTTGAGGAGAGGATAGGATAGAGGATAGGATAGGATAGAGGATAGGATAGGATAGAGGATAGGATATGATAGAGGATAGGATAGGATAGAGAATTGGATAGGATAGAGGATAGGATAGGATAGAGGATAGGATAGGGGATTGATAGGATAGAGATTAGGATGGCATAGAGGATATTATAGGATAGAGGATAGGGTAGGATAGAGGATAGGATAGGATAGGATAGATGATATTATAGTAAAGAGGATAGGATATGATAGAGGATAGGATACGGGACTAGATAGGATACAGGATAGGATAGGATAGGATAGAGAATAGGATAGGATAGAGAATAGGATAGGATAGAAGATAGGATAGGGTAGAGGATAGGATAGAGGATAGGATAGAGGATAGGATAGGATAGAGGATAGGATACGATAAAAGATAGGATACGATAGAGGATAGGATATGATAGAGGATAAGATAGGATATGAGATTGAATAGGATAGGGGATAGGATAGGATAGAGGATAGGATAGGATTGAGGAGAGGATAGGATTGAGGAGAGGATAGGATAGAGGATAGGATAGGATAGAGGATAGGATAGGATAGAGGATAGGATATGATAGAGGATAGGATAGGATAGAGAATTGGATAGTATAGAGGATAGGATAGGATAGAGGATAGCATAGGATGGAGGATAGGATAGGATAGAGGATAGGATAGGATAGAGGATACGATATAGGATTGGATAGGATAGAGGATAGGATACGATAGAGGATAGGATAGAATAGAGGATAGGATAGGATAGAGGATAGGATAGGATAGAGGATAGGATAGGATAGAGGATACGATATAGGAGTGGATAGGATAGAGGATAGGATACGATAGAGGATAGGATAGGATATAGGATAGGATAGGGTAGCGGAAAGGATAGGATAGAGTATAGAATAGGATAGAGGATAAGATAGGATAGAGGTTAGGATATGATAGAGTATAGGATAGGATAGAGGAGAGGATAGGGGATTGGATAGGATAGAGGATAGGATATGATATAGGATAGGATAGGGGACTGGATAGGATAGAGGATAGGATAGGATAGAGGATAGGATAGGTTAGAGGATACGATATAGGATTGGATAGGATAGAGGATCGGATAGGATAGGATAGATGATATTATAGTAAAGAGGATAGGATATGATAGAGGATAGGATAGGGGACTGGATAGGATAGAGGATAGGATAGGATAGAGGATAGGATAGGTTAGAGGATACGATATAGGATTGGATAGGATAGAGGATAGGATAGGATAGGGGATTGGATAGAATAGAGGATAGGATTGGATAGAGGATAGGATAGGATAGAGGATAGGATAGGATAGAGGATAGGATAGGATAGAGGATAGGATAGGATAGAGGATAGGATAGGATAGAGCATAGGATAGGATAGAGGATAGGATAGGATAGAGGATATGATAGGATGGGATAGAGGATAGGATAGGATAGAGGATAGGATAGGATAGAGGATAGGATAGGATAGAGGATAGGATAGGATAGAGGATAGGATAGGATAGAGGATATGATAGGATAGAGGATAGGATAGGATAGAGGATAGGATAGGATAGAGAATAGGATAGGATAGAGGATAGGATAGGATAGAGGATAGGATAGTATAGGGAATAAGATATAGGATTGGATAGGATAGAGAATAGAATAGGATAGAGGATAGGATAGGAGAGAGGATAGGATATGATAGAGGATAGGATAGGATAGAGGATAGGATAGGATATAGGATAGGATAGGCTAGAGGATACGATATAGGAGTGGATAGGATAGAGGATAGGATCCGATAGAGGATAGGATAGGATATAGGATAGGATAGGGTAGCGGAAAGGATAGGATAGAGTATAGAATAGGATAGAGGATAAGATAGGATAGAGGTTAGGATATGATAGAGTATAGGATAGGATAGGATAGAGGATAGGATAGGATAGAGGATAGGATAGTTGATATTATAGTAAAGAGGATAGGATATGATAGAGGATAGGATAGGGGACTGGATAGGATAGAGGATAGGATAGGATAGAGGATAGGATAGGATAGGATAGAGGATAGGATACGATAGAGGATAGGATAGGATAGAGGATAGGATAGGCTAGAGGATACGATATAGGAGTGGATAGGATAGAGGGTAGGATACGATAGAGGATAGGATAGGATATAGGATAGGATAGGGTAGCGGAAAGGATAGGATAGAGTATAGAATAGGATAGAGGATAAGATAGGATAGAGGTTAGGATATGATAGAGTATAGGATAGGATAGAGGAGAGGATAGGGGATTGGATAGGATAGAGGATAGGATATGATATAGGATAGGATAGGGGACTGGATAGGATAGAGGATAGGATAGGATAGAGGATAGGATAGGTTAGAGGATACGATATAGGATTGGATAGGATAGAGGATCGGATAGGATAGGATAGATGATATTATAGTAAAGAGGATAGGATATGATAGAGGATAGGATAGGGGACTGGATAGGATAGAGGATAGGATAGGATAGAGGATAGGATAGGTTAGAGGATACGATATAGGATTGGATAGGATAGAGGATAGGATAGGATAGGGGATTGGATAGAATAGAGGATAGGATTGGATAGAGGATAGGATAGGATAGAGGATAGGATAGGATAGAGGATATGATAGGATAGAGGATACGATATGGGATTGGATACGATAGAGGATAGGATAGGATAGAGGATAGGATAGGGTAGAGGATAGGATAGGATAGAGGATAGGATAGGATAGAGGATATGATAGGATAGAGGATAGGATAGGATAGAGGATAGGATAGGATAGGGGAGTGGATAGAATAGAGGATAGGATAGGATACAGGATAGGATAGGATAGGATAGGGGACTGGATAGGATAGAGGATAGGATAGGATAGAGGATAGGATAGGATAGAGGATAGGATAGGATAGAGGATAGGATAGGATAGAGGATAGGGTAGGATAGAGGATAGGATAGGACAGAGGATAGGATAGGATAGGATAGATGATATTATAGTAAAGAGGATAGGATATGATAGAGGATAGGATAGGGGACTGGATAGGATAGAGGATAGGATAGGATAGAGGATAGGATAGGGGATTGGATAGAATAGAGGATAGGATAGGATACAGGATAGGATAGGATAGGGGACTGGATAGGATAGAGGATAGGATAGGGTAGAGGATAGGATAGGTTAGAGGATACGATATAGGATTGGATAGGATAGAGGATCGGATAGGATAGGATAGATGATATTATAGTAAAGAGGATAGGATATGATAGAGGATAGGATAGGGGACTGGATAGGATAGAGGATAGGATAGGATAGAGGATAGGATAGGTTAGAGGATACGATATAGGATTGGATAGGATAGAGGATAGGATAGGATAGGGGATTGGATAGAATAGAGGATAGGATTGGATAGAGGATAGGATAGGATAGAGGATAGGATAGGATAGAGGATAGGATAGGATAGAGGATAGGATAGGATAGAGCATAGGATAGGATAGAGGATAGGATAGGATAGAGGATATGATAGGATGGGATAGAGGATAGGATAGGATAGAGGATAGGATAGGATAGAGGATAGGATAGGATAGAGGATAGGATAGGATAGAGGATAGGATAGGATAGGGTAGATGATATTATAGTAAAGAGGATAGGATATGATAGAGGATAGGATAGGGGACTGGATAGGATAGAGGATAGGATAGGATAGAGGATAGGATAGGATAGAGGATACGATATAGGATTGGATAGGATAGAGGATAGGATAGGATAGAGGATATGATAGGATAGAGGATACGATATGGGATTGGATAGGATAGAGGATAGGATACGATAGAGGATAGGATAGGATAGAGGATAGGATAGTATAGGGAATAAGATATAGGATTGGATAGGGTAGAGAATAGAATAGGATAGAGGATAGGATAGGAGAGAGGATAGGATATGATAGAGGATAGGATAGGGTAGAGGATAGGATAGGATAGAGGATAGGATAGGATAGAGGATATGATAGGATAGAGGAAAGGATAGGATAGAGGATAGGATAGGATAGGGGAGTGGATAGAATAGAGGATAAGATAGGATACAGGATAGGATAGGATAGAGGATAGGATAGGATAGAGGATAGGATAGGATAGGATAGATGATATTATAGTAAAGAGGATAGGATATGATAGAGGATAGGATACGGGACTGGATAGGATAGAGGATAGGATAGGATAGAGGATAGGATAGGATAGAGGATAGGATAGGATAGAGGATAGGATAGGATAGAGGATAGGATAGGATAGAGGATAGGATAGGATAGAGGATAGGATAGGATAGAGGATAGGATAGGATAGAGGATAGGATAGGATAGAGGGTAGGATAAGATAGAGGATAGGATAGGATAGGATAGAGAATAGGATATAGGATTGGATTGGATAGAGGATAGAATATGATAGAGGATAAGATAGGATAGAGGACAGGATATGATAGAGGATAGGATAGGATAGAGGATAGGATAGGGGATTGGATAGAATAGAGGATAGGATAGGATACCGGATAGGATAGGATAGAGGATATGATAGGATAGAGGATAGGATAGGATAGAGGATAGGATAGGATAGAGAATAGGATAGGACAGAGGATAGGATAGGATAGAGGATCGGATAGGATAGGATAGATGATATTATAGTAAAGAGGATAGGATATGATAGAGGATAGGATAGGGGACTGGATAGGATAGAGGATAGGATAGGATAGAGGATAGGATAGGATAGAGGATAGGATAGGATAGAGGATAGGATAGGATAGAGGATAGGGTAGGATAGAGGATAGGATAGGACAGAGGATAGGATAGGATAGGATAGATGATATTATAGTAAAGAGGATAGGATATGATAGAGGATAGGATAGGGGACTGGATAGGATAGAGGATAGGATAGGATAGAGGATAGGATAGGGGATTGGATAGAATAGAGGATAGGATAGGATACAGGATAGGATAGGATAGAGGATATGATAGGATAGAGGATAGGATAGGATAGAGGATAGGATAGGATAGAGAATAGGATAGGATAGAGGATAGGATAGGATAGAGGATCGGATAGGATAGGATAGATGATATTATAGTAAAGAGGATAGGATATGATAGAGGATAGGATAGGGGACTGGATAGGATAGAGGATAGGATAGGATAGAGGATAGGATAGGATAGAGGATAGGATAGGATAGGATAGAGGATAGGATAGGATAGGATAGATGATATTATAGTAAAGAGGATAGGATATGATAGAGGATAGGATAGGGGACTGGATAGGATAGAGGATAGGATAGGATAGAGGATAGGATAGGATAGAGGATAGGATACGATAGAGGATAGGATAGGATAGTGCATAGGATAGGATAGAGGATAGGATAGGATAGAGGATATGATAGGATAGGATAGAGGATAGGGTAGGATAGAGGATAGGATAGGATAGAGGATAGGATAGGATAGAGGATAGGATAGGATAGAGCATAGGATAGGATAGAGGATAGGATAGGATAGAGGATATGATAGGATAGGATAGAGGATAGGATTGGATAGAGGATAGGATAGGATAGAGGATAGGATAGGATAGAGGATAGGATAGGATAGAGGATATGATAGGATAGAGGATACGATATGGGATTGGATAGGATAGAGGATAGGATACGATAGAGGATAGGATAGGATAGAGGATAGGATAGTATAGAGAATAGGATATAGGATTGGATAGGATAGAGGATAGAATAGGATAGAGGATAGGATAGGAGAGAGGATAGGATATGATAGAGGATAGGATAGGGTAGAGGATAGGATAGGATAGAGGATAGGATAGGATAGAGGATATGATAGGATAGAGGATAGGATAGGATAGAGGATAGGATAGGATAGGGGATTGGATAGAATAGAGGATAGGATAGGATACAGGATAGGATAGGATAGAGGATAGGATAGGATAGAGGATAGGATAGGATAGGGTAGATGATATTATAGTAAAGAGGATAGGATATGATAGAGGATAGGATAGGGGACTGGATAGGATAGAGGATAGGATAGGATAGAGGATAGGATAGGATAGAGGATACGATATAGAATTGGATAGAATAGAGGATAGGATAGGATAGAGGATAGGATAGGATAGAGGATATGATAGGATAGAGGATAGGATAGGATAGAGGATAGGATAGGATAGGGGATTGGATAGAATAGAGGATAGGATAGGATAGAGGATAGGATAGGATAGAGGATAGGATACGATAGAGGTTAGGATAGGATAGAGCATAGGATAGGATAGAGGATAGGATAGGATAGAGGATATGATAGGATAGGATAGAGGATAGGGTAGGATAGAGGATAGGATAGGATAGAGGATAGGATAGGATAGAGGATAGGATAGGATAGAGCATAGGATAGGATAGAGGATAGGATAGGATAGAGGATATGATAGGATAGGATAGAGGATAGGATTGGATAGAGGATAGGATAGGATAGAGGATAGGATAGGATAGAGGATATGATAGGATAGAGGATACGAAATGGGATTGGATAGGATAGAGGATAGGATACGATAGAGGATAGGATAGGATAGAGGATAGGATAGTATAGAGAATAGGATATAGGATTGGATAGGATAGAGATAGAATAGGATAGAGGATAGGATAGGAGAGAGGATAGGATATGATAGAGGATAGGATAGGGTAGAGGATAGGATAGGATAGAGGATAGGATAGGATAGAGGATATGATAGGATAGAGGATAGGATAGGATAGAGGATAGGATAGGTTAGGGATTGGATAGAATAGAGGATAGGATAGGATACAGGATAGGATAGGATAGAGGATAGGATAGGATAGAGGATAGGATAGGATAGGATAGATGATATTATAGTAAAGAGGATAGGATATGATAGAGGATAGGATACGGGACTGGATAGGATAGAGGATAGGATAGGATAGAGGATAGGATAGGATAGAGGATAGGATAGGATAGGATAGATGATATTATAGTAAGAGGATAGGATATGATAGAGGATAGGATAGGATAGAGGATAGGATAGGATAGAGGATAGGATAGGATAGAGGATAGGATAGGATAGAGGATAGGATAGGATAGAGGATAGGATAGGATAGAGGATAGGATAGGATAGAGGATAGGATAGGATAGAGGATAGGATAGGATAGGATAGAGGATAGGATAGGATAGAGGATAGGATAGGATAGGATAGATGATATTATAGTAAAGAGGATAGGATATGATAGAGGATAGGATACGGGACTGGATAGGATGGAGGATAGGATAGGATAGAGGATAGGATAGGATAGAGGATAGGATAGGATAGAGGATAGGATAGGATAGAGGATAGGATAGGATAGAGGATAGGATAGGATAGAGGATAGGATAGGATAGAGGATAATATAGGATAGAGGATAGGATAGGATAGAGGATAGGATAGGATAGAGGATAGGATAGGATAGAGGATATGATAGGATAGAGGATAGGATAGGATAGAGGATAGGATAGAGGATAGGATAGGATAGAGGATAGGATAGGATAGAGGATAGGATAGGATAGAGGATAGGATAGGATAGAGGATAGGATAGGATAGAGGATAGGATAGGATAGAGGATATGATAGGATAGAGGATAGGACAGGATAGAGGATAGGATAGGATAGAGGATAGGATAGGATAGAGGATAGGATAGGATAGAGGATAGGATAGGATAGAGGATAGGATAGGATAGAGTACAGTAGGATAGAGGATAGGATAGGATAGAGGATAGGATAGGATAGAGGATAGGATAGGATAGAGGATAGGATAGGATAGAGGATAGGATAGGATAGAGGATAGGATAGGATAGAGGATAGATAGGATAGAGGATAGGATAGGATAGAGGATAGGATAGGCTAGAGGATACGATATAGGAGTGATAGGATAGAGGATAGGATACGATAGAGGATAGGATAGGATAGAGGATAGGATAGGATAGAGGATAGGATAGGATAGAGGATAGGATAGGATAGAGGATAGGATAGGATAGAGGATAGGATAGGATAGAGGATAGGGTAGGATAGAGGATAGGATAGGACAGAGGATAGGATAGGATAGGATAGATGATATTATAGTAAAGAGGATAGGATATGATAGAGGATAGGATAGGGGACTGGATAGGATAGAGGATAGGATAGGATAGAGGATAGGATAGGGGATTGGATAGAATAGAGGATAGGATAGGATACAGGATAGGATAGGATAGAGGATATGATAGGATAGAGGATAGGATAGGATAGAGGATAGGATAGGATAGAGAATAGGATAGGATAGAGGATAGGATAGGATAGAGGATCGGATAGGATAGGATAGATGATATTATAGTAAAGAGGATAGGATATGATAGAGGATAGGATAGGGGACTGGATAGGATAGAGGATAGGATAGGATAGAGGATAGGATAGGATAGAGGATAGGATAGGATAGGATAGGATAGAGGATAGGATAGGATAGGATAGATGATATTATAGTAAAGAGGATAGGATATGATAGAGGATAGGATAGGGGACTGGATAGGATAGAGGATAGGATAGGATAGAGGATAGGATAGGATAGAGCATAGGATACGATAGAGGATAGGATAGGATAGAGCATAGGATAGGATAGAGGATAGGATAGGATAGAGGATATGATAGGATAGGATAGAGGATAGGGTAGGATAGAGGATAGGATAGGATAGAGGATAGGATAGGATAGAGGATAGGATAGGATAGAGCATAGGATAGGATAGAGGATAGGATAGGATAGAGGATATGATAGGATAGGATAGAGGATAGGATTGGATAGAGGATAGGATAGGATAGAGGATAGGATAGGATAGAGGATAGGATAGGATAGAGGATATGATAGGATAGAGGATACGATATGGGATTGGATAGGATAGAGGATAGGATACGATAGAGGATAGGATAGGATAGAGGATAGGATAGTGTAGAGAATAGGATATAGGATTGGATAGGATAGAGGATAGAATAGGATAGAGGATAGGATAGGAGAGAGGATAGGATATGATAGAGGATAGGATAGGGTAGAGGATAGGATAGGATAGAGGATAGGATAGGATAGAGGATATGATAGGATAGAGGATAGGATATGATAGAGGATCGGATAGGATAGAGGATAGGATAGGGGATTGGATAGAATAGAGGATAGGATAGGATACCGGATAGGATAGGATAGAGGATATGATAGGATAGAGGATAGGATAGGATAGAGGATAGGATAGGATAGAGAATAGGATAGGACAGAGGATAGGATAGGATAGAGGATCGGATAGGATAGGATAGATGATATTATAGTAAAGAGGATAGGATATGATAGAGGATAGGATAGGGGACTGGATAGGATAGAGGATAGGATAGGATAGAGGATAGGATAGGATAGAGGATAGGATAGGATAGAGGATAGGATAGGATAGAGGATAGGGTAGGATAGAGGATAGGATAGGACAGAGGATAGGATAGGATAGGATAGATGATATTATAGTAAAGAGGATAGGATATGATAGAGGATAGGATAGGGGACTGGATAGGATAGAGGATAGGATAGGATAGAGGATAGGATAGGGGATTGGATAGAATAGAGGATAGGATAGGATACAGGATAGGATAGGATAGAGGATATGATAGGATAGAGGATAGGATAGGATAGAGGATAGGATAGGATAGAGAATAGGATAGGATAGAGGATAGGATAGGATAGAGGATCGGATAGGATAGGATAGATGATATTATAGTAAAGAGGATAGGATATGATAGAGGATAGGATAGGGGACTGGATAGGATAGAGGATAGGATAGGATAGAGGATAGGATAGGATAGAGGATAGGATAGGATAGAGGATAGGATAGGATAGAGGATAGGATAGGATAGAGGATAGGATAGGATAGGATAGATGATATTATAGTAAAGAGGATAGGATATGATAGAGGATAGGATAGGGGACTGGATAGGATAGAGGATAGGATAGGATAGAGGATAGGATAGGATAGAGGATAGGATACGATAGAGGATAGGATAGGATAGTGCATAGGATAGGATAGAGGATAGGATAGGATAGAGGATATGATAGGATAGGATAGAGGATAGGGTAGGATAGAGGATAGGATAGGATAGAGGATAGGATAGGATAGAGGATAGGATAGGATAGAGCATAGGATAGGATAGAGGATAGGATAGGATAGAGGATATGATAGGATAGGATAGAGGATAGGATTGGATAGAGGATAGGATAGGATAGAGGATAGGATAGGATAGAGGATAGGATAGGATAGAGGATATGATAGGATAGAGGATACGATATGGGATTGGATAGGATAGAGGATAGGATACGATAGAGGATAGGATAGGATAGAGGATAGGATAGTATAGAGAATAGGATATAGGATTGGATAGGATAGAGGATAGAATAGGATAGAGGATAGGATAGGAGAGAGGATAGGATATGATAGAGGATAGGATAGGGTAGAGGATAGGATAGGATAGAGGATAGGATAGGATAGAGGATATGATAGGATAGAGGATAGGATAGGATAGAGGATAGGATAGGATAGGGGATTGGATAGAATAGAGGATAGGATAGGATACAGGATAGGATAGGATAGAGGATAGGATAGGATAGAGGATAGGATAGGATAGGGTAGATGATATTATAGTAAAGAGGATAGGATATGATAGAGGATAGGATAGGGGACTGGATAGGATAGAGGATAGGATAGGATAGAGGATAGGATAGGATAGAGGATACGATATAGAATTGGATAGGATAGAGGATAGGATAGGATAGAGGATAGGATAGGATAGAGGATATGATAGGATAGAGGATAGGATAGGATAGAGGATAGGATAGGATAGGGGATTGGATAGAATAGAGGATAGGATAGGATAGAGGATAGGATAGGATAGAGGATAGGATACGATAGAGGATAGGATAGGATAGAGCATAGGATAGGATAGAGGATAGGATAGGATAGAGGATATGATAGGATAGGATAGAGGATAGGGTAGGATAGAGGATAGGATAGGATAGAGGATAGGATAGGATAGAGGATAGGATAGGATAGAGCATAGGATAGGATAGAGGATAGGATAGGATAGAGGATATGATAGGATAGGATAGAGGATAGGATTGGATAGAGGATAGGATAGGATAGAGGATAGGATAGGATAGAGGATATGATAGGATAGAGGATACGAAATGGGATTGGATAGGATAGAGGATAGGATACGATAGAGGATAGGATAGGATAGAGGATAGGATAGTATAGAGAATAGGATATAGGATTGGATAGGATAGAGGATAGAATAGGATAGAGGATAGGATAGGAGAGAGGATAGGATATGATAGAGGATAGGATAGGGTAGAGGATAGGATAGGATAGAGGATAGGATAGGATAGAGGATATGATAGGATAGAGGATAGGATAGGATAGAGGATAGGATAGGATAGGGGATTGGATAGAATAGAGGATAGGATAGGATACAGGATAGGATAGGATAGAGGATAGGATAGGATAGAGGATAGGATAGGATAGGATAGATGATATTATAGTAAAGAGGATAGGATATGATAGAGGATAGGATACGGGACTGGATAGGATAGAGGATAGGATAGGATAGAGGATAGGATAGGATAGAGGATAGGATAGGATAGAGGATAGGATAGGATAGAGGATAGGATAGGATAGGATAGATGATATTATAGTAAAGAGGATAGGATATGATAGAGGATAGGATAGGATAGAGGATAGGATAGGATAGAGGATAGGATAGGATAGAGGATAGGATAGGATAGAGGATAGGATAGGATAGAGGATAGGATAGGATAGAGGATAGGATAGGATAGAGGATAGGATAGGATAGAGGATAGGATAGGATAGGATAGAGGATAGGATAGGATAGAGGATAGGATAGGATAGGATAGATGATATTATAGTAAAGAGGATAGGATATGATAGAGGATAGGATACGGGACTGGATAGGATGGAGGATAGGATAGGATAGAGGATAGGATAGGATAGAGGATAGGATAGGATAGAGGATAGGATAGGATAGAGGATAGGATAGGATAGAGGATAGGATAGGATAGAGGATAGGATAGGATAGAGGATAATATAGGATAGAGGATAGGATAGGATAGAGGATAGGATAGGATAGAGGATAGGATAGGATAGAGGATATGATAGGATAGAGGATAGGATAGGATAGAGGATAGGATAGAGGATAGGATAGGATAGAGGATAGGATAGGATAGAGGATAGGATAGGATAGAGGATAGGATAGGATAGAGGATAGGATAGGATAGAGGATAGGATAGGATAGAGGATATGATAGGATAGAGGATAGGACAGGATAGAGGATAGGATAGGATAGAGGATAGGATAGGATAGAGGATAGGATAGGATAGAGGATAGGATAGGATAGAGGATAGGATAGGATAGAGTACAGGATAGGATAGAGGATAGGATAGGATAGAGGATAGGATAGGATAGAGGATAGGATAGGATAGAGGATAGGATAGGATAGAGGATAGGATAGGATAGAGGATAGGATAGGATAGAGGATAGGATAGGATAGAGGATAGGATAGGATAGAGGATAGGATAGGCTAGAGGATACGATATAGGAGTGGATAGGATAGAGGATAGGATACGATAGAGGATAGGATAGGATAGAGGATAGGATAGGATAGAGGATAGGATAGGATAGAGGATAGGATAGGATAGAGGATAGGATAGGATAGAGGATAGGATAGGATAGAGGATAGGGTAGGATAGAGGATAGGATAGGACAGAGGATAGGATAGGATAGGATAGATGATATTATAGTAAAGAGGATAGGATATGATAGAGGATAGGATAGGGGACTGGATAGGATAGAGGATAGGATAGGATAGAGGATAGGATAGGATAGAGCATAGGATACGATAGAGGATAGGATAGGATAGAGCATAGGATAGGATAGAGGATAGGATAGGATAGAGGATATGATAGGATAGGATAGAGGATAGGGTAGGATAGAGGATAGGATAGGATAGAGGATAGGATAGGATAGAGGATAGGATAGGATAGAGCATAGGATAGGATAGAGGATAGGATAGGATAGAGGATATGATAGGATAGGATAGAGGATAGGATTGGATAGAGGATAGGATAGGATAGAGGATAGGATAGGATAGAGGATAGGATAGGATAGAGGATATGATAGGATAGAGGATACGATATGGGATTGGATAGGATAGAGGATAGGATACGATAGAGGATAGGATAGGATAGAGGATAGGATAGTGTAGAGAATAGGATATAGGATTGGATAGGATAGAGGATAGAATAGGATAGAGGATAGGATAGGAGAGAGGATAGGATATGATAGAGGATAGGATAGGGTAGAGGATAGGATAGGATAGAGGATAGGATAGGATAGAGGATATGATAGGATAGAGGATAGGATAGGATAGAGGATAGGATAGGATAGGGGATTGGATAGAATAGAGGATAGGATAGGATACAGGATAGGATAGGATAGAGGATAGGATAGGATGGAGGATAGGATAGGATAGGATAGATGATATTATAGTAAAGAGGATAGGATATGATAGAGGATAGGATACGGGACTGGATAGGATAGAGGATAGGATAGGATAGAGGATAGGATAGGATAGAGGATAGGATAGGATAGAGGATAGGATAGGATAGGATAGATGATATTATAGTAAAGAGGATAGGATATGATAGAGGATAGGATAGGATAGAGGATAGGATAGGATAGAGGATAGGATAGGATAGAGGATAGGATAGGATAGAGGATAGGATAGGATAGAGGATAGGATAGGATAGAGGATAGGATAGGATAGAGGATAGGATAGGATAGAGGATAGGATAGGATAGAGGATAGGATAGGATAGAGGATAGGATAGGATAGGATAGAGGATAGGATAGGATAGAGGATAGGATAGGATAGAGGATAGGATAGGATAGGATAGATGATATTATAGTAAAGAGGATAGGATATGATAGAGGATAGGATACGGGACTGGATAGGATGGAGGATAGGATAGGATAGAGGATAGGATAGGATAGAGGATAGGATAGGATAGAGGATAGGATAGGATAGAGGATAGGATAAGATAGAGGATAGGATAGGATAGAGGATAGGATAGGATAGAGGATAGGATAGGATAGAGGATAGGATAGGATAGAGGATAGGATAGGATAGAGGATAATATAGGATAGAGGATAGGATAGGATAGAGGATAGGATAGGATAGAGGATAGGATAGGATAGAGGATAGGATAGGATAGAGGATAGGATAGGATAGAGGATAGGATAGGATAGAGGATAGGATAGAGGATAGGATAGGATAGAGGATAGGATAGGATAGAGGATAGGATAGGATGGAGGATAGGATAGGATAGAGGATAGGATAGGATAGAGGATAGGATAGAGGATAGAGGATAGGATAGAGGATAGGATAGGATAGAGGATAGGATAGGATAGAGGATAGGATAGGATAGAGGATAGGATAGGATAGAGGATAGGATAGGATAGAGGATAGGATAGGATAGAGGATATGATAGGATAGAGGATAGGATAGGATAGAGGATAGGATAGGATAGAGGATAGGATAGGATAGAGGATAGGATAGGATAGAGGATAGGATAGGATAGAGGATAGGATAGGATAGAGGATAGGATAGGATAGAGTATAGGATAGGAAAGAGGATAGGATAGGATAGAGGATAGGATAGGATAGAGGATAGGATAGGATAGAGGATAGGATAGGATAGAGGATAGGATAGGATAGAGGATAGGATAGAGGATAGGATAGGATAGAGGATAGGATAGGATAGAGGATAGGATAGGATAGAGGATAGGATAGGATAGAGGATAGGATAGGCTAGAGGATACGATATAGGAGTGGATAGGATAGAGGATAGGATACGATAGAGGATAGGATAGGATAGAGGATAGGATAGGATAGCGGAAAGGATAGGATAGAGTATAGAATAGGATAGAGGATAAGATAGGATAGCGGTTAGGATATGATAGAGTATAGGATAGGATAGAGGAGAGGATAGGGGATTGAATAGGATAGAGGATAGGATAGGATATAGAATAGGATAGGATAGAGGATAGGATAGGGGATTGGATAGAATAGAGGATAGGATAGGATACAGGATAGGATAGGATAGAGGATAGGATAGGATAGAGAATAGGATAGGATAGAGGATGGGATAGGATAGAGGATAGGATAGGTTAGAGGATACGATATAGGATTGGATAGGATAGAGGATACGATAGAATAGAGGATAGCATAGGATAGAGGATAGGATAGAATAGAGGATAGGATAGGGTAGATGACAGGTTAGCATAGAGAATAGGATAGGATAGAGGATTCGATAGGATTGAGGATAGGATAGGATAGAGGATAGGATAGGATAGAGGATAGGATAGGATAGAGGATAGGATATGATAGAGGATAGGATAGGATAGAGGATAGGATAGGATAGAGGATAGGATAGGATAGAGGATAGGATAGGATAGAGGATAGGATAGGATAGAGGATAGGATAGGATAGAGGATAGGATAGGATAGAGGATAGGATAGGATAGAGGATAGGATAGCATAGAGGATAGGATAGGATAGAGGATAGGATAGGATAGAGGATAGGATAGGATAGGATAGATGATATTATAGTAAAGAGGATAGGATATGATAGAGGATAGGATAGGGGACTGGATAGGATAGAGGATAGGATAGGATAGAGGATAGGATAGGGGATTGGATAGAATAGAGGATAGGATAGGATACAGGATAGGATAGGATAGAGGATATGATAGGATAGAGGATAGGATAGGATAGAGGATAGGATAGGATAGAGAATAGGATAGGATAGAGGATCGGATAGGATAGGATAGATGATATTATAGTAAACAGGATAGGATATGATAGAGGATAGGATAGGGGACTGGATAGGATAGAGGATAGGATAGGATAGAGGATAGGATAGGATAGAGGATAGGATAGGATAGGATAGGATAGAGGATAGGATAGGATAGGATAGATGATATTATAGTAAAGAGGATAGGATATGATAGAGGATAGGATAGGGGACTGGATAGGATAGAGGATAGGATAGGATAGAGGATAGGATAGGATAGAGGATAGGATACGATAGAGGATAGGATAGGATAGAGCATAGGATAGGATAGAGGATAGGATAGGATAGAGGATATGATAGGATAGGATAGAGGATAGGGTAGGATAGAGGATAGGATAGGATAGAGGATAGGATAGGATAGAGGATAGGATAGGATAGAGCATAGGATAGGATAGAGGATAGGATAGGATAGAGGATATGATAGGATAGGATAGAGGATAGGATTGGATAGAGGATAGGATAGGATAGAGGATAGGATAGGATAGAGGATAGGATAGGATGGAGGATAGGATAGGATAGAGGATAGGATAGGATAGAGGATAGGATAGAGGATAGGATAGGATAGAGGATAGGATAGGATAGAGGATAGGATAGGATAGAGGATAGGATAGGATAGAGGATAGGATAGGATAGAGGATACGATAGGATAGAGGATATGATAGGATAGAGGATAGGATAGGATAGAGGATAGGATAGGATAGAGGATAGGATAGGATAGAGGATAGGATAGGATAGAGGATAGGATAGGATAGAGGATAGGATAGGATAGAGGATAGGATAGGATAGAGTATAGGATAGGATAGAGGATAGGATAGGATAGAGGATAGGATAGGATAGAGGATAGGATAGGATAGAGGATAGGATAGGATAGAGGATAGGATAGGATAGAGGATAGGATAGAGGATAGGATAGGATAGAGGATAGGATAGGATAGAGGATAGGATAGGATAGAGGATAGGATAGGATAGAGGATAGGATAGGCTAGAGGATACGATATAGGAGTGGATAGGATAGAGGATAGGATACGATAGAGGATAGGATAGGATAGAGGATAGGATAGGATAGCGGAAAGGATAGGATAGAGTATAGAATAGGATAGAGGATAAGATAGGATAGCGGTTAGGATATGATAGAGTATAGGATAGGATAGAGGAGAGGATAGGGGATTGAATAGGATAGAGGATAGGATAGGATATAGAATAGGATAGGATAGAGGATAGGATAGGGGATTGGATAGAATAGAGGATAGGATAGGATACAGGATAGGATAGGATAGAGGATAGGATAGGATAGAGAATAGGATAGGATAGAGGATGGGATAGGATAGAGGATAGGATAGGTTAGAGGATACGATATAGGATTGGATAGGATAGAGGATACGATAGAATAGAGGATAGCATAGGATAGAGGATAGGATAGAATAGAGGATAGGATAGGGTAGATGACAGGTTAGCATAGAGGATAGGATAGGATAGAGGATTCGATAGGATTGAGGATAGGATAGGATAGAGGATAGGATAGGATAGAGGATAGGATAGGATAGAGGATAGGATATGATAGAGGATAGGATAGGATAGAGGATAGGATAGGATAGAGGATAGGATAGGATAGAGGATAGGATAGGATAGAGGATAGGATAGGATAGAGGATAGGATAGGATAGAGGATAGGATAGGATAGAGGATAGGATAGGATAGAGGATAGGATAGCATAGAGGATAGGATAGGATAGAGGATAGGATAGGATAGAGGATAGGATAGGATAGAGGATAGGATAGGATAGAGGATAGGATAGGATAGAGGATAGGATAGGATAGAGGATAGGATAGGCTAGAGGATACGATATAGGAGTGGATAGGATAGAGGATAGGATAGCATAGAGGATAGGATAGGATAGAGCATAGGATAGGATAGAGGATAGGATAGGATAGAGGATATGATAGGATAGGATAGAGGATAGGATTGGATAGAGGATAGGATAGGATAGAGGATAGGATAGGATAGAGGATAGGATAGGATAGAGGATAGGAAAGGATAGAGGACAGGATAGGATAGGGTAGATGATATTATAGTAAAGAGGATAGGATAGGATAGAGGATAGCATAGGATAGAGGATACGATATAGGATTGGATAGGATAGAGGATAGGATACGATAGAGGATAGCATAGAATAGAGGATAGGATAGGATAGAGGATAGGATAGGATAGAGGATAGGATAGGATAGAGGATAGGATAGGATAGAGGATAGGATAGGATAGAGGATAGGATAGGATAGAGGATAGGATAGGCTAGAGGATAGGATAGGATAGAGGATAGGATAGGATAGGATAGATGATATTATAGTAAAGAGGATAGGATACGGGACTGGATAGGATAGAGGATAGGATAGGATAGAGGATAGGATAGGATAGAGGATAGGATAGGATAGAGGATAGGATAGGATAGAGGATAGGATAGGATGGAGGATAGGATAGGATAGAGGATAGGATAGGATAGAGGATAGGATAGGATAGAGGATAGGATAGGATAGAGGATAGGATAGGATAGAGGATAGGATAGGCTAGAGGATACGATATAGGAGTGGATAGGATAGAGGATAGGATACGATAGAGGATAGGATAGGATAGAGGATAGGATAGTATAGAGAATAGGATATAGGATTGGATAGGATAGAGGATAGAATAGGATAGAGGATAGGATAGGATAGAGGATAGGATAGGATAGGATAGATGATATTATAGTAAAGAGGATAGGATATGGTAGAGGATAGGATACGGGACTGGATAGGATAGAGGATAGGATAGGATAGAGGATAGGATAGGATAGAGGATAGGATAGGATAGAGGATAGGATAGGATAGAGGATAGGATAGGATGGAGGATAGGATAGGATAGAGGATAGGATAGGATAGAGGATAGGATAGGATAGAGGATAGGATAGGATAGGATAGAGGATAGGATAGGCTAGAGGATACGATATAGGAGTGGATAGGATAGAGGATAGGATACGATAGAGGATAGGATAGGATAGAGGATAGGATAGGATAGCGGAAAGGATAGGATAGAGTATAGAATAGGATAGAGTATAGGATAGGATAGAGGAGAGGATAGGGGATTGGATAGGATAGAGGATAGGATAGGATATAGGATAGGATAGGATAGAGGATAGGATAGGATAGAGGATAGGATAGGGGATTGGATAGAATAGAGGATAGGATAGGATACAGGATAGGATATCATAGAGGATATGATAGGATAGAGGGTAGGATACGATAAGGGATTGGATAGGATAGAGGATAGGATACGATAGAGGATAGGATAGGATAGAGGATAGGATAGGATAGAGAATAGGATATAGGTTTGGATAGGATAGAGGATAGAATAGGATAGAGGATAGGATAGGATAGAGGATAGGATATGATAGAGGATAGGATAGGATAGAGGATAGGATAGGATAGAGGATACGATAGGGGATTGGATAGAATAGAGGATAGGATAGGATACAGGATATAATAGGATAGAGGATATGATAGGATAGAGGACAGGATAGGATAGAGGATAGGATAGGATAGAGGATAGGATAGGATAGAGAATAGGATATAGGATTGGATAGGATAGAGGATAGAATAGGATAGAGGATAGGATAGGATAGAGGATAGGATATAGGATTGGATAGGATAGAGGAGAATAGGATAGAGGATAGGATAGGATAGAGGATAGGATATGATAGAGGATAGGATAGGATAGAGGATAGGATAGGATAGAGGATAGGATAGGATAGAGGATAGGATAGGATAGAGGATAGGATAGGGTAGAGGATAGGATAGGATAGAGGATTCGATAGGATTGAGGATAGGATAGGATAGAGGATAGGATAGGGAGGATTGGATAGGATAGGATAGAGAATAGGGTAGGATAGAGGATACAATAGTATAGAGGATAGGATAGGATATAGGATAGGATAGGATAGAGGATATGATAGGATAGGATAGAGGATAGGATAGGATAGGGGATAGGATAGGATAGAGGATAGGATATGATAGAGGATAGGATAGGATAGAGGATAGGATAGGATAGAGGATAGGATAGGATAGAGGATAGGATAGGATAGAGGATAGGATAGGGTAGAGGATAGGATAGGATAGAGCATAGGATAGGATAGAGGATAGGATAGGATAGAGGATAGGATAGGATAGAGGATAGGATAGGATAGAGGATGCGATATAGGATTGGATAGGATAGAGGATAGGATACGATAGAGGATAGGATAGAATAGAGGATAGGATAGCATAGAGGATAGGATAGGATAGAGGATATGATAGGATAGAGGATACGATATGGGATTGGATAGGATAGAGGATAGGATACGATAGAGGATAGGATAGGATAGAGGATAGGATAGGATAGAGAATAGGATATAGGATTGGATAGGATAGAGGATAGAATAGGATATAGGATACGATATGGGATTGGATAGGATAGAGGATAGGATACGATAGAGGATAGGATAGGATAGGATAGGATAGAGAATAGGATATAGGATTGGATAGGATAGAGGATAGGATAGGATAGAGGATAGGATAGGATAGAGGATAGGATAGGATAGAGGATAGGATAGGATAGAGGATAGGATAGGATAGAGGATAGGATAGGCTAGAGGATAGGATAGGATAGAGGATAGGATAGGATAGGATAGATGATATTATAGTAAAGAGGATAGGATATGGTAGAGGATAGGATACGGGACTGGATAGGATAGAGGATAGGATAGGATAGAGGATAGGATAGGATAGAGGATAGGATAGGATAGAGGATAGGATAGGATAGAGGATAGGATAGGATGGAGGATAGGATAGGATAGAGGATAGGATAGGATAGAGGATAGGATAGGATAGAGGATAGGATAGGATAGAGGATAGGATAGGATAGAGGATAGGATAGGCTAGAGGATACGATATAGGAGTGGATAGGATAGAGGATAGGATACGATAGAGGATAGGATAGGATAGAGGATAGGATAGTATAGAGAATAGGATATAGGATTGGATAGGATAGAGGATAGAATAGGATAGAGGATAGGATAGGATAGAGGATAGGATAGGATAGGATAGATGATATTATAGTAAAGAGGATAGGATATGGTAGAGGATAGGATACGGGACTGGATAGGATAGAGGATAGGATAGGATAGAGGATAGGATAGGATAGAGGATAGGATAGGATAGAGGATAGGATAGGATAGAGGATAGGATAGGATGGAGGATAGGATAGGATAGAGGATAGGATAGGATAGAGGATAGGATAGGATAGAGGATAGGATAGGATAGAGGATAGGATAGGATAGAGGATAGGATAGGCTAGAGGATACGATATAGGAGTGGATAGGATAGAGGATAGGATACGATAGAGGATAGGATAGGATAGAGGATAGGATAGGATAGCGGAAAGGATAGGATAGAGTATAGAATAGGATAGAGTATAGGATAGGATAGAGGAGAGGATAGGGGATTGGATAGGATAGAGGATAGGATAGGATATAGGATAGGATAGGATAGAGGATAGGATAGGATAGAGGATAGGATAGGGGATTGGATAGAATAGAGGATAGGATAGGATACAGGATAGGATATCATAGAGGATATGATAGGATAGAGGGTAGGATACGATAAGGGATTGGATAGGATAGAGGATAGGATACGATAGAGGATAGGATAGGATAGAGGATAGGATAGGATAGAGAATAGGATATAGGTTTGGATAGGATAGAGGATAGAATAGGATAGAGGATAGGATAGGATAGAGGATAGGATATGATAGAGGATAGGATAGGATAGAGGATAGGATAGGATAGAGGATACGATAGGGGATTGGATAGAATAGAGGATAGGATAGGATACAGGATATAATAGGATAGAGGATATGATAGGATAGAGGACAGGATAGGATAGAGGATAGGATAGGATAGAGGATAGGATAGGATAGAGAATAGGATATAGGATTGGATAGGATAGAGGATAGAATAGGATAGAGGATAGGATAGGATAGAGGATAGGATATAGGATTGGATAGGATAGAGGATAGAATAGGATAGAGGATAGGATAGGATAGAGGATAGGATATGATAGAGGATAGGATAGGATAGAGGATAGGATAGGATAGAGGATAGGATAGGATAGAGGATAGGATAGGATAGAGGATAGGATAGGGTAGAGGATAGGATAGGATAGAGGATTCGATAGGATTGAGGATAGGATAGGATAGAGGATAGGATAGGGGATTGGATAGGATAGGATAGAGAATAGGGTAGGATAGAGGATACAATAGTATAGAGGATAGGATAGGATATAGGATAGGATAGGATAGAGGATATGATAGGATAGGATAGAGGATAGGATAGGATAGGGGATAGGATAGGATAGAGGATAGGATATGATAGAGGATAGGATAGGATAGAGGATAGGATAGGATAGAGGATAGGATAGGATAGAGGATAGGATAGGATAGAGGATAGGATAGGGTAGAGGATAGGATAGGATAGAGGATTCGATAGGATTGAGGATAGGATAGGATAGAGGATAGGATAGGGGATTGGATAGGATAGGATAGAGAATAGGGTAGGATAGAGGATACAATAGTATAGAGGATAGGATAGGATATAGGATAGGATAGGATAGAGGATATGATAGGATAGGATAGAGGATAGGATAGGATAGGGGATAGGATAGGATAGAGGATAGGATAGGATAGAGCATAGGATAGGATAGAGGATAGGATAGGATAGAGGATAGGATAGGATAGAGGATAGGATAGGATAGAGGATGCGATATAGGATTGGATAGGATAGAGGATAGGATACGATAGAGGATAGGATAGAATAGAGGATAGGATAGCATAGAGGATAGGATAGGATAGAGGATATGATAGGATAGAGGATACGATATGGGATTGGATAGGATAGAGGATAGGATACGATAGAGGATAGGATAGGATAGAGGATAGGATAGGATAGAGAATAGGATATAGGATTGGATAGGATAGAGGATAGAATAGGATATAGGATACGATATGGGATTGGATAGGATAGAGGATAGGATACGATAGAGGATAGGATAGGATAGGATAGGATAGAGAATAGGATATAGGATTGGATAGGATAGAGGATAGGATAGGATACAGGATAGGATAGGATAGAGGATACGATACGATAGAGCATAGGATAGGATAGAGGATAGGATAGGGGATTGGATAGGATAGGATAGAGAATAGGGTAGGATAGAGGATACAATAGTATAGAGGATAGGATAGGATATAGGATAGGATAGGATAGAGGGTCTAATAGGATAGAGGATAGGATAGGATAGAGGATAGGATAGGATAGAGAACAGGATATAGGATTGGATAGGATAGAGGATAGAATAGGATAGAGGATAGGATAGGATAGAGGATAGGATAGGATAGAGGATAGGATAGGATAGCGGAAAGGATAGGATAGAGTATAGAATAGGATACAGGATAAGATAGGATAGAGATTAGGATATGATAGAGTATAGGATAGGATAGAGGAGAGGATAGGGGATTGGATAGGATAGAGGATAGGATAGGATATAGGATAGGATAGGATAGAGGGTCTAATAGGATAGAGGATAGGATAGGATAGAGGATAGGATAGGATAGAGAACAGGATATAGGATTGGATAGGATAGAGGATAGAATAGGATAGAGGATAGGATAGGATAGAGGATAGGATAGGATAGAGGATAGGATAGGATAGAGCATAGGATAGGATATAGGATTGGATAGGATAGAGGATAGAATAGGATAGAGGATAGGATAGGATAGAGGATAGGATATAGGATTGGATAGGATAGAGGATAGAATAGGATAGAGGATAGGATAGGATAGAGGATAGGATATGATAGAGGATAGGATAGGATAGAGGATAGGATAGGATTGAGGATAGGATAGGATAGAGGATAGGATAGGATAGAGGATAGGATAGGATAGCGGAAAGGATAGGATAGAGTATAGAATAGGATACAGGATAAGATAGGATAGAGATTAGAATATGATAGAGTATAGGATAGGATAGAGGAGAGGATAGGGGATTGGATAGGATAGAGGATAGGATAGGATATAGGATAGGATAGGATAGAGGGTCTAATAGGATAGAGGATAGGATAGGATAGAGGATAGGATAGGATAGAGAACAGGATATAGGATTGGATAGGATAGAGGATAGAATAGGATAGAGGATAGGATAGGATAGAGGATAGGATAGGATAGAGCATAGGATAGGATAGAGGATAGGATAGGATACAGGATAGGATAGGGGATTGGATAGAATAGAGGATAGGATAGGGTACAGGATATGATAGGATAGAGGATATGATAGGATAGAGGGTAGGATAGGATAGAGGATAGGATAGGATAGAGGATAGGATAGGATAGAGGATAGGATAGGATAGAGGATTCGATAGGATTGAGGATAGGATAGGATAGAGGATAGGATAGGGGATTGGATAGGATAGGATAGAGAATAGGGTAGGACAGAGGATACAATAGTATAGAGGATAGGATAGGATATAGGATAGGATAGGATAGAGGATATGATAGGATAGGATAGAGGATAGGATAGGATAGAGGATAGGATAGGATAGAGGATAGGATAGGATAGAGGATAGGATAGGATAGAGCATAGGATAGGATAGAGGATAGGATAGGATAGAGGATATGATAGGATAGGATAGAGGATAGGATAGGATAGAGGATATGTTAGGATAGAGGATACGATATGGGATTGGATAGGATAGAGGATAGGATACGATAGAGGATAGGATAGGATAGAGAATAGGATATAGGATTGGATAGGATAGAGGATAGAATAGGATAGAGGATAGGATAGGATAGAGGATAGGATATAGGATTGGATAGGATAGAGGATAGAATAGGATAGAGGATAGGATAGGATAGAGGATAGGATATGATAGAGGATAGGATAGGATAGAGGATAGAATAGGATAGAGGATAGGATAGGATAGAGGATAGGATACGATAGAGGATAGGATAGGATAGAGGATAGGATAGGATAGCGGAAAGGATAGGATAGAGTATAGAATAGGATACAGGATAAGATAGGATAGAGATTAGGGTATGATAGAGTATAGGATAGGATAGAGGAAAGGATAGGGGATTGGATAGGATAGAGGATAGGATAGGATATAGGATAGGATAGGATAGAGGGTAGGATAGGATAGAGGATAGGATAGGATAGAGGATAGGATAGGATAGAGAATAGGATATAGGATTGGATAGGATAGAGGATAGAATAGGATAGAGGATAGGATAGGATAGAGTATAGGATATGATAGAGGATAGGATAGGATAGAGGATAGGATAGGATACAGGATAGGATAGGGGATTGGATAGAATAGAGGATAGGATAGGGTACAGGATAGGATAGGATAGAGGATATGATAGGATAGAGGATAGGTTAGGATAGAGGATAGGATAGGATAGAGGATAGGATAGGATAGAGGATTCGATAGGATTGAGGATAGGATAGGATAGAGGATAGGATAGGGGATTGGATAGGATAGGATAGAGAATAGGGTAGGATAGAGGATACAATAGTATAGAGGATAGGATAGGATATAGGATATAATAGGATAGAGGATATGATAGGATAGGATAGAGGATAGGATAGGATAGAGGATAGGATAGGATAGAGGATAGGATAGGATAGAGCATAGGATAGGATAGAGGATAGGATAGGATAGAGGATACAATAGTATAGAGGATAGGATAGGATATAGGATAGGATAGGATAGAGGATATGATAGGATAGGATAGAGGATAGGATAGGATAGAGGATAGGATAGGATAGAGGATAGGATAGGATAGAGCATAGGATAGGATAGAGGATAGGATAGGATAGAGGATATGATAGGATAGGATAGAGGATAGGATTGGATAGAGGATAGGATAGGATAGAGGATAGGATAGGATAGAGGATAGGATAGGATAGACGATAGGATAGGATAGAGGATAGGATAGGATAGAGGATAGGAAAGGATAGGGGATAGGATAGGATAGGATAGATGATATTATAGTAAAGAGGATAGGATATGATAGAGGATAGGATAGAGGACTGGATAGGATAGAGGATAGGATAGGATAGAGGATGCGATATAGGATTGGATAGGATAGAGGATAGGATACGATAGAGGATAGGATAGAATAGAGGATAGGATAGCATAGAGGATAGGATAGGATAGAGGATATGATAGGATAGAGGATACGATATGGGATTGGATAGGATAGAGGATACGATACGATAGAGGATAGGATAGGATAGAGGATAGGATAGGATAGAGAATAGGATATAGGATTGGATAGGATAGAGGATAGAATAGGATATAGGATACGATATGGGATTGGATAGGATAGAGGATAGGATAGGATAGAGGATAGGATAGGATAGAGAATAGGATATAGGATTGGATAGGATAGAGGATACGATACGATAGAGGATAGGATAGGATAGAGGATATGATAGGATAGGGGATTGGATAGAATAGAGGATAGGATAGGATACAGGATAGGATAGGATAGAGGATATGATAGGATAGAGGATAGGATAGGATAGAGGATAGGATAGGATAGAGGATACGAAAGGATAGAGGATAGGATAGGATAGAGGATAGGATAGGATAGGATAGATGATATTATAGTAAAGAGGATAGGATATGATAGAGGATAGGATACGGGACTGGATGGGATAGAGGATAGGATAGGATAGAGGATAGGATAGGATAGAGGATAGGATTGGATAGAGGATAGGATAGGGTAGAGGATAGGATAGGATAGAGGATAGGATAGGATAGAGGATAGGATAGGATAGAGGATACGATATAGGATTGGATAGCTTAGAGGATAGGATACGATAGAGGATAGGATAGAATAGAGGATAGGATAGGATAGAGGATAGGATAGGATAGAACATAGGTTAGGATAGAGGATAGGATAGGATACAGGATAGGATAGGGGATTGGATAGAATAGAGGATAGGATAGGGTACAGGATAGGATAGGATAGAGGATATGATAGGATAGAGGATAGGATAGGATAGAGGATAGGATAGGATAGAGGATAGGATAGGATAGAGAATAGGATATAGGATTGGATAGGATAGAGGATAGAATAGGATATAGGATACGATATGGGATTGGATAGGATAGAGGATAGGATAGGATAGAGGATAGGATAGGATAGAGAATAGGATATAGGATTGGATAGGATAGAGGATACGATACGATAGAGGATAGGATAGGATAGAGGATATGATAGGATAGGGGATTGGATAGAATAGAGGATAGGATAGGATACAGGATAGGATAGGATAGAGGATATGATAGGATAGAGGATAGGATAGGATAGAGGATAGGATAGGATAGAGGATACGAAAGGATAGAGGATAGGATAGGATAGAGGATAGGATAGGATAGGATAGATGATATTATAGTAAAGAGGATAGGATATGATAGAGGATAGGATACGGGACTGGATGGGATAGAGGATAGGATAGGATAGAGGATAGGATAGGATAGAGGATAGGATTGGATAGAGGATAGGATAGGGTAGAGGATAGGATAGGATAGAGGATAGGATAGGATAGAGGATAGGATAGGATAGAGGATACGATATAGGATTGGATAGCTTAGAGGATAGGATACGATAGAGGATAGGATAGAATAGAGGATAGGATAGGATAGAGGATAGGATAGGATAGAACATAGGTTAGGATAGAGGATAGGATAGGATACAGGATAGGATAGGGGATTGGATAGAATAGAGGATAGGATAGGGTACAGGATAGGATAGGATAGAGGATATGATAGGATAGAGGATAGGATAGGATAGAGGATAGGATAGGATAGAGGATAGGATAGGATAGAGCATAGGATAGGATAGAGGATTCGATAGGATTGAGGATAGGGTAGGATAGAGGATAGGATAGGGGATTGGATAGGATAGGATAGAGAATAGGGTAGGATAGAGGATACAATAGTATAGAGGATAGGATAGGATATAGGATAGGATAGGATAGAGGATATGATAGGATAGGATAGAGGATAGGATAGGATAGAGGATAGGATAGGGTAGAGGATAGGATAGGATAGAGGATTGGATAGGATAGAGCATAGGATAGGATAGAGGATAGGATAGGATAGAGGATATGATAGGATAGGATAGAGGATAGGATTGGATAGAGGATAGGATAGGATAGAGAATAGGATATAGGATTGGATAGGATAGAGGATAGAATAGGATAGAGGATAGGATAGGATAGAGGATAGGATAGGATAGAGGATAGGATAGGATAGAGGATAGGATAGGATAGAGGATTCGATAGAATTGAGGATAGGATAGGATAGAGGATAGGATAGGGGATTGGATAGGATAGGATAGAGAATAGGGTAGGATAGAGGATACAATAGTATAGAGGATAGGATAGGATATAGGATAGGATAGGATAGAGGATATGATAGGATAGGATAGAGGATAGGATAGGATAGAGGATAGGATAGGATAGAGCATAGGATAGGATAGAGGATATGATAGGATAGGATAGAGGATAGGATTGGATAGAGGATAGGATAGGATAGAGGATAGGATCGAATAGAGGATAGGATAGGATAGAGGATAGGATAGGATAGAGGATATGTTAGGATAGAGGATACGATATGGGATTGGATAGGATAGAGGATAGGATACGATAGAGGATAGGATAGGATAGAGAATAGGATATAGGATTGGATAGGATAGAGGATAGAATAGGATAGAGGATAGGATAGGATAGAGGATAGGATATAGGATTGGATAGGATAGAGGATAGAATAGGATAGAGGATAGGATAGGATAGAGGATAGGATATGATAGAGGATAGGATAGGATAGAGGATAGAATAGGATAGAGGATAGGATAGGATAGAGGATAGGATACGATAGAGGATAGGATAGGATAGAGGATAGGATAGGATAGCGGAATGGATAGGATAGAGTATAGAATAGGATACAGGATAAGATAGGAAAGAGTTTAGGGTATGATAGAGTATAGGATAGGATAGAGGAGAGGATAGGGGATTGGATAGGATAGAGGATAGGATAGGATATAGGATAGGATAGGATAGAGGGTAGGATAGGATAGAGGATAGGATAGGATAGAGGATAGGATAGGATAGAGAATAGGATATAGGATTGGATAGGATAGAGGATAGAATAGGATAGAGGATAGGATAGGATAGAGTATAGGATATGATAGAGGATAGGATAGGATAGAGGATAGGATAGGATACAGGATAGGATAGGGGATTGGATAGAATAGAGGATAGGATAGGGTACAGGATAGGATAGGATAGAGGATATGATAGGATAGAGGATAGGATAGGATAGAGGATAGGATAGGATAGAGGATAGGATAGGATAGAGGATAGGATAGGATAGAGGATTCGATAGGATTGAGGATAGGATAGGATAGAGGATAGGATAGGGGATTGGATAGGATAGGATAGAGAATAGGGTAGGATAGAGGATACAATAGTATAGAGGATAGGATAGGATATAGGATATAATAGGATAGAGGATATGATAGGATAGGATAGAGGATAGGATAGGATAGAGGATAGGATAGGATAGAGGATAGGATAGGATAGAGCATAGGATAGGATAGAGGATAGGATAGGATAGAGGATACAATAGTATAGAGGATAGGATAGGATATAGGATAGGATAGGATAGAGGATATGATAGGATAGGATAGAGGATAGGATAGGATAGAGGATAGGATAGGATAGAGGATAGGATAGGATAGAGCATAGGATAGGATAGAGGATAGGATAGGATAGAGGATATGATAGGATAGGATAGAGGATAGGATAGGATAGAGCATAGGATAGGATAGAGGATAGGATAGGATAGAGGATACAATAGTATAGAGGACTGGATAGGATAGAGGATAGGATAGGATAGAGGATAGGATAGGATAGAGGATGCGATATAGGATTGGATAGGATAGAGGATAGGATACGATAGAGGATAGGATAGAATAGAGGATAGGATAGCATAGAGGATAGGATAGGATAGAGGATATGATAGGATAGAGGATACGATATGGGATTGGATAGGATAGAGGATAGGATACGATAGAGGATAGGATAGGATAGAGGATAGGATAGGATAGAGAATAGGATATAGGATTGGATAGGATGGAGGATAGAATAGGATATAGGATACGATATGGGATTGGATAGGATAGAGGATAGGATACGATAGAGGATAGGATAGGATAGAGGATAGGATAGGATAGAGAATAGGATATAGGATTGGATAGGATAGAGGATAGGATAGGATACAGGATAGGATAGGATAGAGGATACGATACGATAGAGGATAGGATAGGATAGAGGATATGATAGGATAGGGGATTGGATAGAATATAGGATAGGATAGGATACAGGATAGGATAGGATAGAGGATATGATAGGATAGAGGATAGGATAGGATAGAGGATAGGATAGGATAGAGGATACGATAGGATAGAGGATAGGATAGGATAGAGGATAGGATAGGATAGGATAGATGATATTATAGTAAAGAGGATAGGATATGATAGAGGATAGGATACGGGACTGGATGGGATAGAGGATAGGATAGGATAGAGGATAGGATAGGATAGAGGATAGGATTGGATAGAGGATAGGATAGGGTAGAGGATAGGATATGATAGAGGATAGGATAGGATAGAGGATAGGATAGGATAGAGGATACGATATAGGATTCGATAGGATTGAGGATAGGATAGGATAGAGGATAGGATAGGGGATTGGATAGTATAGGATAGAGGATAGGATAGGATAGAGGATATGATAGGATAGAGGGTAGGATAGGATAGAGGATAGAGGATAGGATAGGATAGAGGATACGGTATAGGATTGGATTGGATAGAGGATAGGATAGGATAGAGAATAGGATATAGGATTGGATAGGATAGAGGATAGAATAGGATAGAGGATAGGATAGGATAGAGGATAGGATATAGGATTGGATAGGATAGAGGATAGAATAGGATAGAGGATAGGATAGGATAGAGGATAGGATATGATAGAGGATAGGATAGGATAGAGGATAGAATAGGATAGAGGATAGGATAGGATAGAGGATAGGATACGATAGAGGATAGGATAGGATAGAGGATAGGATAGGATAGCGGAAAGGATAGGATAGAGTATAGAATAGGATACAGGATAAGATAGGATAGAGATTAGGGTATGATAGAGTATAGGATAGGATAGAGGAAAGGATAGGGGATTGGATAGGATAGAGGATAGGATAGGATATAGGATAGGATAGGATAGAGGGTAGGATAGGATAGAGGATAGGATAGGATAGAGGATAGGATAGGATAGAGAATAGGATATAGGATTGGATAGGATAGAGGATAGAATAGGATAGAGGATAGGATAGGATAGAGTATAGGATATGATAGAGGATAGGATAGGATAGAGGATAGGATAGGATACAGGATAGGATAGGGGATTGGATAGAATAGAGGATAGGATAGGGTACAGGATAGGATAGGATAGAGGATATGATAGGATAGAGGATAGGTTAGGATAGAGGATAGGATAGGATAGAGGATAGGATAGGATAGAGGATTCGATAGGATTGAGGATAGGATAGGATAGAGGATAGGATAGGGGATTGGATAGGATAGGATAGAGAATAGGGTAGGATAGAGGATACAATAGTATAGAGGATAGGATAGGATATAGGATATAATAGGATAGAGGATATGATAGGATAGGATAGAGGATAGGATAGGATAGAGGATAGGATAGGATAGAGGATAGGATAGGATAGAGCATAGGATAGGATAGAGGATAGGATAGGATAGAGGATACAATAGTATAGAGGATAGGATAGGATATAGGATAGGATAGGATAGAGGATATGATAGGATAGGATAGAGGATAGGATAGGATAGAGGATAGGATAGGATAGAGGATAGGATAGGATAGAGCATAGGATAGGATAGAGGATAGGATAGGATAGAGGATATGATAGGATAGGATAGAGGATAGGATTGGATAGAGGATAGGATAGGATAGAGGATAGGATAGGATAGAGGATAGGATAGGATAGACGATAGGATAGGATAGAGGATAGGATAGGATAGAGGATAGGAAAGGATAGGGGATAGGATAGGATAGGATAGATGATATTATAGTAAAGAGGATAGGATATGATAGAGGATAGGATAGAGGACTGGATAGGATAGAGGATAGGATAGGATAGAGGATGCGATATAGGATTGGATAGGATAGAGGATAGGATACGATAGAGGATAGGATAGAATAGAGGATAGGATAGCATAGAGGATAGGATAGGATAGAGGATATGATAGGATAGAGGATACGATATGGGATTGGATAGGATAGAGGATACGATACGATAGAGGATAGGATAGGATAGAGGATAGGATAGGATAGAGAATAGGATATAGGATTGGATAGGATAGAGGATAGAATAGGATATAGGATACGATATGGGATTGGATAGGATAGAGGATAGGATAGGATAGAGGATAGGATAGGATAGAGAATAGGATATAGGATTGGATAGGATAGAGGATACGATACGATAGAGGATAGGATAGGATAGAGGATATGATAGGATAGGGGATTGGATGGAATAGAGGATAGGATAGGATACAGGATAGGATAGGATAGAGGATATGATAGGATAGAGGATAGGATAGGATAGAGGATAGGATAGGATAGAGGATACGAAAGGATAGAGGATAGGATAGGATAGAGGATAGGATAGGATAGGATAGATGATATTATAGTAAAGAGGATAGGATATGATAGAGGATAGGATACGGGACTGGATGGGATAGAGGATAGGATAGGATAGAGGATAGGATAGGATAGAGGATAGGATTGGATAGAGGATAGGATAGGGTAGAGGATAGGATAGGATAGAGGATAGGATAGGATAGAGGATAGGATAGGATAGAGGATACGATATAGGATTGGATAGCTTAGAGGATAGGATACGATAGAGGATAGGATAGAATAGAGGATAGGATAGGATAGAGGATAGGATAGGATAGAACATAGGTTAGGATAGAGGATAGGATAGGATACAGGATAGGATAGGGGATTGGACAGAATAGAGGATAGGATAGGGTACAGGATAGGATAGGATAGAGGATATGATAGGATAGAGGATAGGATAGGATAGAGGATAGGATAGGATAGAGGATAGGATAGGATAGAGCATAGGATAGGATAGAGGATTCGATAGGATTGAGGATAGGGTAGGATAGAGGATAGGTTAGGGGATTGGATAGGATAGGATAGAGAATAGGGTAGGATAGAGGATACAATAGTATAGAGGATAGGATAGGATATAGGATAGGATAGGATAGAGGATATGATAGGATAGGATAGAGGATAGGATAGGATAGAGGATAGGATAGGGTAGAGGATAGGATAGGATAGAGGATTGGATAGGATAGAGCATAGGATAGGATAGAGGATAGGATAGGATAGAGGATATGATAGGATAGGATAGAGGATAGGATTGGATAGAGGATAGGATAGGATAGAGAATAGGATATAGGATTGGATAGGATAGAGGATAGAATAGGATAGAGGATAGGATAGGATAGAGGATAGGATAGGATAGAGGATAGGATAGGATAGAGGATAGGATAGGATAGAGGATTCGATAGGATTGAGGATAGGATAGGATAGAGGATAGGATAGGGGATTGGATAGGATAGGATAGAGAATAGGGTAGGATAGAGGATACAATAGTATAGAGGATAGGATAGGATATAGGATAGGATAGGATAGAGGATATGATAGGATAGGATAGAGGATAGGATAGGATAGAGGATAGGATAGGATAGAGCATAGGATAGGATAGAGGATATGATAGGATAGGATAGAGGATAGGATTGGATAGAGGATAGGATAGGATAGAGGGTAGGATCGAATAGAGGATAGGATAGGATAGAGGATAGGATAGGATAGAGGATATGTTAGGATAGAGGATACGATATGGGATTGGATAGGATAGAGGATAGGATACGATAGAGGATAGGATAGGATAGAGAATAGGATATAGGATTGGATAGGATAGAGGATAGAATAGGATAGAGGATAGGATAGGATAGAGGATAGGATATAGGATTGGATAGGATAGAGGATAGAATAGGATAGAGGATAGGATAGGATAGAGGATAGGATATGATAGAGGATAGGATAGGATAGAGGATAGAATAGGATAGAGGATAGGATAGGATAGAGGATAGGATACGATAGAGGATAGGATAGGATAGAGGATAGGATAGGATAGCGGAACGGATAGGATAGAGTATAGAATAGGATACAGGATAAGATAGGAAAGAGTTTAGGGTATGATAGAGTATAGGATAGGATAGAGGAGAGGATAGGGGATTGGATAGGATAGAGGATAGGATAGGATATAGGATAGGATAGGATAGAGGGTAGGATAGGATAGAGGATAGGATAGGATAGAGGATAGGATAGGATAGAGAATAGGATATAGGATTGGATAGGATAGAGGATAGAATAGGATAGAGGATAGGATAGGATAGAGTATAGGATATGATAGAGGATAGGATAGGATAGAGGATAGGATAGGATACAGGATAGGATAGGGGATTGGATAGAATAGAGGATAGGATAGGGTACAGGATAGGATAGGATAGAGGATATGATAGGATAGAGGATAGGATAGGATAGAGGATAGGATAGGATAGAGGATAGGATAGGATAGAGGATAGGATAGGATAGAGGATTCGATAGGATTGAGGATATGATAGGATAGAGGATAGGATAGGGGATTGGATAGGATAGGATAGAGAATAGGGTAGGATAGAGGATACAATAGTATAGAGGATAGGATAGGATATAGGATATAATAGGATAGAGGATATGATAGGATAGGATAGAGGATAGGATAGGATAGAGGATAGGATAGGATAGAGGATAGGATAGGATAGAGCATAGGATAGGATAGAGGATAGGATAGGATAGAGGATACAATAGTATAGAGGATAGGATAGGATATAGGATAGGATAGGATAGAGGATATGATAGGATAGGATAGAGGATAGGATAGGATAGAGGATAGGATAGGATAGAGGATAGGATAGGATAGAGCATAGGATAGGATAGAGGATAGGATAGGATAGAGGATATGATAGGATAGGATAGAGGATAGGATAGGATAGAGCATAGGATAGGATAGAGGATAGGATAGGATAGAGGATACAATAGTATAGAGGACTGGATAGGATAGAGGATAGGATAGGATAGAGGATAGGATTGGATAGAGGATAGGATAGGATAGAGAATTGGATAGGATAGAGGATAGGATAGGATAGAGGATAGGATAGGGGATTGATAGGATAGAGATTAGGATGCGATAGAATATATTATAGGATAGAGGATAGGATAGGATAGAGGATAGGATAGGGGATTGATAGGATAGAGATTAGGATGGGACAGAATATATTATAGGATAGAGGATAGGATAGGATAGAGGATAGGATAGGGGATTGATAGGATAGAGATTAGGATGGGAGAGAATATATTATAGGATAGAGGATAGGATAGGATAGAGGATTGGATAGGATAGAGGATAGGATAGGATAGACGATAGGATAGGATAGAGGATAGGATATGATAGATGATAGGATAGGATAGAGAAGAGGATAGGATAGGATTGAGGATAGGATAGGATTGAGGATAGGATAGGATAGAGGATAGGAAAGGATAGAGGATACTATAGGATAGAGGATACGATAGGATTGAGGATAGGATAGGAATGAGGATAGGATAGGATTGAGGATAGGATAGGGGATTGGATAGGATGGAGGATAGGATAGGATGGAGGATAGGATAGGATAGGATTGAGGATAGGATAGGATAGAGGATAGGATAGGATAGTGGATAAGATAGAGGATTGGATAGGATAGAGGATAGGATATGATAGAGGATAGGATAGGATATGAGATTGAATAGGATAGAGGATAGGATAGGATAGAGGATAGGATAGGATGGAGGAGAGGATAGGATAGAGGATAGGATAGAGGATAGGATAGGATTGAGGAGAGGATAGGATAGAGGATAGGATAGGATAGAGGATAGGAGAGGATAGAGTATAGAATTGGATTGAGGATAGGATAGGATGGAGGATAGAATAGGATAGAGTATAGGATAGGATAGAGGATAGGATAAGATAGAGGATAGGATAGAATAGAGGACAGGATAGGATAGAGGATAAGATAGGATAGAGGATAGGATAGGATAGAGGATAGGATAGGATAGAGGATAGGATAGGGTAGAGGATAGGATAGGATTGAGGATAGGACAGGATAGGGGATTGGATAGGATAGAGGATAGAATACGATTGAGGATAGGATAGGATAGAGGATAGGATAGGATAGAGGATAAGATAGGATAGTGGATAGGATAAGATAGAGGATATGATAGAATAGAGGACAGGATAGGACAGAGGATAAGATAGGATAGAGGATAGGATAGGATAGAGGATAGTATAGGATAGAGGATAGGATATGATAGAGGATATTATAGGATAGAGGATAAGATAGGATAGTGGATAGGATAAGATAGAGGATAGGATAGAATAGAGGACAGGATAGGATAGAGGATAAGATAGGATAGTGGATAGGATAGGATAGAGGACAGGATAGGATAGAGGATTAGGTAGGATAGAGGATAGGATAGGATAGAGGATACGATAGGATAGAGGATAGGATATGGTAGGGGATAGAATAGGATTGAGGATAGGATAGGATAGTGGATAGGATAGGATTGAGGATAGGATAGAGGATAGGATAGGATGGAGCATACGATAGAGGATAGGATAGGATAGAGTATAGGATTGGATTGAGGATAGGATAGGATTTCATAAATGATAGGATAGGATAGAGGATAGGATAGAATTGATGATATGATAGAATTGGGGATAGGATAGCATAGAGGATATTATAGGATAGAGGATAGGATTGGATTGAGGATAGGATAGGATAGAGGATAGAATAGGATAGAGGATAGGATAGGATTGAGGAGAGGATAGGATAGAGGATAGGATAGGATAGGATAGAGGATAGGATAGGATAGAGGATAGGATAGGATGGAGGATAGGATAGGATAGGATTGAGGATAGGATAGGATAGAGGATAGGATAGGATGGTGGATAGGATAGAGGATTGGATAGGATAGAGGATAGGATACGATAGAAGATAGGATACGATAGAGGATAGGATATGATAGAGGATAGGATAGGATATGAGATTGAATAGGATAGAGGATAGGATAGGATAGAGGATAGGATAGGATGGAGGAGAGGATAGGATAGAGGATAGGATAGGATTGAGGAGAGGATAGGATAGAGGATAGGATAGGATAGGATAGAGGATATTATAGGATAGAGGATAGGATTGGATAGAGGATAGGATAGGATAGAGAATTGGATAGGATAGAGGATAGGATAGGATAGAGGATAGGATTGGATAGAGGATAGGATAGGATAGAGAATTGGATAGGATAGAGGATAGGATAGGATAGAGGATAGGATAGGGGATTGATAGGATAGAGATTAGGATGGGATAGAATATATTATAGGATAGAGGATAGGAAAGGATAGAGGATACTATAGGATAGAGGATACGATAGGATTGAGGATAGGATAGGAATGAGGATAGGATAGGATTGAGGATAGGATAGGGGATTGGATAGGATGGAGGATAGGATACGATAGAAGATAGGATACGATAGAGGATAGGATAGGATAGAGGATAGGATAGGATAGCGGAAAGGATAGGATAGAGTATAGAATAGAATACAGGATAAGATAGGATAGAGATTAGGATATGATAGAGGATAGGATAGGATAGCGGAAAGGATAGGATAGAGTATAGAATAGGATACAGGATAAGATAGGATAGAGATTAGGATATGATAGAGTATAGGATAGGATAGAGGAGAGGATAGGGGATTGGATAGGATAGAGGATAGGATAGGATATAGGATAGGATAGGATAGAGGGTAGGATAGGATAGAGGATAGGATAGGATAGAGGATAGGATAGGATAGAGAACAGGATATAGGATTGGATAGGATAGAGGATAGAATAGGATAGAGGATAGGATAGGATAGAGGATAGGATATGATAGAGGATAGGATAGGATAGAGGATAGGATAGGATACAGGATAGGATAGGGGATTGGATAGAATAGAGGATAGGATAGGGTACAGGATAGGATAGGATAGAGGATATGATAGGATAGAGGATAGGATAGGATAGAGGATATGATAGGATAGAGGATAGGATAGGGTAGAGGATAGGATAGGATAGAGGATTCGATAGGATTGAGGATAGGATAGGATAGAGGATAGGATAGGGGATTGGATAGGATAGAGAATAGGGTAGGATAGAGGATACAATAGTATAGAGGATAGGATAGGATATAGGATAGGATAGGATAGAGGGTATGATAGGATAGGATAGAGGATAGGATAGGATAGAGGATAGGATAGGATAGAGGATAGGATAGGATAGAGCATAGGATAGGATAGAGGATAGGATAGGATAGAGGATATGATAGGATAGGATAGAGGATAGGATTGGATAGAGGATAGGATAGGATAGGGGATAGGATAGGATAGAGGATAGGATAGGATAGAGGATAGGATAGGATAGAGGATAGGATAGGATTGAGGAGAGGATAGGATAGAGGATAGGAAAGGATAGGGGATAGGATGGATAGGATAGATGATATTATAGTAAAGAGGATAGGATATGATAGAGGATAGGATAGAGGACTGGATAGGTTAGAGGATAGGATAGGATAGAGGATAGGATAGGATAGAGGATGCGATATAGGATTGGATAGGATAGAGGATAGGATACGATAGAGGATAGGATAGAATAGAGGATAGGATAGCATAGAGGATAGGATAGGATAGAGGATATGATAGGATAGAGGATACGATATGGGATTGGATAGGATAGAGGATAGGATACGATAGAGGATAGGATAGAATAGAGGATAGGATAGGATAGAGGATAGGATAGGATAGAGGATATGATAGGATAGAGGATACGATATGGGATTGGATAGGATAGAGGATAGGATACGATAGAGGATAGGATAGGATAGAGGATAGGATAGGATAGAGAATAGGATATAGGATTGGATAGGATAGAGGATAGAATAGGATAGAGGATAGGATAGGATAGAAGATAGGATATAGGATTGGATAGGATAGAGGATAGAATAGGATAGAGAATAGGATAGGATAGAGGATAGGATATGATAGAGGATAGGATAGGATAGAGGATAGGATAGGATAGAGGATAGGATAGGATACAGGATAGTATAGGATAGAGGATAGGATACGATAGAGGATAGGATAGGATAGAGGATAGGATAGGATAGCGGAAAGGATAGGATAGAGTATAGAATAGGATACAGGATAAGATAGGATAGAGATTAGGATATGATAGAGTATAGGATAGGATAGAGGAGAGGATAGGGGATTGGATAGGATAGAGGATAGGATAGGATATAGGATAGGATAGGATAGAGGGTATAATAGGATAGAGGATAGGATAGGATAGAGGATAGGATAGGATAGAGAACAGGATATAGGATTGGATAGGATAGAGGATAGAATAGGATAGAGGATAGGATAGGATAGATGATAGGATATGATAGAGGATAGGATAGGATAGAGGATAGGATAGGATACAGGATAGGATAGGGGATAGGATAGGATAGAGGATAGGATAGGATAGAGGATAGGATAGGATAGAGGATAGGATAGGATAGGATAGATGATATTATAGTAAAGAGGATAGGATATGATAGAGGATAGGATACGGGACTGGATAGGATAGAGGATAGGATAGGATAGAGGATAGGATAGGATAGAAGATACGATATGGGATTGGATAGGATAGAGGATAGGATACGATAGAGGATAGGATAGGATAGGATAGATGATATTATAGTAAAGAGGATAGGATATGATAGAGGATAGGATACGGGACTGGATAGGATAGAGGATAGGATAGGATAGAGGATAGGATAGGATAGAGGATAGGATAGGATGGAGGATAGGATAGGATAGAGGATAGGATAGGATAGAGGATACGATATAGGATTGGATAGGTTAGAGGATAGGATACGATATAGGATAGGATAGAATAGAGGATAGGATAGGATAGAGGATAGGATAGGATTGAGGAGAGGATAGGATAGAGGATAGGAAAGGATAGGGGATAGGATAGGATAGGATAGATGATATTATAGTAAAGAGGATAGGATATGATAGAGGATAGGATAGAGGACTGGATAGGATAGAGGATAGGATAGGATAGAGGATACGATATAGGATTGGATAGGATAGAGGATAGGATACGATAGAGGATAGGATAGAATAGAGGATAGGATAGGATAGAGGATAGGATAGGATAGAGGATAGGATAATATAGAGGATAGGATAGGATAGAGGATAGGATAGGATAGAGGATAGGATAGGATAGAGGATAGGATAGGATAGAGGATAGGATAGGATAGGATAGATGATATTATAGTAAAGAGGATAGGATATGATAGAGGATAGGATACGGGACTGGATAGGATAGAGGATAGGATAGGATAGAGGATAGGATAGGATAGAGGATAGGATAGGATGGAGGATAGGATAGGATAGAGGATAGGATATGATAGAGGATAGGATAGGATAGAGGATAGGATACGATAGAGGATAGGATATGATAGAGGATAGGATAGGGTAGAGGATAGGATAGGATAGAGGATAGGATAGGATAGAGGATATGATAGGATAGAGGATATGATAGGATAGAGGATAGGATAATATAGAGGATAGGATAGGATAGAGGATAGGATAGGATAGAGGATAGGATAGGATAGAGGATAGGATAGGATAGAGGATAGGATAGGATAGAGGATAGGATAGGATAGGATAGATGATATTATAGTAAAGGGGATAGGATATGATAGAGGATAGGATACGGGACTGGATAGGATAGAGGATAGGATAGGATAGAGGATAGGATAGGATAGAGGATAGGATAGGATGGAGGATAGGATAGGATAGAGGATAGGATATGATAGAGGATAGGATAGGATAGAGGATAGGATACGATAGAGGATAGGATAGGATAGAGGATAGGATAGGATAGCGGAAAGGATAGGATAGAGTATAGAATAGGATACAGGATAAGATAGGATAGGATAGAGGATAGGATAGGATAGGATAGATGATATTATAGTAAAGAGGATAGGATATGATAGAGGATAGGATACGGGACTGGATAGGATAGAGGATAGGATAGGATAGAGGATAGGATAGGATAGAGGATAGGATAGGATGGAGGATAGGATAGGATAGAGGATAGGATAGGATAGAGGATACGATATAGGATTGGATAGGTTAGAGGATAGGATACGATATAGGATAGGATAGAATAGAGGATAGGATAGGATAGAGGATAGGATAGGATAGAGGATATGATAGGATAGAGGATACGATATGGGATTGGATAGGATAGAGGATAGGATACGATAGAGGATAGGATACGATAGAGGATAGGATAGGATAGAGGATAGGATAGGATAGAGAATAGGATATAGGATTGGATAGGATAGAGGATAGAATAGGATAGAGGATAGGATAGGATAGAGGATAGGATATGATAGAGGATAGGATAGGATAGAGGATAGGATAGGATACAGGATAGGATAGGGGATTGGATAGAATAGAGGATAGGATAGGGTACAGGATAGGATAGGATAGAGGATATGATAGGATAGAGGATAGGATAGGATAGAGGATAGGATAGGATAGAGGATAGGATAGGGTAGAGGATAGGATAGGATAGAGGATTCGATAGGATTGAGGATAGGATAGGATAGAGGATAGGATAGGGGATTGGATAGGATAGGATAGAGAATAGGGTAGGATAGAGGATACAATAGTATAGAGGATAGGATAGGATATAGGATAGGATAGGATAGAGGATATGATAGGATAGGATAGAGGATAGGATAGGATAGAGGATAGGATAGGATAGAGGATAGGATAGGATAGAGCATAGGATAGGATAGAGGATAGGATAGGATAGAGGATAGGATAGGATAGAGGATAGGATAGGATTGAGGAGAGGATAGGATAGAGGATAGGAAAGGATAGGGGATAGGATAGGATAGGATAGATGATATTATAGTAAAGAGGATAGGAAATGATAGAGGATAGGATAGAGGACTGGATAGGATAGAGGATAGGATAGGATAGAGGATAGTATAGGATAGAGGATAGGATAGGATAGAGGATGCGATATAGGATTGGATAGGATAGAGGATAGGATACGATAGAGGATAGGATAGAATAGAGGATAGGATAGCATAGAGGATAGGATAGGATAGAGGATATGATAGGATAGAGGATACGATATGGGATTGGATAGGATAGAGGATAGGATACGATAGAGGATAGGATAGGATAGAGGATAGGATAGGATAGAGAATAGGATATAGGATTGGATAGGATAGAGGATAGAATAGGATATAGGATACGATATGGGATTGGATAGGATAGAGGATAGGATACGATAAAGGATAGGATAGGATAGAGGATAGGATAGGATAGAGAATAGGATATAGGATTGGATAGGATAGAGGATAGGATAGGATACAGGATAGGATAGGATAGAGGATACGATACGATAGAGGATAGGATAGGATAGAGGATAGGATGGGATAGAGGATACGATATAGGATTGGATAGTTTAGAGGATAGGATACGATATAGGATAGGATAGAATAGAGGATAGGATAGGATAGAGGATAGGATAGGATAGAGGATATGATAGGATAGAGGATACGATATGGGATTGGATAGGATAGAGGATAGGATACGATAGAGGATAGGATAGGATAGAGGATAGGATAGGATAGAGAATAGGATATAGGATTGGATAGGATAGAGGATAGAATAGGATAGAGGATAGGATAGGATAGAGGATAGGATATAGGATTGGATAGGATAGAGGATAGAATAGGATAGAGGATAGGATAGGATAGAGGATAGGATATGATAGAGGATAGGATAGGATAGAGGATAGGATAGGATAGAGGATAGGATAGGATAGAGGATAGGATAGGATAGAGGATAGGATACGATAGAGGATAGGATAGGATAGAGGATAGGATAGGATAGCGGAAAGGATAGGATAGAGTATAGAATAGGATACAGGATAAGATAGGATAGAGATTAGGATATGATAGAGTATAGGATAGGATAGAGGAGAGGATAGGGGATTGGATAGGATAGAGGATAGGATAGGATATAGGATAGGATAGGATAGAGGGTATAATAGGATAGAGGATAGGATAGGATAGAGGATAGGATAGGATAGAGAACAGGATATAGGATTGGATAGGATAGAGGATAGAATAGGATAGAGGATAGGATAGGATAGAGGATAGGATATGATAGAGGATAGGATAGGATAGAGGATAGGATAGGATACAGGATAGGATAGGGGATTGGATAGAATAGAGGATAGGATAGGGAACAGGATAGGATAGGATAGAGGATATGATAGGATAGAGGATAGGATAGGATAGAGGATAGGATAGGATAGAGGATAGGATAGGGTAGAGGATAGGATAGGATAGAGGATTCGATAGGATTGAGGATAGGATAGGATAGAGGATAGGATAGGGGATTGGATAGGATAGAGGATAGAATAGGATAGAGGATAGGATAGGATAGAGGATAGGATATGATAGAGGATAGGATAGGATAGAGGATAGGATAGGATACAGGATAGGATAGGGGATTGGATAGAATAGAGGATAGGATAGGGTACAGGATAGGATAGGATAGAGGATATGATAGGATAGAGGATAGGATAGGATAGAGGATAGGATAGGATAGAGGATAGGATAGGGTAGAGGATAGGATAGGATAGAGGATTCGATAGGATTGAGGATAGGATAGGATAGAGGATAGGATAGGGGATTGGATAGGATAGGATAGAGAATAGGGTAGGATAGAGGATACAATAGTATAGAGGATAGGATAGGATATAGGATAGGATAGGATAGAGGATATGATAGGATAGGATAGAGGATAGGATAGGATAGAGGATAGGATAGGATAGAGGATAGGATAGGATAGAGCATAGGATAGGATAGAGGATAGGATAGGATAGAGGATAGGATAGGATAGAGGATAGGATAGGATTGAGGAGAGGATAGGATAGAGGATAGGAAAGGATAGGGGATAGGATAGGATAGGATAGATGATATTATAGTAAAGAGGATAGGAAATGATAGAGGATAGGATAGAGGACTGGATAGGATAGAGGATAGGATAGGATAGAGGATAGTATAGGATAGAGGATAGGATAGGATAGAGGATGCGATATAGGATTGGATAGGATAGAGGATAGGATACGATAGAGGATAGGATAGAATAGAGGATAGGATAGCATAGAGGATAGGATAGGATAGAGGATATGATAGGATAGAGGATACGATATGGGATTGGATAGGATAGAGGATAGGATACGATAGAGGATAGGATAGGATAGAGGATAGGATAGGATAGAGAATAGGATATAGGATTGGATAGGATAGAGGATAGAATAGGATATAGGATACGATATGGGATTGGATAGGATAGAGGATAGGATACGATAAAGGATAGGATAGGATAGAGGATAGGATAGGATAGAGAATAGGATATAGGATTGGATAGGATAGTGGATAGGATAGGATACAGGATAGGATAGGATAGAGGATACGATACGATAGAGGATAGGATAGGATAGAGGATAGGATGGGATAGAGGATACGATATAGGATTGGATAGTTTAGAGGATAGGATACGATATAGGATAGGATAGAATAGAGGATAGGATAGGATAGAGGATAGGATAGGATAGAGGATATGATAGGATAGAGGATACGATATGGGATTGGATAGGATAGAGGATAGGATACGATAGAGGATAGGATAGGATAGAGGATAGGATAGGATAGAGAATAGGATATAGGATTGGATAGGATAGAGGATAGAATAGGATAGAGGATAGGATAGGATAGAGGATAGGATATAGGATTGGATAGGATAGAGGATAGAATAGGATAGAGGATAGGATAGGATAGAGGATAGGATATGATAGAGGATAGGATAGGATAGAGGATAGGATAGGATAGAGGATAGGATAGGATAGAGGATAGGATAGGATAGAGGATAGGATACGATAGAGGATAGGATAGGATAGAGGATAGGATAGGATAGCGGAAAGGATAGGATAGAGTATAGAATAGGATACAGGATAAGATAGGATAGAGATTAGGATATGATAGAGTATAGGATAGGATAGAGGAGAGGATAGGGGATTGGATAGGATAGAGGATAGGATAGGATATAGGATAGGATAGGATAGAGGGTATAATAGGATAGAGGATAGGATAGGATAGAGGATAGGATAGGATAGAGAACAGGATATAGGATTGGATAGGATAGAGGATAGAATAGGATAGAGGATAGGATAGGATAGAGGATAGGATATGATAGAGGATAGGATAGGATAGAGGATAGGATAGGATACAGGATAGGATAGGGGATTGGATAGAATAGAGGATAGGATAGGGAACAGGATAGGATAGGATAGAGGATATGATAGGATAGAGGATAGGATAGGATAGAGGATAGGATAGGATAGAGGATAGGATAGGGTAGAGGATAGGATAGGATAGAGGATTCGATAGGATTGAGGATAGGATAGGATAGAGGATAGGATAGGGGATTGGATAGGATAGAGGATAGAATAGGATAGAGGATAGGATAGGATAGAGGATAGGATATGATAGAGGATAGGATAGGATAGAGGATAGGATAGGATAGAGGATAGGATAGGATAGAGGATAGGATAGGATAGAGGATAGGATACGATAGAGGATAGGATAGGATAGAGGATAGGATAGGATAGCGGAAAGGATAGGATAGAGTATAGAATAGGATACAGGATAAGATAGGATAGAGTATAGGATAGGATAGAGGAGAGGATAGGGGATTGGATAGGATATAGGATAGGATAGGATATAGGATAGGATAGGATAGAGGGTAGGATAGGATAGAGGATAGGATAGGATTGAGGAGAGGATAGGATAGAGGATAGGAAAGGATAGGGGATAGGATAGGATAGGATAGATGATATTATAGTAAAGAGGATAGGATATGATAGAGGATAGGATAGAGGACTGGATAGGATAGAGGATAGGATAGGATAGAGGATAGGATAGGATAGAGGATGCGATATAGGATTGGATAGGATAGAGGATAGGATACGATAGAGGATAGGATAGAATAGAGGATAGGATAGCATAGAGGATAGGATAGGATAGAGGATATGATAGGATAGAGGATACGATATGGGATTGGATAGGATAGAGGATAGGATACGATAGAGGATAGGATAGGATAGAGGATAGGATAGGATAGAGAATAGGATATAGGATTGGATAGGATAGAGGATAGAATAGGATATAGGATTCGATATGGGATTGGATAGGATAGAGGATAGGATACGATAGAGGATAGGATAGGATAGAGGATACGATATAGGATTGGATAGGTTAGAGGATAGGATACGATATAGGATAGGATAGAATAGAGAATACGATAGGATAGAGGATAGGATAGGATAGAGGATATGATAGGATAGAGGATACGATATGGGATTGGATAGGATAGAGGATAGGATACGATAGAGGATAGGATAGGATAGAGGATAGGATAGGATAGAGGATAGGATACGATAGAGGATAGGATAGGATAGAGGATAGGATACGATAGAGGATAGGATAGGATAGAGGATAGGATAGGATAGCGGAAAGGATAGGATAGAGTATAGAATAGGATACAGGATAAGATAGGATAGAGATTAGGATATGATAGAGGAGAGGATAGGGGATTGGATAGGATAGAGGATAGGATAGGATATAGGATAGGATAGGATAGAGGGTATAATAGGATAGAGGATAGGATAGAATAGAGGATAGGATAGGATAGAGAACAGGATATAGGATTGGATGGGATAGAGGATAGAATAGGATAGAGGATAGGATAGGATAGAGGATAGGATATGATAGAGGATAGGATAGGATAGAGGATAGGATAGGATACAGGATAGGATAGGGGATTGGATAGAATAGAGGATAGGATAGGGTACAGGATAGGATAGGATAGAGGATATGATAGGATAGAGGATAGGATAGGATAGAGGATAGGATAGGATAGAGGATAGGATAGGGTAGAGGATAGGATAGGATAGAGGATTCGATAGGATTGAGGATAGGATAGGATAGAGGATAGGATAGGGGATTGGATAGGATAGAGGATAGAATAGGATAGAGGATAGGATAGGATAGAGGATAGGATATGATAGAGGATAGGATAGGATAGAGGATAGGATAGGATAGAGGATAGGATAGGATAGAGGATAGGAGAAGATAGAGGATAGGATA